>NC_064835.1:49113939-49416969 GCF_024166365.1 Elephas maximus indicus
TCTTTGTTTGGGGATAATAATATCGATCTATCTACCTCAGTGGGAAGGTGCATGTGAAAACACTTTGGAGAGTATCACAATCTATGCTAATGTAAGTTATTAAAACTACAGGGAATTCAAGTTTGTGAGACCTTTTCACCCTGATTTCTACCCAAGTTGTAGTGAGGAGAGAAAGCATGAAGTCTGAGGCTGGTTTCTTATGTTCCCTTTCCAGTCATACTCTGGGTGAAGGGACCCAGAAAAAAGACAAAATCTGGATTTATCTCTTGGTTGGCGTAACACTTGCTCGTTCATACATCAGTTGCTCTTGCATTGTCTGGCTGCGGGCACAGCTGGCAGCTTGGCTAGACTCCTGCCTAAAAATGGGAATAAGTCAGGGTTTGTCACTTCCAACAGAGCTCTTTCCCACCATAAGTAGCTTGCCAAGTTACTTCAGTATCCTTCCTATGGGACATGGTAATCTTATTTTTTTCATGCTTCTTCTGGAGGACTCAGAATATTGGGTATTTGATTTAAAAAAAATTTTTTTTTTTTAATCAGGGAATATGTGCCCAGGCCAGAACTGGGAGTGGCGAAGGGGCTGGAATCAGGACTCAGAGTTCCTTAGCCAACTATTCAGGACCTAGACTTCCTTGGCCAACTATTTCAAGCAAACCAGGTAAGAATGATGAATACCAGGTGGTCTAAGAAAACTGGAGCCCTCTCTCACTCAAGGTTTCAGTTGAGGAGAAAGGTCTATAAAACCAGAAGGATCTTTATTTTAAAGAAAATATCCTCTTTATTGGTAATAAGCTTAGGAAGATTTGGTTGGGCAAATTCCTAATAATACTTCCTTCAGTTTCTATGCCAGCTTTTGTTCTCAAATGCCAGGTGTGAATTTCTCAATGTCGTATCTTTATGGAACATGGCATGTTTAAACAGAACCATTCTACTACTGCTCACCTCTCAGTTCTGTTTTATGTTCTTAAAATGGTTAAAAACAAAGATCTTTTGAAAGGTGTTAATTAATCTTTCAATAGCTAGGAACTTGACTGAGCTACACGAGCCTAATAAACACCTTTAGACTATTTGGGAGCCAGTAAGAAGAAGAGATCCAACAGATGTGAGTTTGAATTAGTTGGTGACCCTGGCTAAGCTATTTAACATCTCCAAGCTTGGCGTCCTCACTTGTAAAAAGGGGAGGGAAAATTCACTCCACAAATACATTTTGCATGTTTACCACATACCAAGCGCTGTCCTAGGTACCCAGGAATACAAGGATAAACAGAACAGACATGGTCCCTGCTCTCATGAAGTCTATCGGCCCAGAACCAGGATCCTAACAAAAGATTACATAATTAATTAGTTCCAATTACAATAAGAGCATCTACCTCAGCAGATGTTGTAAGGGTTAAATGAGCCAATTCACAGTCAGGCATATTCAAAACTGGTGTCATTAATACTATTTATAAAATCAAATGGGTAGACAACTCAGTCAATTCACGTCGTATAGTTCACAAAGTTCATATTCTTCATCCTAGTGAAGTGAGTAGTGTCCATCTAAAAGCTTGTGAGTGGCCGTCTAAGATACAACTATTGGTTTCTACTTGCTGGAAACAAAAGAATGAGAAGAAAATCAAAGTCTTAGAGAAGAAGCAAGTCTACAAGGCTAATAGCCACCGCCTCATCTATCCTGAGACCAGAAGAACTAGATGGTGCGCTGCTACCACTACTGACCTGTTCTCACTGGGATCACAATAGTCGGTCCTGGGTAAAATGGGAGAAAAATGTAGAAGGAAACTCAAATTCTTAAAAAGGTCAGACTAACTGGACCATTTGAGACCAGAGTACGCCCTGAGACTATTGCCCTGAGATACTCTTTAAACCTTGAACTGAAATATCCCTAGCTCACTTTTCAGTGAAACAACAAACTGGCACACAAAATAAAGGATATTACCCGTAAGCATGGTGCTCTACTAAAAAACTATCTATATGAGACCAAAAGGTCAATGTTTATTCTAAAGCAAAGATGAGAGGATAAGGGGTCAGGGGAACTAGAGTCCTGGAAATCGCAACCAGAACACAATTAAAGAGAATGTTGACACATTGTGAAAAATGTAACTAACGTCACTGAATAATTTGTACAGAAATTGTCAAATGGGAACCTCATTTACTGCGTAAACTTTCAGCAAAAGCATAATAAAATATTATTTTAAAAATAGTTTATTGAGAGCCTAAGATGACTAAGCATATTTGGGCCCTTGCCTATTTAATGCATATTGTGCAATGATCACCACTATCCAAAAGGTTTTCACCACCCCAAACAGATCAATTATTTTTATGAGAGATGTGATTGTGTGGCTCAGAGACAGGTCGGGACCAGATGGGCGAACTTGGCAAAGTCACTGAAACTCTGGGTTTCAAGTTACTTTATTTGTAAGTTGCTTCTAAAGTCTCCTTCAATGTTGAAAAGCTCGATAAAATGACTTCATAATATCATGGCGGGGTAAAGACCACTCCCCAAAATGAGAAGATGTAGGTTCTAGGCCTGGGCTTGCCACACATTAGCTCAGGGGTCTAGTCAAGTCATTGAATGTTTCTGAGCCTCAGTCTCTTCTTCCGTAAAATGGGCAAAATGAAATTTGCCTTAGTGAGGCAAATTTTCTGTGAGAAATTAATTATATAACAGAGAAAGTATTTTTACTATAAAGAGTTGTAGAATGCAGTATGTGTTATTTGTAAGGCTGGAGTGCAATTTTAAAAGAAGACCCTTTTTAAATTCAGCTTAAGTATTATCAAGAAGTGCTTGCGCTCTCAAACTAGTGCATGAACGTTTTAAGTTCCTTGTCGGAGATGGGTCATCAGATTGAGGAGGGTCAAAGAGGTGGGTAATTGAACCCCCATATTTTATAAAGTCTAACTCTCAGTGATTCGCCTGTTCTTACTGTGTGTTCTTGACATTTTACCCCAGACCTTTTGAACCTGGTCTGTTGTCCAGAGATGATTATAAACAATATTACTGAATTGTCATTGTTGTTCTTAGGTGCTGTCGAGTTGGGTTCCAACTCATAGCGACACTATGTACCACAGAACGAAACACTGCCTGGTCCTGTGCCATGCTCACAATTGTTGTCATGCTTGAGCCCATTGTTGCAGCCACTGTGTCAGTCCATCTCATTGAGGATCTTCCTCTTTTCTGCTGACCCTGTACTTTACCGAACATGATGTCCTTCTCCAGGGACTGTCCATCTTGACATGTCCAAAGTATGTAAGATGCAGCCTTGCCATCCTTGCTTCTGAGAAGCATTCCAGTTGTACTTCTTCCAAGACAGACTTGTTCCTTCTTTTGGCAGTCCATGGTATATTAAATATTCTTTGTCAACACCACAATTCAAAGGCTTCAATTCTTTGGTCTTCCTTATTCATTGTCCAGCTTTTGCATGCATGTGATGTGATTGAAAACACCATGGTTTGGGTCAGGCGCACCTTAGTCTTCAAGGTGCCAAATAAGTATTACCAAATTAGTTCTCAAGAGGGTTGTACCAATTTTATACTTTTTCTAAGAATGCTTTAGTGTGCCAATTTTCCCACAACTGGATCTACATCAACTATTGACATTATGTTGAATTTTTGCTACTTTAATAAAAGAGCTATCACACTGAAAAAAAAATCACATGGGCAGCTGTAGTCTTGATAACAGTCCTAAATGGTATAAAAATGTGTTGTGTATTTGTTCCTCCCTTATTTTCTGCATATATTTAAATGGCTAAACATAACGTTCACCACATGACTTGGATATGTGTCCCTTATAGCAAATGGGAAGGCAAGCATTCCCCCTTATGCTGGGGATGGGGTCTTAACAACTGTGATGGTTAAAGCTGTGTGTTAACTTGGCTGGGCCATGATTCTCAGTAGTTTGGCAGTTATGTAATGATGTAGTTATCCTCCATTTTGTGGTATAATGTAATCAACTCCATGATGTGACCAGTCAATCAGTTGCATTAACATTAGCTAGACCAGCAGCACCTAACCTGTGAACCTTGAGCCCCAAAGGAGTGGGAAATGTGGACACAGAGTATTTGCCAAGCATCTCTGAATCTTTATGTGCACCAGATTTCGTCCAGAGAAAGAAAACATGTTTTGCCTGCATATAGATATTGCTATAATCAGATGCAAAATCTGATTATATGTATGTAGATGCCAATGTGATAATTATAGTATAACCAAACTAAAACCAAACCTATTGCTATCAAGTTGATTCCGACTCATAGTGACCCTATAGGACAGAATAGAGCTGCCTCATAGGGTTTCCAAGGAGCAGCTGGTGGATTTGAACTGCCAACCTTTTGGTTCACAGCTGGACACTTAGCCACCGTGCCATCGGACCCTACTAATACAGTATAGATTCCTTTAAATGAATTACTGAAGTCTTACCAGCATTTTTTCATTCTGGCTTAAACTCTTTAATGGCCCCTTGTTGCTCTCAGGATAAAGTCCAAATTCCCACTCAGGACTTGCTGACTCTGCAAAATTCTGCTGACATCTCTTGGCATCATGCCCCAACACCGCCCTCACCCCTGACTAGCCACCATGGCTTAGAGCCCCCAGGGTCCAATCAATACTTGTTCTGTGATGAGCAGATTCAGACTTCCCAAGTGAGGGAAAACAGCAGCCCTGCCCTCAAACATCATGCCAGTTGAGGTGGGTCCACTGGGGTGCTGGAACCCGGATAGACCTCGCCTCTGGCCTGTCAGCCCTCTCCTTGTCCAGGCTCCCCTCTACCGTCTCTCCACCCGTTTCCCTCTAAGATTCCCAAAGGCCCTGGCAGAGGTGAACCCAGTGCTCTGTCCCCTCAAGGCCCCGAGCTACTGGCTCCCATCACTGTTCCATCAACCCTGCCTCACTGCCATCCTTCCAAACAAAAGCACAAGCCAATTTCTGAATTAAAGTCATTTTCTTTCCAATGGTTTTAAAAATAATCTTGGAGGAGTAAACCTTCCTTTTTTTTAATTGTGCTTTAGGCAAAAGTTTACAGAGCAAATTGGTTTCTCATTAAACGGTTAACATACAAATTGTTTCATGACGTAGGTTGCCAACCCATGATGTGTCAGCACTCTCCCCTTTTCCACTCCAGGTTCCCTGCTTCCATTCCTCCAGTTTTCCTGCCCCTTCCTGCCATCTCATCTTTGCTTTTGGGCTGGTGTGTTGATTTGGTTTCGTATACATGATTGAACTATGAAGCATGTTCTTCACTTGTGTTATTGTTGGCCCTGTAGTAGATCTGTCTAATCTTTAGCTGAAGGGTGAACCTTGGGAGTGACTTCAGTACTGGGTGAAAAGGGTGTTCTGGGGCCATACTTTCAGGGTTTCTGCAGTCTCTGTCAGACCAGCAAGTCTGGGTTTTGGTTTTTTGTGTGTGTGTGTGTGAATTTGAATTTTGTTCTACATTTTTTTCCCGCTCTGTTAAGAACCCTCTATTGTGATCCCTGATAGAACAGTTGGTGGTGATAACCAGGCACCACCTAGTTGTTTTGGGCTCAGTCTGCTGGAGGTTGTGGTAGTTGTGGTCTATTAGTCCTTTGGACTAATCTTTCCCCTGTGTCTTTGGTTTTCTTCCTTCTCCTTTGCTCCAGCCAGCATGGGACCAGTAGATATATTTTAGATGGCCACTTGCAGGCTTTTAAGACCCCAGTTGCTACTCACCACAGTTGGATGTAGAACATTTTCTTTATAGACTATGCTACGCCAATTGAGCTAGATGTCGCCTGAGACAATGGTCCCCAGCCCTCAGCCTAGTAGCTCGGTCTGTCAGGGAGTTTGGATGTGTCTGTGAAGCTTCTATGACTTTGCCCTAGTCAAGTTGTGCTGACTTCCCCAGTATTATGTACTGTCTTACCCTTCAGCAAAGTTACCTCTTATCTACTATCTAGTGTTTTTCCCTCTCTACTTGTTCCTTCACTTGTAACCATCAAAGATTGTTTCTTTCTGTGTGGAAACCTTTTCATGAGTTTTTATAAATGTGGTCTTATATAGTATTTGTCCTTTTTTGATTGACTTTTTTCACTCAGGTTAATGCCCTCCAGATTCATCCATATTGTGAGATGTTTCACATATTCATCATTGTTCATTATCATTGAGTAGTATTCCATTGTGTTTATGTACCATAGTTTGTTTATCCATTGAGCTGTTGATGGGCACTTAGATTGTTTCCATCTTTTTGCTATTGTGAATAATACAGCAGTGAACATGGGTATGCATATGTCTATTCGTGTGAAGACTCTTATTTCCCTACGATACATTACTAGAAGTGGGATAGCTGGATCATATGGTATTTCTATTTCTAGCTTTTTAAGGAAGCACCATATGGGTTTATATTGTTTTCCAAAATGGCAGCACCGTTTTGCATTCCCACCAGAAGTCCATAAGACTTCTCCCCACAACCTCTCCAACAATTGTTATTTTCTGTTTTTTTGAGTAGTGCCAGCGATGTCAGGGTGAGATGGTATCTCATCATAGTTTTGATTTGAATTTCTCTAATGGCTAGTGTCTTAGGCTGGGCTCTCTAGAGAAGCAAAACCAGCAAAGCATATAAATATCTATAGAGAGAGATTTGTATCAAGGAAATGGCTAATGTGGTTGTAGAGGCTGAAATGTCCCAAATCTGTGGGTCAGGCTGGAGGCTTCTCCTGATTCACGTAGCCACAGGGGCTGGTGAACCTAAGATCAACAGGTCAGACAGCAGGGTTCTTGTTCACAGGCTGCGAAGACCAATGAATCCGAAAATCAGCAGGTGAGACAGCAGGTAAGCTCCTAGCTTGAGTCCCAAGAACTGGAGGTCAGAGGAACAGAAGCCAGCTGCAGGATCCAGAGCAAGCAAAGGCCCATGAGCCTTCCAGAAAGTCCACCTATATTGGATGTAGGCCACACCGTGAAGGAAACTCCCTTTCAAATGATTGGCTACTCACAGCAGATCCCATCATGGAGGTGATCACATTATACCAAATCTCATCACAGAAGTGATCACATCATCATACGACTGCCAAACTACATGATAACTTCCAAATCACTGAGAATCATGGCCCAGCCAAGTTGACAGCTAGTGTATTTCCTCATGTGTCTGTTAGCCACCTGAATGTCTTCTTTGGTGAAGTGTCTGTTCATATCCTTTGCCCATTTTTAAGTTGGCTTATTTGTCTTTTTATCATCAGATATGCCATAGCTAAAAATTTTTTCCCAGCCCGTAGGTTCCCTTTTTACTCTTTTGGTGAAGTCTTTTGATGAGCATAACTGTTTAATTTTTAGAAGATTCCATTTATCTAGCTTATCTTCTGGTGTTTGGGTATTGTTAATTATGTTTTATATCCTATTTATGCCATATATTAGGGCCCCTAGCATTGAGCCTATTTTTTCTTCCATGATCTTTATAGTTTTTGATTTTATATTTAGGTCTTTGATCCATTTTCAACTAGTTTTTGTGTATGGTGTGAGCTATGGGTCTTGTTTCTTTTTTTTTTACAGATGGACATCCAGCAGGTTTGGTTTTGGTTAATTTGTTAAAGACTGTCTTTTTTTTTTTTTTTTCCCTCCATTTAATGGATTTTGGGCTTTTGTCAAAGATCAGGTGGACGTGGGTATATGGATTTATATCTGGATTCTTGATTCTGTTCCATTGGTCAGTGTGTCTGATGTTGTACCAGTACCAGACTGTTTTGAGTACCGTAGCTATATAGTAGGTTCTTAAGTCAGGTAGTGCAAGGCATCCTGCTTTGTTCTTCTTCTTCAATAATGCTTTACTTATCCAGAGCCTCTTCCCTGTCCATATAAAGGTAATGATTAGTGTTTCCATCTCTTTAAAGAATGCTTTTGGTATTTGGATTGGGATTGCATTGTATTTGTAGATTACTTTGAGTAGAATTGACATTTTCATAATGTTCAGTCTGCCTATCCATGAGCATGTATGTTTTTCCATTTATGTAAGTCTCTTTTGGTTTCTTGCAGTAGTGTTTTGTAGTTTTCTTTGTATAGATCTTTTATGTCCTTGGTTATATGTATTCCTAAGTATTTTATTTTTTTAGGGGTTATTATAAATGGTATTGCTTTCCTGATTTCCTTGTCATGGTTCTCTTTAATGGTGTATAGGAATCCAATTTTTTTATGTTGATCTTGTTTCCTTCTACTCCGCTGAGTCTTTCTGTTAGTTCCAGTAGTTTTCTTGTAAAGTCTTTAGAGTTCTCTATGTATAGTATCATATCATCCACAAATAGGCAAAGTTTTACTTCTTCCTTAACAATTTGGGTGTCTTTTATTTCTTCTTCTTGCATTATTGCTCTAGCTAGGACTTCCAGCACAATGTTAAATAGGAGTGGTGATAAAGGGCATCCTTGTCTTGTTACCATTCTCAGAGGGAATGTTTTCAGCCTCTCTCCATTGAGAATGATATTGGCTATTGGTTTTGTATAGATGCCCTTTATTATGTCGAGAAATTTCCCTTCTATTCCTGTCTTACTTAGAGTTTTCAATCAGGAATGGGTGTTAGACTTTATTGAATGTCTTTTCTGCATCAATTGAGATGATCATGTGATTATTTTCTTTTGTTTTATTTATGTGGTGGATTCTGTTGATTGATTTTCTAATGTTGAAGCATCCTTCCATACCTGGTATGAATCTCATTTGGTCGTAGGATTTTTTTTGTTGTTGTTATATAATGCTGAATTCTATTGGCTAGAATTTTGTTGAGAATTTTGCATCTGTATTCATGAGAGATAAAAAACCCATTGCCATCAAGTTGATTCTGACTCATAGCAACCCTGTAAGACTGAGTAGAACTGGGTTTCCAAAGAGAGGCTGGTGGATTCAAACTGCCGAACTTTTGGCTAGCAGCCAAGCTCTTAACCACTGGGCCACCAGGGCTCCCCATGACAGATATTGGTCTGTAATTTTCTTTTTTTTGAGGCGTCTGCCAGGTTTTGGTATCAGCGTTATGCTGGCTTCATAGAATGAATTAGAAAGTATCCCTTCCTTTTCTGTGTTCTGAAATAGTTTGAGTAGTAGTGGTGTGAGCTCTTCTCTGAATGTTTGGTAGAATTCTTCAGTGAAGCATCTGGGCTAGGGCTTTTTTTGTTGGGAGTTTTTTTTTTTTTTTAATTACCTTTTTAATCTATTCTCTTGTTATGGGTCTGTTCAGATATTCTACCTCAGTTTGTGTTACTTTGGGTAGGTAGTGTGTCTCTAGAAATTTGTCTGGTTCCTCTAGGTTTTCAAATTCGTTGGAGTACAGTTTTTCGTAATACTCTGTTATGATCCTTATATTTCAGTTGGGTCTGTTGTAATGTCCCCATTTCATTTCTTATTCGGGTAATTTGCTTCTCTCCTATTTTTCTTCGTCCATTTGGCCAATGGATTGTTGATTTTCACGAAACTTCTTGATGGTAGTTTCCCATAGACTTCCTTCAGTGTTATGTGGAAACCCAAGGTCCTTAATGCCAAATGCCTTCTGAGTCGCGAATAAAGATGGGGATGGAAGGGGTGTTAAAGGCATTTTTTACTCTTCTCCCCACCCTTAAAATCTTCCAAAAACAAGACAACAAAAAGATAAAAATAAAAAAGAGAGAAACAACTCTATCTTTTAAAAGATGAGGAAAAAAAGAGAGAAATCACTGCATTGTTTATTATGAAATCTCACGCTACCAAAGAATGTACTTAACATATATGTGCAGTTTAAACAATAACAATAAAATGAGCACAAGAACCTATTACCCAGGTTAAACTAATCTGATTTAACTAGTACCTGTACAGGTTCCTGGGTGCCTCTCTCTGGTCACATCCCTCTTCTCTCCCTCCTGCAGTAGCCACTATTCTGAATTTTGACTTAATCATCCCTCCGTTTTCTTTTGAGTTTTACTCTCTGTGTATACTTTCCCACACAATGTATTCTAATTTGGGGGAGGGAAGTTTGCACTTTATAGGGATGAAATCACAGAGTATCTATTCTGCGACTTACATTTTTTCACTCAGCTTTATTTTTTATTTTTTTAAGGAAACCCTGGTGGCATAGTGGTTAAGTGCTACGGCTGCTAACTAAAGGGTCAGCAGTTTGAATCCACCAGGCGCTCCTTGGAAACTCTATGGGGCAGTTTTACTCTGTCCTATAGGGTCGCTACGAGTAGGAATTGACTCGATGGCGCTGAGTTGGGTTTGGTTTGGTTATGTTTTTAAGGTCTACCTATGCTGCCGTGTGCAGCTGCCGTTTCACTCACTGTCGTCCGTGAATTGTATTCCATTGTATGAATATGTGACTGCATTTATCCACCCTCCTGATGATGGACATTTGCATGGCTCCCAGTCTGTGCCCTGTTACAGATAATGCAGAACGTTCTTGTACCTGTCTCCAGCTTCAGTGACACAAGGAAACGGCGCAACCTCAAACTAACAAAGTGAAAGTAAGCGGCACTGTTCTGGAAGGCCCATCTTAATGGACCATTGTTTGAAACCACAAGGCAAGTGGCTGGAATGACTCCAGAGAGGCCAGTTCACCCTACAGGATCTGGGAAGCGGGGGAGGTGGAAGTAACAGACAATCCATGTGTATGTGCCCTGCCACTTGTCTATGTCTAAGTCCCAGCTTCCGAGCTGAGAGAACTTGCTGGGGGCAAAGGGAGGATGAGGAGTGTAGAGAAATGAATTCTTTTATGTGGCCTTTTGCCTTTGTTCTTTGGGAAAACAACTTGAGAGCTATTTCTCCTAAGCCTTGAGGAGTTACCTTCGCCCTGGCTTTCTACCCTAGAGTGTTTGTTACTTTTGTCCAGGTTGACTGACATTTTCTGAGCTGCGAACAACTTGCTTTGATACTTTTTGTCTAGTTTTGGGCTGCAGCCTGCCCTGGATTGGTATGCACCTTGTAGGGATTGGTCAATAGACTATGCAAGTGAAGTGTCTGTAGCCTGCTGTGCAAATGAAGTGTCTGTGGCCTTGCCTGTGGCCTACCAAGAGCAGATTGGTCAATTTGTGGCCCCCTGCTAGAAAGGGCCATGCCTTGAAATTGACAAGGAGTTGTGTATGTATGCAGCCAGCCCCACCGAGGTTTTTCAGAGAGAAGGAAGCAGGAAGAGAAGCAGGAGGAAGGCAGAAGAATCAGAGAGAGAGAGAGAGGAGGAAGGAACCTCTTAAAAGAGCTGTAACATGGGTCAAAAGATGTAACAGTGAAGACAGTGAGAGGCCCAGAGGGGGATCAAAGGCAGAGCTGGTGCCAACAGGCCCAGAAGGGGCCCAGCAGTGGAGTCGGTGGTGAAAGATGGCAGGGTCAAGAGGGGCCTGTCCTGAGGGGGCTGAGAGGAGCCCGGCACAGGTGAGAGTTGTTGAGAGAGCTGTCCTGCACTGAAGAATGGAGACTTTGCCTGCATGCTTCCTGATCCTGATCTGGAGTTGTAGCCTTTTGATCCTAATCCCAAATTGTACCGTTACTTCCTTAATAAACCACTTAGAGTATGGTCTATGAGTTCTGTGTGGCCACTGCAATGAATTGTTGAGCCCAGAAAAGAAGTAGATAGTGCTGTAGGAAGGATGGCTGGTGTCAGAATTGGTAAAAAAAAGTTGGAGAGTGGAAGTATATCTGACCTCCGCCTCGTGGGAATCAGCTTTGGGCTGATCCTGGTCATTATTCCCCCTGAAGGTAGACAGGTTCTGATGCTATTACTACTCCTATTCTTTAACAGAGAGGGAAAGAGAGCATTAATTACCAAAAACCATATTAAGTGCCATTGCCTCTCTGACTTTCTAAATCCTGAAAACTGAGGGGAGATATGGTCCCAGACAAAGGAGAAAACAGATTTGGTGAGAGGATGTTTAAAGGAAAAAAGCCCATTTAAAACTTTGGTCTGTCCCAATCTCTTTCTAAGTTAATTTTTTTTAAAACAAGTAACTGGTTTCTTCCAAAGATGAGCAATGATCAGAAGACTTATGTCTAAATAGTGCAGTTTCCAGTTAACCAAGGTGTTATCTATATTCTTTCTCACCCAAAGCCCTACTAAAATGACAATGAAGGAATATAAAAGGGCCTGCCTACCGCCACAGGGGTCAGGTGACATCAACAGATGAGCAATTCAACAAATTTTTGAAAGACAAAAAGAGGACCCTCATTTGCTGATGTGGCATGACTCAAAATGAGAAGAAACAGCTGTAAACATCCGTTAATAATAGAAACGTGGAATGTACAAAGTATGAATCTAGGAAACTTGGAAATAGTCAAAAAAGAAATGGAACACATAAACATTGATATCCTAGGCATTAGTGAGCTGAACCCACTGCCCTCGAGTCAATTCCAACTCATAGCGACCCTATAGGACAGAGTAGAACTGCCCCATAGAGTTTCCAAGGAGTGCCTGGCAGATTCAAACTGCCGACCTCTTGGTTAATAGCCGTAGCATTTAACCACTACACCACCAGGGTTTCCTTAGTGAGCTGAAATGGACTGTTATTGGCCATTTTGAATCGGACAATCATATGGTCTAACTATGCCAGGAATGACAACTTCAAGAGGAATGGCATTGCATTCATTGCCAATAAGAACATTTCAAGATCTATCCTAAAGTATAATGCTGTCAGTGATAGGATAATATACATACGCCTACAAGGAAGACCAGTTAATACGACTATTATTCAAATTTATGCAGCAACCACTAAGACCAAAGATGAAAAATTTGAAGATTTTTACCAGCTTCTGCAGTCTGAAATTGATCAAACATGCAATCAGGATGCATTGATATTTACTGGTGATTGGAATGCGAGTGTTGAAAACGAAGAAGGATCAGTAGTTGGAAAATGTGGTCTTGGTGATAGAAATGATGCCGGAGATGGCATGATAGGCTTTTGCAAGACCAACTTCTTCATTGCAAATACCTTTTTCCATCAACATAAACGGCGACTATACACATGGACTTCTCCAGATGATATACTAAGGAATCAAATCGACTACATCTATGGAAAGAGATGATGGAAAAACTCAAAATCATCAGTCAGAACAAGGCCAAGGGCCAACTGAGAATAGACCATCAATTGCTCATATGCATGTTCAAGTTGAAACTGAAGAAAATTAGAACAAGTTCCCAAGAGCAAAAGTATGACCTTGGGTATATCCCACCTGAATTTAGAGACCATCTCAAGAATAGGTTTGATGCATTGAACACTAATGAATGAAAACCAGATGACTTCTGGAATGACATCAAGGACATCATACATGAAGAAAGTAAGAGGTCATTAAAAAGATAGGAAAGAAAAAAAAAAAGACCAAAATGGATGTCAGAAGAGACTCTGAAACTTGCTCTTGAACATCAAGCAGCTAGAGCAAAAGGAAGAAATGATGAAATAAAAGAACTGAACAGAAGATTACAAAGGGTGGCTCGAGAAGAAAAAGTAAAGTATTATAATGATATGTGCAAAGAGCTGGAGATAGAAAACCAAAGGGAAGAACACACTCAGCGTTTCTCAAGCTGAAAAGACTGAAGAAAAAATTCAAACCTCGAGTTGTAGTAGCGAAGGATTCTATGGGGAAAATATTAAAGGATGCAGGAAGCATCAAAAGAAGATGGAAGGACTACACAGTCATTATACCAAAAAGAATTAGTCGACGTTCAACCATTTCAAGAGGCAGCATATGATCAGGAACCAATGGTACTGAAGGAAGAAGTCCAAGCTGCACGGAAGACACTGGTGAAAAGCAAAGCTCCAGGAATTGACAGAGTATCAACTGAGATGTTTCAACAAATGGATGCAGCACTGGAAGTGCTCACTCGTCTATGCCAAGAAATTTGCAAGACAGCTACCTGCCCAACCAACTGGAAGAGATCCATATTTATGCCTATTCCCAAGAAGGGTGATCCAACTGAAGGAGGAAATTATCAAACAGTATCATTAATATCACAATCAAGTACAATTTTGCTGAAGATCATTCAAAAGCAGCTGCAGCAGTGCATCCACAGGGAGCTTCCAGAAATTTAGGCCTGATTCAGAAGAGGATGTGGAACCAGGGATGTCATTGCTGATGTCAGATGGATCCTGGTTCAAAGCAGAGAATACCAGAAGGATGTTTACCTGTGTTTTATTGACTATGCAAAGACATTCAACTGCATGGCTCATGAGAAATTATGGATAACATTGTGAACAATGGAAATTCCAGGACACTTAATTGCCCTCATGAGGAACCTGTACATAGATCAGGAGGCAGTTGTTTGAACAGAACAAGGAGATACTGTGTGGTTTAAAGTCAGGAAAGTGTGCATCAGGATTGTATCCTTTCACCATACTATTCAATCTGTATGCTCAGCAAATAATCTGAGAAGGTGGCCTATATGAAGAAGAATGGGGCATCAGGATTAGAGGAAGACTCATTAACAACCTGCATTATGCAGATGACACAACCTTGCTTGCTGGAAGTGAAGAGGACTTGAAGCATTTACTGATGAAGATCAAAGACCATAGCTTTCAGTATGGATTACACCTCAACATAAAGAAAACAGAAATCCTCACACCTGGACCAATAAGCAACATCATGACAAACAGGGAAAAGCTTGAAGTTGTCAAGGATTTCATTTTACTTGTATCCACAATCAACACCCAGGAAAGCAGCAGTCAAGAAATCAAAAGACCCGCTGCATTGGGCAAATCTGCTGCAAAGGAACTCTTTAAGGTGTTGAAAATCTAAGACGTCACCTTGAAGACTAAGGTGCGCCTGATCCGAGTCATGGTATTTTCAGTCGCATCGTATGCATGCGAAAAGCTGGACAATGAATAAGGAAGACTGAAGAATTGACGCCTTTGAATTGTGGTGTTAGTGAAGAATATTGAATATACCATGGACTGCCAAAAGGACAAACAAACCTGTCTTGGAAGAAGTACAATCAGAATGCTCCTTGGAAGAAAGGGTGGTGAGACTGCGTCTTACATACTTTGGACATTTCAGGAAGGATCAGTCAGTCCTTGGAGAAGGACATCATGCTTCATAAAGTAGAGGGTCAGCAAAGGAGAGGAAGACCCTCGATGAGACGGATTGATACAGTGGCTGAAACGATGGGCTCAAGCATAGCAATGATTTTGGGCATGGCACAGGACCGGGCAATGTTTTTGTTCTGTGGTACATGGGGTCTGTATGAGCCAGAACCAACTTGATGGCACCTAAAACAACCACCACCACCACAGGGCTCAGGAAACATCAGCAGATGAGAGATTCAACAAATTTTTAAAGACAAAAAGAGGATGGAGTTATGAGAGGCAACTAAATTAGCAAAGTGGAGGAAGATATGGCCTAAAGAGTCCGCAGACCCATGAAGGTACCAGATACTATGTAACCCAGTAATTTTTACCCATTTTCCTTTCAAGTATAAAGACACACATTCTTTTAGGCATGTGAGAACCCACAAGACCTATATGAAAAAAGACTACTTGATGATGAAATCCCACCAATGGAAGGGTGATTTCAAAAACAGAAGTGGGAAAGTCACGGGAAAAGAACAGATGATCACTGGATCCATTCAAATACAGAACAAAGAACAAACAATTGTGGGACTTGTGGTAAAAGAATGGAATGTAAATATTATTAGGATTTTTGATGTGAAAACAATACAACTTACAAAATTAGGAGGAGGCAAGGGAAGAGGAAATGAAAGCATGTGTGTTAATTTCTTTATGAAATATGTTTTTACTTCTGCAGTTTTTTATTGTATCATATAAAATATATATAACAAAAAACTGCTGTTTGAACCATTTTTATGTGTTCAATTAAGTGACATTAATTTCATTCACCATGTTCTGCAACTATCACCACTATCTGTTTTCATTTTTTTTTCATCACCCTTAAGAGAAGCTCAGTGCCCCGTACGCAGTAACTTCCCATTTTTCCCTCCCACCCACCTGCAGTAACCACTAATAAACTTTGGTCTCTATGCATTTACCTGTTCTAGGTTTCTCATATAAGTGGGGTCATACAATCTTTGTCCTTTTGTGTCTGGGTTGTTTCACTTAGCATTGTGTTTTCAAGGTTTATCCATGTTGTAGCATGTGTCAGAACTTATTTTCCTTTTACGGCCGAAGAATGTTCCATTGTATGTATATACCACATTCTGTTGGTCTGTTCATCAGTTGATAAGATACTTGGGCTGTTTATACCTTTTGGCTATTGTGAATAATGCTGCAGTGAACCTTGGTGTACAAGTATCTGTTTGAGCCCCTGTTTTCAGGTCTTTTGGATATATTCCTAGGAGTGGAATGGCTGGGTCACATGGTAATTCTGTGTTTAACTTTTTGAGGAGCTGCCACAATGTTTGTCTCTTTTTTTTTCCTTGTGCTTTAGATGAAGGTTTACAGAGCAAATTAGTTTCTTGTTAAACAATTATTACGCATACTGTTTTGTGACATTGGTTGCCAACCCTGTGACATGTCAACACTCTTCCGTTCTCAACCTTGAGTTCCCCATTTCCATTCATCTAGCTTTCCGGTCCCCTCCTGCCTTCTCATCCTTGCCCGTGGGTTGGTGTGCCATTTAGTCTGGTATACATGGTTGAGCTACATGTATTATTGTTTGTTTTATGGGCCTGTCTAATCTTTGGCTGAGGGGTGAACCTCAGGAGTGACTTCAGACTGAGTTAAAAGAGTGTCTTGGGGCCATCTCATCTGTTTTAATGTTCTCTTTGTCCACACTTTCCTCCCCCTGGAATGCTCTTACTCCTCTGCTCTAAATTTGTACTGTGTTTAGGCCCAGCTCAATTGTTACCTTCTCTGTGTATTTTCCCTGCCTCTCTAGACAGAGCTCATTGCTACTTCATTTCTACTTCCACGTTGTGTGTTCACGTTTTGCCAAGTGTTTTTCAATTGTATAAGCTGTGTAAATAATATTCAGTTCATTGTTGTTGTTAGGTGGTGTTGAGTCGGTTCTGACTTATAGAGACCCTATGTACTGCCCGGTTCTGCGCCATGCTCACAATTGTTGTTATGCCTGAACCCATGGTTGCAGCCACTGTGTCAATTCATCCCGTTGAGGGTCTTCCTTTTTTCCACTGATCCTCTACTTTACCAAGCATGATGTCCTTCTCCAGGGACTGATCCCTCCTGACCACATGTCCAAATATGTAAGACGCAGTCTCACCATCCTTGCTTCTAAGGAGTGTTCTGGTTGTACTTCTTCCAAGACAGATAGTTCTTTTGGCAGTCTATAGTATATTCAATATTCTTTCCCAACACCACAATTCAAAGGCGTCAATTCTTCGGTCTCCTTGTTCATTGTCCAAGTTTCACATGCATATGATGCATTGGAAAATACTATGGTTTTGGTTAGGCGTACCTTAGTCTCCAAGGGGACACCTTTGCTTTTCAACACTGTAAAGGGGTCCTTTGCAGCAGATTTGCCCAGTGCAATGCGTCTTTTGATTTCTTGACTGCTGCTTCCATGGGCGTTGATTGTGAATACAAGTAAAACGAAATCCTTGACAGTTTCAATCTTTTCTCCATTTATTATGATGCTGCTTATTGGTCCAGTTGTGAGAATTTTTGTTTTCTTTATGTTGAGGTATAATCCATACTGAAGGCTGTGATCTTTGATCTTTATCAGTAAATGCTCCAAGTCCTCTTCACTTTTAGCAAGCAAGGTTGTGTCATCTGCATAACGCAGGTTGTTAATGAGTCTTCCTCCAATCCTGATTCCCCGTTCTTCTTCATATAGTCCAGCTTCTCAGATTATTTGCTCACCATACAGATCGGATAGGTATGGTGAAAGGATACAACCCTGACGCACACCTTTCCTGACTTTAAACCATGCAGTATCCCCTCGTTCTGTCTAGACAGCTGCCTCTTGATCTATGTACAAGTTCCTCATGAGCACAATTACATGTTCTGGAATTTCCAGTCTTTGCATTGTTACCCATAATTTGTTATGATCCACACATTCAAAAGCCTTTGCATAGTCAATAAAACAGAAGTAAACATCCTTTGGTATTCTCTGCTTTCAGCCAGGATCCATCTGACATCAGCAATGATATCCCTGGTTCCATGTCCTCTTCCGAAACCAGCCTGAATTTCTGGCAGTTCCCTGTCGGTATGCTGTTGTAGCCACTGTTGAATGATATTCAGCACAATTTTGCTTGCATGTGATATTAATGATATTGTTCAATAATCTCTGCATTCAGTGGGATCACCTTTCTTGGGAATAGACATAAACATGGATCTCTTCCAGTCAGTTGGCCAGGTAGTTGTCTTCCAAATTTCTTGGGATAGACAAGTGAGCACTTCTATCGCTGCATTCGTTTGTTGAAACATCTCAATTGATATTCCGTCAATTCCTGGAGCTTTGTTTCTCGCCAATATCTTCAGTGCAGCTTAGACCTCCTCCTTCAGTACCGTAGGTTCCTGATCATATGCTACCTCTTGAAATGGTTGAATATCCACCAATTTTTTTTGGTTTAATGACTGTGTGTATTCCTTCCATCTTCAGTTTATTATTAGTGTCTTCTTAAAAATTGTGAGTTCCTTAAGGGCAAGGACTGTGTCATCTTTGTATTTCTTGAGCACAGCAGCACCTGCCACATAGTGAGGGCTGGTCATAGAAACTGCTAGTTGCCTAACTTAGCATTTAGTCATGACCCTATTTGGGGCAGCAATGTGCCCAGTTAAAAGACTATGTATCCCAGAAGAAACCTGGGAATCTAGTTCCCAAGAATCAGCCACTGAAAACTACAGTGCTCAGTTTTACTCTGACACACATGGGGTTGCCATGAATTGAAATCAACTTGATGGCAACTTTTTTTTTTTTTAAACACTGTTTAGAAGGAGGAATAGCAAGAGATGAAGCCTAAGAGTAAAAAAATTGGACAATACTTTGACCAAGTGATCAAACTCAACATCACCAGTGAGGGTGCCTCCAGATGTGATACCTGAGAAAGCCCAGCGTCACCTATGTATGATTCCAGTCGAGAATGCATCACCCAAAACTAATCATGAGGAACATCAGATAAACACCAAATGAGAGATGTCCTCTTGAAAAAAAGGAGGGATGGGGACTGCACGCTTCAAAAAAGCCAGTCATAAAAGATGAAGTCTGTGGAAATGTTCCAGATTAAAGGTACATGACAATTAATGCAGACCTGGTCCTAGACTCGATCCTGTATGGGAGGAAGCATAATGCTACAAAAGGTATTATTGGGTCAGTTGATAAAATTGGAATACAGAAGGTAGATTGTATGTATCAACGTTAAATTTATTGAGGTTGATAACTGTAATGTGATTATGTAAAAAAAATCCCTATTTTTAGGAAATATACACTGAAGTATATTAGAAATAATGGGTCATAAATTATGCAACCAACTCTCAAATGGTTCAGAAGAAAAAATGAATATATGTATATAGTGAAAGAGACAACAAGCACAAATAAGCTATTATGGTAATAGGCAAATCTGGGTAAGAAATATATGTGTGTTCTTTGCGCCATTCTTATCCTTGCAACTTTTCTATAACTTTGAAATTATTTCTCAATTAAAAGAGTTAAATAAAAGGCTATGTTTTCCAGATCCCCTCGTAGCTAGGTGTGTATGTGGTTAAGTTTGGGACGTTAAAATATAAGCGAAAGTATCATATGGGGTTTTTTTTATTATTATTATTATATGGGACTTCCTGGAAGTCTCCTTAAAATAGAAGAGAAATACTCCCTCACTCTTCTTCCCTTCTACCCAGAATGTTAGTGTAATGGCTGTAACTTGAAAAGGCATATTGAAACATGAACAAGAGCCGTATTGATCTTGGGTCCGTGGTGATCAGAAAGGTGCCATACTAGCCCAACTTGGCCTACTTTCAGACTTCTTTTACCCTCAAAAGAAATATACTGTTAGTAGGTTTCTTCTGATATACATAGCCAAACATAATGCTGACTGATTCAGTATTCACTATGTGTTGAATGTGGAATAATTACAAAGTTGATGTGATTTCTATTTTGTGTCACCAACCAGCAAACTTGGAACATTTTATCATCACAGGGTCCTTGAAACATTCATTTCTCTGACTCTTTTACCTGAATTTTGATTTGTCTTTATTTTTTGTCTTCTTTTATATTTTATTAATTTTTTTAGAGTTGACTCAAATTTGTCTAAGTCATAGATGGGATATAAAGTATAAATAAATCAGCTTGCAATTTAAAACAGACGATTACAGCTGAAAATCCAAGATCAGTGAGCAGTAGAATTACATCTAAATATGGAAGCTCAGCTCTGTTCTCAGCCCAGCCCTTCCCCCAGGGATTGCCCAGGTAGGCTCTCTAGGTTCAGGGTTTCTCAACATCTTTTACTCCGTGACACAATACCAGCCAGGGCAGACACCCCCAAAGGAAGTTTAGTTTTGGTAAATGGGTGTGGCAGGTGAGGGTAAGAAGGCTGAGTAGGGCGTGGCAAGAGGAGGTAGAGAAGTTTAACCATTGAAAGGTATATAGAATCAAAGACTGGTGACTTGGTACATGGGTGAGGAGCCTGAAGCCCAGAGAAACCAAAACCAAATCCATTGCCATCAAGTTAGAATGGACTCATAGCAACCCTGTAGGATAGAGTAGAACTGCCCCATGGGGTTTCCAAGGCTGTAAATCTTTACAGAAGCAGATTGCCACATCTTTCTCCCACAGAGGGGCTGGTGGGTTCCAACCAACAACCTTTCGGTTAGCAGCCAAGCACTTAGCCACTGTGCTTCCAGGGCTCCTTGAAGCTCAGAGAAAATGAAAAAAAAACCAAACCTGTTGCCACCGAGTCAGTTCCGACTCATCTCAACTCTACAGGACCGAGCAGAACTGCTTCATAGGGTTTCCAAGCAGCAGCTGGTGGATTTCAACTGTCGACATTTTGGTTAGCTGCAGAGCTCTTAACCACTGCACCACCAGGGCCCCACAAGCCCAGAGAGGGGATGTGAATTGCCGGAGATCATGTGGCTAAGGTATTAGCTAAGAATCTTTCGGTTTCAAGCACAGAAGACGATTCTGACTAGCTTAAGCAAAAAGGGCAATAATGATGTCGCTGCTGGCACCCACGGGAGCGTTTTAGGTGCTGTGTATTGACTATCATGGAGGATGAGAACTGACTGACCACAGACACATCCTGCCCCACTTCCACCACCCTAACCTCCCAATTATCACAATGGATTACATTTCCTTCCTGCACAATTCTGTGCTATCCTCAGAGGCTTTCATTTGCTTGGTTTACTATGTAGTTAATGACAATGCAACCCCAAACTTCCTCCTATCCTCAAATAGGTATAAATCTCCTCTCAATATGTTCAAATGCAACGGATGGTCCATCAATTTCACATCTTGAAGAAAATTCTCCCAGTGCCTTTGACCTGATCCAGTCTGTATAGGTTTTTCTTTAGTATGCCATATAGGATGGTTTTGGGATCTCCCTTAGCCATCATCCTGGAGGCTTCTTGTCTACAAACATATTTAAGAATGGGGCATGGAAAAGCTAATTGGAAACCCCATGTGCATACGTGGGGTTTGTCAACAGAGGGCTTCACTGTAGAGTGATCGGGCTGGGCTGATTCATTGGGAAACCTCCAATGTCAGTATCTGTAGGTCTTTTTTTTCTTGAGTTGGTCAGATTTCCTAGAAAAGTTGCTTCCAGCCTTCTGCCCAGAAGGAATAAGCTGAATGGGAAAGACGACTTTGGGGATCTCCTCCTTTAGTGTATAGGGTAACCCCTATTTAAGCCCCCCATTTCCAATATAATAACTATGCCCTCCACTATGACCGATGTCTCCCAGTTCAAAAAACCTCTCTTATCCTTTCCAGAGAACAAGCCTATTGACTTGCTGAAGTAGAAGAGGGATGATCGCTCACTAAAGACAGCGAGGGAGGACTTGGGGAGTCTAACTGCTTCTATAAATAGATATTCAGTCAGTCCTCCTACTTTTAGCCCTGTCTTTGCCCCTACTCCCAGAGTTACCTGGTGCATCCAATCCTGAGCCTTTTGGGGTTCTGTGGTGTAAATGGGTTAGATTTAATTTTTCCCAGAGCTGACTTAAGATTCAGCTTTCTCAGATTTCTAACTCAGTTACCAACCATCTGTCTTCCGGCTTCCAAAATTTTCTTAGTATGTCTCTTCCCAGGTTCCCTTTTTTCTTGTTCATTTAGGCCTTTTTACAAGGCCTCCACTGTCACCTTTTTGTTGTTGTTGTTTTAAATTTTACGTAGTGAAATACATTTGACTCTCTAAATCCAAGTCTAAAAACCCCAAAGAAACAACTCATTAGTCTAGTTTGAATCAGGTGTCCACCCTAGACCAATTAAATTTGGACTGATGAAGTGTGGTGGGGAAGGCTTAGGGAGGGGAGGCTGGGGAATGGAGTCACATTTTACTAACATGGTAGCTCCCGTGGCCACAGAGACAGGGAATTACAGTCCCCAGAAAAGAGGCTCTAGTTAGATAGTCCCTTAACACCCACTGCAGCTAATAAATAGGAGATTGAAATCTAGGCGTTCTGGTTCTAAGTCCAGGGCTTGCTCTTGAACAATCATAATGAGGCAGAAACAAGAGAAGGGGACAGGCAGAGAAAGAGACCCTCACAGCTTCTGTGGTACAGCTGAATGTCCTGTTTTCACAGAAAACTTCTGATTCTCTGGTGCTACTGGATGGGACCAGAGAGAAGATGGTCTAAACACACAAGCTGGAGCAGGAGGAGGAACACTGGGGCTGTCTCAAAGAGGGCACTGAAAGAGAAGGCCAAAGGACAACTACTGACTCGAGTAAGAGGGCCACGATGCATAGTTCCCTTCCCGGCCCTATGCCTCAGTATAGTTCTCTCTTATATACAAGCTGTGTAGCCCCAGTGCCTGCAAAGTGCTCATCAAGAATTTCTGGGAACTCTGCGTGGAAATACTAAACGACACAGGAAGCATCAAAAGAAGATGGAAGGAATACACAGAGTCACTGTACCAAAAAGAATTGGTCAGTGCTCCTCCATTTCAGCAGGTAGCCTATGATCAGGAACCCATGGTACTAAAGGAGGAAGTCCAAGCTGCAATGAAGGCACTGGCGATAAACAAGGCTCTAGGAATTGACAGAATATCAACTGAGATGTTTCAACAAACTGATGCAGTGCTAGAAGTGCACTGCCGCTCATCTATGCCAAGAAAATTGAAGTACAGCTAGCTACCTGGCAAACCGACAAATCCATATTTATGCCTATTCCCAAGAAAGGTGATCCAACCAAATGGAGAAATTATCAAAAAATATCATTAATATCACATGCAAGTAAAATTTTGCTGAAGATAATTCAAAAGTGGTACAGCAGTACGCTGACAGAAAACTGCCAGAAATTCCAGCCGGACTCGGAAGAGGAGAAGGAATGAGGGATATCACTGATGATGTCAGATGGATCTTGGCTGAAAACAGAGAATACCAGAAAGATGTTTACCTGTGTTTTATCGACTATGCAAACGCATTTGACTGTGTGGATCATAACAAATTATGGATAACGTTGCAAAAACTGGAAATGCCAGAATACTTAATTGTGCTCATGAGGAACCTGTACATAGATCAAGAGGCCATTACTTGAACACAACAATGGGATACTGTGTGGTTTAAAGTCACGAAACGTATGCGTCAGGGTTGTATCTTTTCAGAGTACTTATTCAATCTGTATGCTGAGCAAATAATCTGAGAAGCTGGACTATGTGACGAAGAACATGGCATCAGGACTGGAGGAAGACTCATTAACAACCTGCATTATACAGATGATACAACCTTGCATGCTGAAAGTGAAGAGGACTTGAAGCACTTGCTGATGAGGATCAAAGACCACATCCCTCAGTATGGATTACACCTCAACATAAAGAAAACAAAAATCCTCACAACTGGACCGATAAGCAACATCATGATAATCAGAGAAAAGATTGAAGTTGTCAAGGATTTCATTTTGCTTGGATCCGGAATCAACGCCCTTGGAAGCAGCAGTCAAGACATCAAAAGACACATTGTCTTGGGCAAATCTGCTGCAAAAAACCTCTTTAAAGTGTTAAAAAGCAAAGACATCATCTTGAAGGCTAAGGTGCTCCTGATTCCAAGCCATGGTGTTTTCAGTTGCCTCATGTGCATACGAAAGCTGAGCGATGAATAAGGAAGACCGAAGAACTGACACCTTTGAATTGTGTTGTTGGCATAGAATGTTGAATATACCGTAGACTGACAAAAGAACAAACAAATCTGTCTTGGAAGAAGTGCAGCCAGAATGCTCCTCAGAAGCAAAAATGGCGAGGCTTTGTCTCACACACTTTGGACATGTTATTAGGAGGGACCAGTCCCTGGAGAAGGACAACATGCTTGGTAAAGTAGAAGGTCATCGAAAAAGAGGAAGACCCTCAATGAGATGGCTCAACTCAGTGGCTGCAACACTGGGCTCAAGCATAAACAAGGATTGTAAGAATGATGCAGGACCGGGCAGTATTTCATTCTGTTATACGTAGGGTCACTCTGAGTCAGAACCAACTTGATGGCACCTGACAACAGCAAAAGACAAGTATTCAGGAATACAAAAACTGTTTTCTGACATTAGGGCTGCCTTTTGTCTCCAGCAGGCATCTTCTGAGTACCAGTTCTGGGTGAGTTTCCAGGAGATGCTGGCACCTTGTGATGCCAACACTGTATAACTTTAGGGAAATTCCTTGTTTATCCTTACTGTGTTACATCTGTTGAAGGGGCCCAAACCTACTTACGGCTATACCAATTGAAAAAAACACTGTGCCCTTCTCCTCCAATGACCACAGTTTCTTCACTGGGCTAAGCTGGTCATGCCTAGCTCATTGGTCCTTTGGGATGAGAGCTTTTCCAGAAGTCTCCTCAATCACTCAAGAAAAGAAGCTGGCAGACACACTTATGCATATCCAAATCCCAATTTGTGCTCTAAATTATGTTGTCTCAGTCCCAGTATGCTCAATGTATTTCCTGGTACATGTTGATTACTGTTGGGGAAAATCAACTAATGGGTAAATAAGCTCTGGCTTTCTGTCTTCTCTAGAGGAGGAGACTCAAAGTGGATGAGGCTCAGTGTATGTGTTTAAAGACAACTTTTTATAAATGATATCAGTTAGGAAGCTTTTGGCTGCCGTAAGAGAATACTCAACTAATGGTGGTTTAAAGCAGGGATCAGCAAACTATGGCCTGCAGGCCACATCTGGCCTGTCACATGTGTTTGTAGAGCCCATGAGCTAAGAATGGTTTTCATTTTATTATTTATTTTTCTTTAAATATTTTATTGTGTTTTTGGTGACAGTTTACATAGCAATTTAGGTTCCCATTTAACAATTTCTGCACATACTGTTCAGTGACATTGGTTACATTTTCCACATCGTGTCAACATTCTCATTATTTCTGTTCTAGTTGTTCCATTAACCTAGCTTCCCTGACCCTCCTCCCACCTTCTCATCTTTGCTTTAGAGTAAATGCTGACTGTTTGGTCTCATATAGAAACAATGGTTTTTAAATTTCTAAATGACTTTGAACAAAAATCAAAGGAAGAATAAGATTTTTTGACATGTGAATGTTATATGAAATTCAAATTTCAGTGTTTATAAATGAAGTTTTATTGGAACACAGTCATACTTATTCCTTTACCTGTTGTCTATGGCTATTTTAAGGAGCCCTGGTGATACAGAACAGGAATTCCAGAACACTTAATTGTGCTCATGAGGAACCTGTACACAGATCAAGAGGCAGTCGTTCGAACAAAACAAGAGGATACTATGTGGTTTAAAGTCAGGAAAGGTGTGAGTCACGGTTGTGTCCTTTCACCATACTTATTGAATCTGTATGTTGTTGTTGTTGTTAGGTGCTGTCGAGTCGGTTCTAACTCATAGCGACCCTATGCACAACAGAACAAAACACTGCCGGGTCCTGCACCATCCTTACAATCGTTGTTATGCTTGAGCTCATTGTTGCAGCCACTGTGTCAATCCACCTCGTTGAGGGTCTTCCTCTTTTTCGCTGACCCTGTACTCTGCCAAGCATGATGTCCTTCTCCAGGGACTGATCCCTCCTGACAGCATGTCCAAGGTATGTAAGACGCAGTCTCGCCATCCTTGCCTCTAAGGAGCATTCTGGCCGCACTTCTTCCAAGACAGATTTGTTCATTCTTTTGGCAGTCCATGGTATATTCAATATTCTTTGCAAGCACCACAATTCAAAGGCGTCAACTCTTCTTCGGTCTTCCTTATTCATTGTCCAGCTTTCACATGCATATGATGTGATTGAAAATACCATGGCTTGGGTCAGGTGCACCTTAGTCTTCAGGGTGACATCTTTGCTCTTCAACGCTTTGAAGAGGTCCTTTGCAGCAGATTTGCCCAATGCAATGTGTCTTTTGATTTCTTGCCTGCTGCTTCCATGGGTGTTGATTGTGGAACCAAGTAAAATGAAATCCTTGACAACTTCAATCTTTTCTTCATTTATCATGATGTTGCTCATTGGTCCAGTTGTGAGGATATTTGTTTTCTTTATGTTGAGGTGTAATCCATACTGAAGGCTGTGATCTTTGATCTTCATTAGTAAGTGCTTCAAGTCCTCTTCACTTTTCAGCAAGCAAGGTTGTGTCATCTGCATAACACAGGTTGTTAATGAGTCTTCCTCCAATCCTGATGCCCCGTTCTTCTTCATATAGTCCAGCTTCTCATATTATTTGTTCAGCATACAGATTAAATAGGTATGGTGAAAGAATACAACCCTGACGCACACCTTTCCTGACTTTAAACCAGTCAGTATCCCCTTGTTCTGTCCGAACAACTGCCTCTTGATCTATGTAAAGGTTCCTCATGAGCACAATTAAGTGTTCTGGAATTTCCATTCTTCGAAGCGTTATCCATAGTTTGTTGTGATCCACACAGTCGAATGCCTTTGCATAGTCAATAAAACACAGGTAAACATCCTTCTGGTATTCTCTGCTTTCAGCCAGGATCCGTCTGACATCAGCAATGATATCCCTGGTTCCATGTCCTCTTCTGAAACCAGCCTGAATTTCTGTCAGTTACCTGTCAATATACTGCTGCAGCCATTTTTGAATGATCTTCAGCAAAATTTTACTTGCATGTGATATTAATGATATTGTTCTATAATTTCCACATTCGGTTGGATCACCTTTCTTGGGAACAGGCATAAATATGGATCTCTTCCAGTCAGTTGGCCAGGAAGCTGTCTTCCATATTTCTTAGCATAGACGAGTGAGCACCTCCAGCACTGCATCTGTTTGTTGAAACATCTCAATTGATATTCCATCAATTCCTGGAGCTTATTTTTCGCAAATGCCTTCAGAGCAGCTTGGACTTCTTCCTTCAGTACCATCGGTTCCTGATCATATGCCACCTCTTGAAATGGTTGAATATCGCCTAATTCTTTTTAGTATAATGACTCTGTGTATTTCTTCCATCTTCTTCTGATGCTTCCTGTGTCGTTTAATATTTTCCCCATGGAATCCTTCACTATTGCAACTCGAGGCTTGAATTTTTTCTTCAGTTCTTTCAGCTCAAGAAACGCCAAGCTTGTTCTTCCCTTTTCCATCTCCAGCTCTTTGCACATGTCATTGTAATACTTTACTTTGTCTTCTCGAGAGGCCCTTTGAAATCTTCTGTTCAGTCCTTTTACTTCATCAATTCTTCCTTTTGCTTTAGCTGCTCGATGTTCAAGAGCAAGTTTCAGAGTCTCCTCTGACATCCATCTTGGTCTTTTCTTTCTTTCCTGTCTTTTCAGTGACCTCTTGCTTTCTTCATGGATGATGTCCTTGATGTCATTCCACAACTCGTCTCGTCTGCGGTCACTAGTCAAATCTATTCTTCAGATGGTCTCTAAATTCAGGTGGGATATACTCAAGGTCATATTTTGGCTTTTGTGGACTTGCTCTGATTTTCTTCAGTTTCAGCTTGAACTTGCGTATGAGCAATTGATGGTCTGTTCCACAGTCGGCCCCTGGCCTTGTTCTACTGATGATATTAAGCTTTTCCATCATCTCTTTCCACAGATGTAGTCAATTTGATTTCTGTGTGTTCCATCTGGCGAGGTCCATATGTATAGTCGCCGTTTATGTTGGTGAGAGAAGGTATTTGCAATGAAGAAGTTGTTGGTCTTGCAAAATTCTATCATTTGATCTCTGGCATTGTTTCTATCACCAAGGCCATATTTTCCAACTACTGATCCTTTTTTTGAATCGGACAATCACATAGTCTACTATGCTGGAAATGACAACTCAAAGAGGAATGGTGTTGCATTCATCATCAAAAAGAACATTTCAAGATCTATCCTGAAGTACAACGCCGTCAGTGATAGGATAATATCCATATGCCTACAAGGAAGACCAGTTAATATGACTATTATTCAAATTTATGCACCAACCACTAGGGCCAAAGATGAAGAAATAGAAGATTTTTATCAGCTGCTGCAGTCTGAAATTGATCGAACATGCAATCAAGATGCATTGATAATTACTGGCGATTGGAATGCAAAAGTTGGAAACAAAGAAGAAGGATCAGTAGTTGGAAAATATGCCCTTGAATCTGAATGCTGAGCAAATATTCGCAGAAGATGGACTATATGAAGAAGAATGGGGCATCATGATTGATGGGAGACTCATTAACAACCTGTGTTTTGCAGATGAAACAACCTTGCTTGCTGAGAGTGAAGAGGATTTGAAGCATTTACCAATGAAGATCAAAGACCATAGCCTTCAGTATGGATTACACCTCAACATAAAGAAGACAAAAATCCTCACAACTGGCCTAATAAGCAACATCATGATAAATGGAGAAAAGGTTGAAGTTTTTAAGGATTTAATTTTACTTGGATCCAAAATCAACACCCATGGAAACAGCAGTCAAGAAATCAAAAGAAGCACTGCATTGGGCAGAAGGCCTCTTTAAAGTGTTGAAAAGCAAAGATGTCACCTTGAAGACTAAGGTACACCTGACCCAAGCCATGGTGTTTTCAGTAGCTTCATATGCATGCCAAAGCTGGACAATGAATAAGGAAGACAGAGAAGAATTGACACCTTTGAATTGTGGTGTTGGCTAAGAATATTGAATGTACCATGGACTGCCAAAAGAACAAACATATCTGTCTTAGTAGAAGTACAACCAGAATGCTCCTTAGAAGCAAGGATGGCGAGACTTCATCTCACATACTTTGGACGTGTTATCAGGAGGGATCAGCCCCTGGAGAAGGACATGATGCTTGGTAAAGTTCAAGGTCATCCAAAAAGAGGAGACGGGGAGACTTCCAGCCAACATGGCATGCAGACAGAAGCACCACACCATCCCTCTACAGCAAAGACCTGAAAAACTAAGTAAAACAGGCAAACGTTTTTCCTCAAACCTGAAGTGTCAAATGAAGAGACAAAGAAATCAGCGAAGCACTGAATGGAGTAAGAAACTGACAGGACAGACAGCGAGAGGGCCCCATTGCTAACACAGCATGGATCCACCATCTTGGCCTTATGACAGGGATCGGCAGACAGGGAGCACCGGAAAGTAGCTTTGCGGAACTCCCAGCAGGAGACAGAGAACCCCAGAAGCAATGATACATGCTTTTCCATCCCCCATTCTCTCCCTGCTGCTCTACCTCTGAGCTTGCTGGCTGGCTGCAGTGGCTCAGCTGGCCAGGAAGTACAGCATCGGTGCCACTCGTATTGGCCCCACCCACGTAGGTGATCTGCGGACAGGGAGTACGGGAAAGCAGCTTCATGAAGTTCCCAGCAGGTGACAGAGCACCCAGTAAGGAGCAATATATGCTTTCCTAATCCCTCCCCCTTTTCCTTCCCACTTCTGCCTCCTCTGCTTCCCACCAGCTGCAGTCTCTTGGCGGAGAGGCAACTGCTTTGGCCTCAGACTGCTTGGATTCACCCTGCCCACAGTGGCCAGGCTTCTGAGCTGGTGTTGGTTCTTTCTGTCTCTTTTGGTTTCTCCTGTGCCTAATGCCACCTCCCCCTCCTTTCTCTGGAACACCTGGCTCCGTGCGCCATCTTTGCTTCTTGAAAGGCTGTGAAGCCACACTCGACTGGGGAACCGCTCCTCCGGCCCACATACCACGCTGATGGGATCCCTTGCGTTTTTTTTTTTTTTTTTTGCTCTGACTTGCTTTGTTCTGTTTGTTTGTTTTCTTTTTCTTTTTGCAGCTTGGGAGCCCTTTCTAGCCAGGCTGCACTGCAGGGCTTAGGAGACACTCCTCAATCTGCGCAGCCACATGGGTGGGATCCCTAAGGGCATTTGTTTCTTTTTTTTTCTCTCTCTCTCTTTTTCCCTTTTGGCTTTCTTAATTTCTCAGTTCTCGTCTTTCTACACTTATCTTCTTTTCCTGTCTCCTGAATACCTGGTGCTGTGCGATATCTATACACCCTCTAGCCAGGCTATACCATGCAGCCTGGGAGCCACTTCCCCTGTCTTAGCAGCCCCACTGGTGGGACCTAGGGCCTCCTGGGGGCTTTTCTTTTTTTCTTTTCCAAATTTTTATCTAGGTTTTTTTTTTTCTTTCTTTTTCCATTGTTCTTATTTTTTTCCTTTCTGCTTTTCTTCATTTCTTTTCTCTCCACTCCAGTGGCAAGCTCCTTTAAAAAAAAAAAAAACCTGTTAGCACTCTTTTATTTCTTTCTTTCTTTGCTTGCTTGTTTTTAGTTTCTGTTTCTCTCTCCTCTCTCTCTCTCTTTCCCATATCCCTATTAGCTTCACAGATCACAAATTACCCCCTCTTTCCTGCCTACCTGCACTGTGCACTGAACATCACACCCCTGAGCAGCACAGGCACAGCCTACCAGCACCTGCCCAGCACTGATTCCTGGCCTGCCCTGTCAGGCCTAGTATGTGCCACAAAGAGCCCATCCCAGTCCCTCTCCTTCAGCTGGACCTGCTCTGCTGCATCATAGCTGATTGACTGGCCTTGCGCATTGGAAAGGGAGGTGAAAAGTATTGTGACTACAGAGAAGCAAACAATAAAGAACACACAGCCCGCCTGCTCAGACGTAACCAAATAAAACAAACAAAAAAAAAAGACAAAACAAACAAATCTACAATCAAGAAACAAAGAAAAAAACTACTGAGTGTCCCGAAGACGGCAGACAATATCAAAACATATAAAAACACAGGACAGGATGGTTCCAGTAGGTGTCCAAAATAAAATACCAGATGACTTTCCAGTAGAAGAAAAGGCACTAGAACTACCTGACAGGGAATTCAAATCTCTAATATTCAGAGCAATCCAAGAGTTGAAGCAAAAAGCTGACAAAAATTAGGAAAAAAATAGAAAAATTTATAGAAAAGGCAGACAAATTCATGGAAAATACAGACAAAAAAATGGAACAATTCAGGGAAGTAATACAGGAACAAAATGCCAAAATAAGCTCACAACTAGAAATCATACAAAAACAACAATTAGAAATCCAAAAGATAAACAAGATTTCAGAAATGGACAGTGTCATAGAAGGGCTGAGGAGCAGGTTTGAAATGATGGAAGACAGAGTCAGCAAAATTGAAGACAAACACTTGGATACAACTCTGTTTGAGGAAAAATCAGAAAAAAGAACAGAAAAATGAAGAAATCCTGAGAATTGTATGGGATACAATCAAAAGCAAAAATTTGCAAGTGATCGGAATTCCAGAACAGGGAGAGAAAAGGGAAAACACAGAGATCATTGAAGAATTGCTGACAGAAAACTTCCCTAATATCATGAATGAGGAAAAGCTGACCATCCAAGAAGCTCAACGAACCCCATATAGGATAGACCCCAAAAGAAAAACACCAAGGCATATCATAGTCACTCTCGCTAAAACCAAAGACAAAGAAAAAATCCTGTGAGCAGCTCAAGAAAAACAAAGTCACATACAGAGGAGAAACAATAAGACTAAGCTCTGATTATTCAGCAGAGACAATGCAGACAAGAAGGCAATGGGATGACATATATAAAACCTTGAAAAAAATTGCCAACCAAGAATAATATATCCTGAAAAACTTTTGTTCAGATATGATGGTGAAATTAGGACATTTCCAGATAAACAGAAATTAAGGGCATATGTAAAAACCAAACCAAACTTACAAGACTTATTGAAGTGAGTCCTTCAGTCTGAAAACAAACAATATCAGAACACAGCCTGAATCTAGGATGCAAGATTTACCAACCTAGGAAATGAACTCTCAAGGACTATCCAAAACCAAAACAATTGCAATGGGGAACCAGAGGGGTTAATCTGTAAATGACAACAATGTCAGAACAATAAAAGAGGAAATAAATGGTATATGTATAGAACTTTCTAATGGAGAAGAAGGCAAGGTGATGCCAAGGATTAACAGACTGGTTCAAACCTAGGGAGATAAGGGTAAATTTCAAGGTAACCACAAAGAAAGTTAACAAACCTACTCATCAAAATAAAGAAGAAAAACATAAAGTCTCAATAAAAACAAAATGTACAAAAGAAATCCACAAACAAAAGGAACTCAGCACAGGAGAGTAAGAGGAACAGAGAAAATGTTAGCACCATAAAAAAAAGTACTACAAAATGACAGCAATAAACTCACATCCATCAATCATTATATAAAAAAAAAAAGAATCATTATACTGAATGTAAATGGCTTAAATGCACCCATAAAGAGATGGTGAGTGACAGAATGGATTAAAAAAACAGGATCCATCACTGTCCTGTCTACAAGAGACACCCCTTGGAAACAAAGACATAAATTTATTAAAAATCAAAGGATGGAAAAAAATATATCAAGCAAATAACTACAAAAAAAGAGCCAGAGTGGCAATACTAATCTCAGATAAGATAGACTTTAAAACAAAATCCACCATAAAAGACAAAGAAGGGCACTATATAATGATTACAGTAATCATCCTTCATGAAGACTTAACCATAATAAACATCTACTCACCCAATGACAAGGCTCCAAAATACAAAAAACAAACTCTAACAGCACTGAAAAGAGAAATTGACAGTTCCACAATAATAGTAGGAGACTTCAACACACCACTCTCAGTAAAGGACAGAACATCTAGAATGAAACTCAGCAAAGATACAGAAGAGCTAAAGAGCACAGTCAGCCAACTTGACCTCATATACACATATAGAACACTCCACCCAACAGCTGCAAAGTATACATTCTTTTCCAACGCACATGGAACGTTCTCCAGAATAGACCACATCTTAGGCCACAGAGCAACCCTCAAGAAAATCCAAAACATTCAGATAATGCAAAGTATCTTCTCTGACCACAATGCCATCAAAGTAGAAATTAACAACAGGAAGGGTAAGGAAAAAAAAATCAATTACATGGAAACTGAATAACAGCCTACTTAAAAACCACTGGGTAATAGAAGAAGTCAAAGATGGAATCAAAAAGTTCCTAGAATCAAATGAGAATGAAAATACATCATACCAAAACCTTTGGGACACAGCAAAGGCAGTCCTCAGAGGTCAATTTATAGCACTAGATGCACACATGAAAAAAGAAGAGACAAAATCAAAACATTAGTTACACAACTTGAACAAATAGAAATAGAACAGCAAAAGAAGCCCACAGCCACCAGATGAAAGGAAATAATAAAGACCAGAGCAGAAATAAATGAAATAGAGAATAGAAAAACAATAGAAAGGACCAATAAAACCAAACATTGTTTCTTTGAAAGGATCCACAAAATCTACAAACCGCTGGCCAAGCTGGCAAAAGAAAAACAGGAGAGAATGCAAATAACCCAAATAAGAAATGAAATGGGGGACATTACAACAGACCCAACTGAAATATAAGGATCATAACAGAGTATTATGAAAAACTATACTCCAACAAATTTGAAAACCTAGAGGAAATGGACAAATTTCTAGAGACACACTACCTACCCAAACTAACACAAAATGATGTTGCAAATCTGAACAGACCCATAACAAGAAATTGAAAAGTTTATTTTAAAAAAACTCCCAGCCAAAAAAAGCCCTGGCCCAGATGGCTTTGCTGGAGAATTCTACCAAACATTCAGAGAACAGCTTACACCAGTACTACTCAAACTATTTTAGAACATAGAAAAGGAAGTGATGCTTCCAAATTCATTCTATGAAGCCAGCATAATCCTGATACCAAAACCAGGCAAAGACACCACAAAAAAAAAAAAAAAAACCCATATCTCTCATGAATATGGATGCAAAAATTCTCAACAAAATTTTAGCCAATAGAATTCAGCATCATATCAAAAAAATAATACACCAAGTAGGAGTCATACCAGCTGTGCAAGGATGGTTCAATATTAGAAAGTCCATCAACGTAATCCACCACATAAATAAAAGGAAAGAAAAGAATCACATGATCATCTCAGTCCATGCAGAAAAGGCATTTGACAGAGTCCAACACCCATTCCTGATAAAAAAAACTCTCAATAAAATAGGCATAGAAGGGAAATTTCTCAACGTAATAAATGGCACCTATGCAATTTTTTTTAATGCAAAACCAGCGTCTAACATTGTTCTCAACGGAGAGAGGCTGAAAACACTCCTGTTGAGAACAGGAACAAGACAAGGATGCCATTTATTACCATTCCTACTTGACATTGTGTTGGAAGTCTTAGCTAGAGCAATAAGGCAAGAAACAGAAATAAACGGCACCCAAATTGGTAATGAAGAAGTTAAGCTGTCCCTATTTGTGGATGATATGATACTGAGAAGATCCAAAAGACTCCATGAGAAAACTACTGGAACTAATAGAAAGATTCAGCAGAGTAGCAGGATACAAAATAAACATACAAAGATCAGCTGGATCCTATACACCAATAAAGAGAACAATGAAAAGGAAATCAGGAAAACAATACCATTTATAATAGCCCCTAATATCAATATCTATAATAGCTTCTTTAAAGCTAAAGATACAAGGGAAAGATTAGTCCAAAGCACTAATGGACCACATCTACTACGGCCTCCACCGGACTGAGTCCAGTACAACGAGATGGTGCCTGGCTACCACCACTGACTGCTCTGACAGGGATCACAATAGAGGGTCCCAGACAGAGCTGGAAAAAAATGTAGAACAGAAATCTAAACTCAAAAAGAAAGACCAGATTTGCTGGCCTGACAGAGACTGGAGAAACCCTGAGAGTATAGACCCTGCACACCCTTTCAGATCAGTCATGAGGCCACTCCTAAGGTTCACCCTTCAGCCAAAGATTGAACAGGCTCATGGAACAAAACAAGACTAAAGGGGCGCATCAGCCCAGGGGCGGGGACTGGAAAGTAGGAGGGAACAGGAAAGCTGGTAATAGGGAACCTAGGGTTGAGAAGGAAGAGTGTTGACATGTCATGGGGTTGTTAACCAGTGTCATACAACAATGTGTGTACTGTTTGATGAGAAACTAGCTTGTTGTCTAAACCTTCATCTAAAGTTCAATTGAAAAATATAAAAGAGGAGATGGATTGACATAGTGGCTGCATCAGTGGGCTCAAGCATAGCATTGATTTCAAGGATGGCACAGGACCAGGCAGTATTTCGTTTTGTTGTACATGGGATTGCTATGAGTTGGAATTGACTCCATGGCATTGAGTTTTATGCAACGGTGAATCCACGGAAAATAGCACCTATGGCAAGCACTGAAATTGCACCTCTCAGGACTGTAGCGAGTGTGCGGGGCAACCTCTAAGTTGTGCCCTCCCCAATTTCCATATGTATAGACATTGATAGTGGCGGCTCATCAGCAGAAATGCCTTCCACCTTCTCATCCAGCTGCTTCAGTCAGGTGCCTTTCATGTTTGTCGTGCCTCAGACATCATTCTGCACCTCATCTGGCGCTCCCTTGGACTTGTGCCCCTTAGCTTCCCCCTTGCTGGGCCCATGTCTACTGTGCTTGAGGAAGGACATTTGGCTGTACAGGGTTGAAAGAAACTGCTCAGTAGTCCCCTCCTTCAAGTGGCACCCAGGGCTCGTGCCATACCTGCCATACCTTAGATATGCCTCTGGTTTTATGGCTGTTTTTGTGCTACAGCAATAGAGTTGAATAGTTGTGATAGACAGTACATGGCCTACTAGACCCTGTACAAAAAACAGTGTGGTGACTTGTGACTTAAACTATAAAAACATTTATTATTTACTTAACAGGAAATCTGGAGATCGGCAGTTCCAGAGTGTAGCTCAGCAGTTCCACAAAATCCGGATGTTGATTTGGCATCTCTGCAATTTTCATGGTCTTCCCCTCATTGTCACAAGATGGCTGCATCAGCTCCAGGCATCACATCCTCACATGATCACATCCAAAGGCAGGAAGCAGCAGAATGACAAGGAAGGCATGCAAGGGCAGTTATTAGCATACTTCTTTAAATTTATCAGAAAGAGAAAAATCTTTTCTAAAATCCACTAAGAAGATATCCTGTCAAGCTCATTGGTCAGCACTGGTTCATAGGTCACGTGACCACCCCTGGCTGCAATGGAGGTGGGTAAGAGAGAAGGTAGGAAGTGGCTGTTGCATAGTCAATGTGAGTGCTGCCACATACCCAAAGATGGCTATGGCTAGATGGTGGATTGGGGCCGTGCAGTGCTGGAGACCAACTGTACTGCACTGCCTGGTGACTGTGCCCATCTCTTTCCTACTCAGCAGTCACTGATGTCACATTGGTACCTTGAGACTGCCCATGGTGGGAGCATTTACACGACACAAATGGGCAAACACTAAGAATCACAGCTTTCTTTTTGAGAGCAGTTTCATCACCACACCACTGATTAGAGGTGATTTTTATTATTTTACTTATACATTTCCGTGTTTTCTATAATAAACGGATTAATTTTATAATCAGAAAAAACAAGTTTCTTTTAAAAGAAGAGGACCACTTAAGCTTAAGGTAAACAGTAGAGTTAAAGAAAAAATGATATTTTGAGTCCAGGCAAATCCAGACCCCAGATCAGAGGTAGCTGCAGAGTCAGCTGGTAACTCAGCCTGCACAGCTAAATCCCCCTTGAGGACCACAGGAGCTAGCCTTCTTAGTTACTAGGGATAGGCGCCGAGGCAGAGACTCCTGGGCCTCTTCTGATTTAGGGCGGGCCCTTTATTAAATAAGAGGAGTGCTGGTGGTGCAGTGGTTAAAGTGCTTGGCTACTAACCGAAAGAAAAGGTAGGCGGTTTGAACCCACCAGTTGCTCTGCGGGAGAAAGGTATGGCAGTCTGCTTCCATACAGATTACAGCCTTGGAAGCCCTGTGGGGCAGTTCTCCTCTGTTCTATAGGGTTGCTATGAGTTGGAATCCACTTGATGGCAGCGGGTTTGGTTTTGGTTTTTATTAAACAATAAAGAATGCCAGATCAGGATTAGAAAATTGTGATATATTTTAAATGTTCACCTGTAACCAACTAATGCTTTAACATAAAAGAGTGCATAAAAAAATTTTTTTTAAAGTGCAATAAAATATAGTTGTACTTTTCGCAGAATTTTTAATGAAATATGAATCCATTGTGCATTACGGCAGTGGGGCCGGTCAATAGGACACAAGTTCAAATCTGACTGATAAATGTCTTTTTCTCATTCCTCTCTGGGTCTCTTTGTCACTGTATGTATAATCCTATCTAGAGAAAACATCAAGAGTCCAGAGACCTGTTGTGAAAGTGAAGCCCAAGCCCGGCTGCCCTCCTGCCCTGACTCTGTACCCCCCTCCATTATAGGTCCAGGATGGAAGCCTTTTGGGACCTGAGAGAGAACACAGTCTGTTTGAGAATCTGGTCAGAATGACCCCTCCTGAAAATGTATTTTGGTTTCATGGATGGACAGAAATGTCCCCAAATGTCCAATTCTCAGTTTTTTGCTCTTTTCTCTTTCCATGTTATTGGAGATCTCCTCTACTTTCTAGATTCAGCAATTACATCTCTACGGATGTCCCTAAAATCCTTGCCATACAGATATGGCCTACTCAGCCTAAAATATTTGCTAAGAGACCCTTTACAAAAAAAGTGTGGTGACCTGTGACTTAAACCGACAAAATATTTGCTATTTACTTAAGAAATCTGGAGATGGGCAATTCCAGAGTGTAGTTAAGCAGTTCTACAAAGTCCAAGTGTTGAAAAGCACATGCAATTCTCATGGTCTTCACCTCATACTTAAAAGACAGCTGCATCAATGACATCTCGTGTGAATTCTCTCCTAAACTCTTAAGGGACACTTGCCTGAGGGACAGTTCCGCTTCCATGTCTGACCAAAGTTGACCCCAAAGCTCAATGCTTCAGAATGACTCACCACTCTTCCATCTCCCAGACTTGAAACCTAGAATGATTTTCAACTTCTACCCGTACCTTGATGTAGATACCTAGTTAGTCACCGTGTCATAGTCACCCACTGTTGGTGATGGCTTTCACAGTCACCCGTTGATTCCGGCTGTAAGCTGGCAGTGAGTGTACAACCATCACACAGATTGGGCAGAATGGAACCCCACCAGGAAGAGGCCGGTGTCTGCTGTACAGAAGTCTGTTACAAACATCAAAACTAGTCAGTTTTGGGGCCAACTGGAGCAATGAGAAGGGATGGGGAGCTTGTGCTCAAGGTCAATGCCAGATTCCCAGGGTAAGATGGGATCAAACAGCAGGGCAAGCATGAAAATCGAAGATACGAGCCAAGTGCAGACCTCAGATCTGAATTGGTAGGGGCTGATGAGGGGCTCCATTCATCCTTGCAGCAACCCATTAGCTAGATGGTGACATTTGGCATTTGTTCAGTGCCTTTGGTTTTTGTTTTGTTTCATGTGATACTTTTAGCAACCCAGTGAAGTGGTCAGAGCCATATCTGGCGATGAGAAAACTGGGGCCAAGAGAGATCAAACTGACTACCCGAAGTCACCCAAGTCCTCATTAGTCAAATTGCGGCCCATCAGTATCAGCTGGGAGCTTGCTAGGAATGTAGGATCTTTGGCCCATCCCAGGCCCACTGGACCAGAATCTGCATTTTAAGAAGAATCCCAGGAGATTCATGGACACATTAAAGCTGCTCTAGATGGTTGGCAGCTCAAACCCACCCAGTGGCACCACAGAAGAAAATGCCTAGCCATCTGCTTCCGTTAAGATTACAGCCAAGAGGCCCCAGATAAATAAGGCATTACTGAAAAAGAAGAACCAAGTGGGAGGCCTCACTCTACCTGTTAGAACCTATTATATTGCCACAGTAGTCAAAACAGCCTGGTACTGGTATAACAACAGGTACATAGACCAATGGAACAGAATTGAGAATCCAGACATAAATCCACCCACATATGAGCAATTGATATCTGACAAAGGCCCCAAAACAGTTAAATGGGGAAAAGACAGTCTTTTTAACATATGGTGCTGGCATAACTGGATATCCATCTCCAAAGAAAATGAAACAAGACCCATACCTCCATGCACAAAAGCAAGCTCAAAATGGATCAAAGACCTAAATATAAAATCTAAAACAATGAAGATCATGGAAGAAAAAATAGGGACAATGTTAGGAGCCTTAATACATGGCATAAACAGTATACAAAACATTAAGAATGCAGAAGAAAAACTAGATAACTGGGAGTTCCTAAAAATCAAACACCTATGCTCATCCAAAGACTTCACCAGAAGAGTAAAAAGACTAGCTACAGACTGGGAAAAAGTTTTTAGCTATGACATTTCTGATCAGCGCCTGATCTCTAAAATCTACATGATACTGCAAAAACTCAACTACAAAAAGACAACCCAATTAAAAAATGGGCAAAAGATATGAACAGACACTTCACTAAAGAAGACATTCAGGTAGCTAACAGATACATGAGGAAATGCTCACAATCATTAGCCATTAGAGAAATGCAAATTAAAAGTACAATGAGATTCCATCTCACTCCAACAAGGCTGGCATTAATTTTTTTTTTTTTTTGGAGTCCACAACATTTATTTTCTCCCAAGGTTTACAATTATGGGGCAGAGGGAAGAAGGCTGAAGGCAAAGGTGGAAGTTACTTTGCAGGTCATGAGTCAGATGGGGAAATAAAGGGTCATGCCTCTCCTACAGGAATGCTGAAACCTGAAAGGATCCCTGAGGACATGTGGTGCACAGTGGGGCCCCTGTAGCATTTGCCACTGAAGAGATGCTTGAACAATGACAGCCAAGCAGGCAGAATGGGGAAGAGTGAACCAGCAAGTACACTCAGCCCAGTGTTGTCTGTGAGTTGTCCTTGCTTGGCTCTGAACCAGTCATCTTCTTTGAGAGGTGCCCACCTTGGAAAATCTGAGTGGTCCTTTATAGCAGTGGTTCTTAAAAGTTAGGAGTTTTTGGGTGGTCCAAACAGTCAACTCGCTTGGTGGCTAACTGAAAGTTTGGCAGTTGGAGTCCTTCCAGAGGCTCCTCAGGAGACAGTTCTGGTGATTTACATCTGAAATATCACCCATGGGGTCACCATGAGTTGGAATCAACTCAGCAGCAATGGGTTTGGTTCTTAAAAGTTAAGCACGTACCAGAATCTCCCAGAGGGCTTGTTCAAACACACATTTCTGGGCCCCATTCCTAAAGGGCTGGCATTAATTAAAAAAACACAAAATAAATGTTGGAGAGGTTGTGGAGAAACTGGAACACTTATACACTGCTGGTGGGAATGTAAAATGGCGCAACCACTTTGGAAATCAATTCAGTGCTTCCTTAAAAAGCTAGAAATAGAACTACCATATGATCCAGCAATCCCACTCCTTGGAATATATCCTAGAGAAATAAGAACCTTTACATGAACAGATACACGCACACCCATGTTCACTGCAGCACTGTTTACAATAGCAAAAAGATGGAAGCAACCAAGGTGCCCATGAATGGATGAATGGGTAAATAAATTATGGTACATTCACACAATGGAATGCTACGCATCGATAAAAAACAGTTATGAATCAGTGAAACATTTCACAGCATGGAGGGATCTGGAAGGCATCTGGTTGAGTGAAATTAGTGAGCTGCAAAAGGACAAATATTGTATAAGACCACTATTATAAGAACTCAAGAAATAGTTTAAACAGAGAAGAAAATATTCTTTGATGGTTACGAGTGGGGAGGGAGGGAGGGAGGGAGAAGGGTATTCACTAATTAGTAGATAAGAACTACTTTAGGTGAAGGGAAAGACAACACACAATACAGGAGAGGGCAGCACAACTGGACTAAACCAAAAGCAGAGAATTTTCCTGAATAAACTGAATGCTTGGAAGGCCAGCATAGCAGGGGCGGGGGTTTGGGGACCATGGTTTCAGGGGACATCTAAGTCCATTGGCATAATGAAATCTATTAAGAAAACATTCTGCATCCCACTTTGGAGAGTGGCATCTGGGGTCTTAAATGCTAGCAAGCGGCCACCTAAGATGCATCAATTGGTCTCAACCCACCTGGATCAAAGGAGAATGAAGAACACCAAGGACACAAGGTAATTATGAGCCCAAGATACAGAAAGGACCATATAAACCAGAGACTACATCAGCCTGAGACAAGAACTAGATGGTGCCTGGCCACAACCGATGACTGCCCTGACAGGGGACATAACAGAGAACCCCTGAGGGGGCAGGAGAGCAGTGGCATGCAGACCCCAAATTCTCATAAAAAGACCAGACTTAATGGTCTGACTGAGACTAGAAGGACCTCGGAAGTCATGGTCCCCAGACCTTCCGTTAGCCCAAGACAGGAACCATTCCCAAAGCCAACTCTCAGACAGGGATTGGATAGACAATGGGATACAAAAAGATGCTGATGAAGAATGAGCTTCTTAGATCAAGTAGACACTTGAGACTATGTTGGCATCTCCTATCTGGAGGGGAGATGAGAGGGCAGAGGGGGTTAGAAGCTGGCGGAATGGACACGAAAAGAGAGAGTGGAGGGAAGGAGCGGGCTGTCTCATTAGGGGGAAAGTGATTAGGAGTATGTAAAAAAAAAAAAAAGCATATATAAATTTTTGTGTGACTGACTGACTTGATTTGTAAACTTTCACTTAAAGCACAATAAAAAAAAAAAAAAAAAGATTACAGCCAAAAAACCACATGGAGGAGTTCTACTGTGCAACACATGGGGTCACCATGAGTCAGAATCGACTTGATGACAGCTGAGACAGAGCCACCACAGTGTTGTATTAAAAAATTGTTTCCTTTGCTGGGCTCCACTCCACCCAGCTTTGCATTTGAATCCTGCTTTTGCTTGGAGGTTATATGTAAACACCATTGCGCCTGCATAATATGTTTAAGAATGTTGCTGACATAACTTGTATGAACTCCCTACTTGTAAACCCCTTTAAATGTTACTTGCCTGCCCATCCTTGGTGAGCAGTCTTGGCAGCAACAGCTCCCTATGACTCCTTTTCTTGTACAACGAAATAAAGGTACCTTTCTTGTTCTCCCACCCTGGTCTCTTTTCTATTGCCCAACACGTCATGCGGAGTGAAAACCTGGGGTTTCCACCCAGTAACACAACCAACAATGACAGGTAGTTATTGGAGGAGTCTGTACTAGAAACCAGCCTCACATGGCTAAGTAAAAAAAAAAAAATTTTTTTTTTTTTCTAAGTCTGCCCTAGTCAACAACAGTTGATAACCCAAGGTTACCCGCAACTCTCAGAGTCAAGCTCAGCCATTGGCAGAGAGTAAAGCTGACTGACAAAGTAATTGGTATTGGATGAAGAGAGAAGAGTGGAAAAGGCGAGTCAAGTCAAAAAACTTTTATGAAGCTTCGGCTCTGTGCCCATGGCTGTGGCTCCAGGCATAGCAAGAACCCCCCTGGAGCTGACAATGCTGTTAGGGAGCAATACATGGGAAACCATTCAGGAAGATTCCAGCCCAGCACATGGAGGCCAGCTAAGTGGTGTGGCATGAAAAATTAGTGCTGAAGGGCACTAGTCCATAGGGAGTAGAGGGCTTTCCTGAGTGGAGGCAGAAGGACAGCAGGAGGAGGTAAGTAGACCTGGGGTGTGGTGGGCCCTAGAGGCCAGGCAAGTGAGTGCAGAGTCACTGGAGGGTCCTGACTGAAGTGCCCTGTGTTCCTTTCTCACCCTTCCGTTTCCCTCACCAGTTTCTCCTCAGAGAGCCATCTGACACTCAGCCTCAGGACACTGCAGTTTACAGAGCTGCCCTGAGCTAACTCTCAGCATCCATGATTGAGCACCCCAGATACCTTTATCCTCTTTCTGGGTCTCGGTAATGCCACCACTTTTGTCCCAGTTACACAGTCATTCACCTTGAGAGTGATCTCCTCCCTTTCCTAAGACCTCTACATTCAGTTCTATTGCTTCTGCCTCTGAATTATCTCTGATGATAAGAACGCTTTATTCCTGAGTAGTCTCCCTTCCTACGATGTCTCCAGCCCACGCTCAAGAATCTTTGGAAGCTTCCTTTGTTGAGTCCAAATTCCTCAGACTCAGCTATTGTTCATAGCTCTCCACACTTGCCTCCAATCTTATCTCACTTTTCCCCAGTGTTCTTGTCAAGACAGCCACCTCCCTCTCCCATTCCTCAGATAGTCCTTGTCCATTCCTGCTTGTCTGTCTTGCATCTATCCAAAGCCTGCCCAGCTTTCAATATCCATTACACACCTTCTCTTCTCTTGTGTTGGGATTAGAACCAAATACTTGTGACTAGTGACCCAGATTATAATATCTATTATGTACAAATGTCATAAAAAAAAAAAAAGACTGAAATAAAATAACAACATACTAACCATGGTGTCCTCTGGATTCTGGGTGCCTGGTAACTTTTTTTCTTTCTACTTTTTCTTTTTTTTTTTTTAGATTTTCCTATTTTCTAGGTTGAGCATGTATTGTGTTATAATTATATAAAGAACATAAACTTCATTGTGTTTTCTAGGGAATGGATTGAAGCTAGTGAAAGGCTGAAGGACAGGGTACTATTTAGGTATGTGGCTGTTGGGGGAGTCTGGGGTGGGAGGGATAGGGGCTCTGACTACTGTTGATTTTTGGAAGGAAGAGGAAGGATTGAGGGGTGGAAAAAACAGTGGTTACATGCCACGGTTAATTCAGACCCGGGTTTGAATCCCAGCTTTACTGCTTTCTGTCTGACCTTGGGCTAATTTCTCCTCCAGAAGATGATGGTAACCACACTACTGAACTCACAGGGTTGGGTAAGGACTAAGGGATAATGCATCTTTCGGGCTTAGCCTAGGGCTTGATGAATCATATGTGTTCAATAAACATGAAACCTTGTTGTTGCTATTGCTAGTATCATTGACAGACTGAATCCAGTCTATGAGGGGGTGATTCTGTTAGCACTTTATCAACAATTTCCCTGGAGGAATGGTACCATTATGGCTATATTAAAGAATGAAGAAAAGATTGAAATTGTTAAGGATTTCATTTTACTTGGATTCACAATCAACGCCCATGGAAGCAGCAGTCAAGAAATCAAACGGCTCATTGCATTGGGTAAATCTGCTGCAAAAGACTTCTTTAAAGTGCTAAGAGCAAAGATGTCACCTTAAAGACTGAGGTGTGCCTGACCCAAACCATGGTGTTTTCAATAGCCTCATATGCATGTGAAAATGAATAAGGAAGACAGAAGAAGAATTGACGCCTTTAATTACGGTGTTGGCGAAGAATATTGAATATATCATGGACTGCCAGAAGAATCTGTTTTGGAGGAAGTACCGCTAGAAGAAACTGTTTTGGAAGAAATACAGCCAGAATGCTCCTTAGAAGCAAGGATGGCGAGACTTTGTCTTACATACTTTGGACATGTTATTAGGAGGGACCAGTCCCTGGAGAAGGACATCATGCTTGGTAAAGGGTCATCGAAAAAGAGGAAGACCCTTAACGAGATGGATTGATATAGTGGCTGCAACAATGGGCTCAAGCATAACGATAATTGTGAGGATGGCGCAGGACCAGGCAGTGTTTCGTTCTGTTGTATACTGGGTCGCTATGAGTCGGAACCAACTCGATGGCACCTAACAACGAAAGGCCGCCAATTTTCAATGATCAATGGTTGAACAAACCAATTCCATCCAGTTTAATGCAAGGGTCACCTCCTCTCCCCAGTTAGGCTCACCCTGACCTCACATAGCCACCCGTGGTGGAAACTGAAAGGGAACAAGGCATGGAAGAGGGGAAAGGGAGGAGCAGGACATGACCGGAGGCCAAAATTGGAATTCCAAGCAGACAGGTGCGATCTAAGATTCCACAATAGATCTTTGCTCCCTGGGGAACCTGGTGAAAGCCAGGTGAGATTCTGGCCCCAGACCTGGTGCTCTGACCCACTAGGATGGTGATGTCTCCAAATGATGAAATGGGAGAGTGAGTCAGCTGTTTAAGCAGATGAGTTCTTTTGTAAGTATATTAACTTTCAGGTGGTAGCAAAACACTTGAGGGGAGCTTCCAGATTCCTTCTCTTTGACCCACTTGCACCTTAGACTTGCCATTCCCTAGCCCTTCTCTATACTTGGGAACCCCCCTGTCTGATTCCAGCCCCACCCCCAACTTCCACCTGCTCTTCTCCCTTCAGCAGCAAGGCCTTCCAGATCCTCTCAAGTCAGCAGCCCCTTCTGATTCACGACCAGTCTACCAGATCCTGCCCCCCCATGGTTCCCTGTTTCAATGATGTCCACACACACCCCCTAGAACTGACCTTGAACTCACAAACAGGCACAGCAGCTACTTTCTATTCTCTGAGACAAATAAAAAAGTCTCTCCTTTGTTCCTGCTGGATCACCAAACAGGCACAATTCCTACCCTCTAAAGTCACTCTCCCTTCTTCTTATGTTTTCTGAGAACCTAAAGGCTCTGGGCACTCTGTGGCATTTAGAGAGAGCCCATCTTTACTGAAGTTAACCTTTGTACAAAACACAGAATGGGAGGGTAGACCAGAGTTCACCCCAGAAGAAAAACAAGGATTACTGAACGAGGTTGGGGGAAGGATTGGGAGAAGGAGGCTATCACAAAGGAAGTCACCTCCTGGGCTGGAGATCTGTGTACTTTGCATTTCACGAGGGTCCATCTCTTTTGTCATTCAGTTGTAATTTGCAACACTCTGTACAGTTCATGGATAAAGAACAGAATGTTTTGCCACAGAATGATTCCACCCCTGGGGTCCAACCCACGGCCTTGGCCCAGACCAGGGGCACTAACTAAGCCAACCGTGCAGATAAGAGCTAATGAGGCACAGGATCTGAGTGCCGGTGTGTTTGGTGGTCAGGGATGCACATGGACCCAGATAGCAAACCTCAGGGTTTCCTGATGCCCCTGGCAGAACGGCAGACCCTGTGCCTCTCTGGCTTGATTCATCCAGCATCCTTGACCACTGCTGAGGGGCTGCTCAGGGGCCCAGCTCAGAGCCCAGCTCTGAGGGGGTGACAGAAAAAGAGTCCTTGACACTGCCCTTGAGATGCCCCTCGCCTTGTTGCAGCAATGAGATATTTAAGAGCTCAAGGTCATTTACAAGGCAGAGAGAAGATATTAGGATGGATATTACAATCACATAATATAAATTTCATTTTAATACCAATTGATTCTAATATTCAATAGGATACTAGGATGGGAAAACTGGGGTACCCCAGCTAGCTGTGTGACCTTGAGGGATCCTTAACATCCTGGCTCCTCAGATTCCTTTTGGAAGAAATGAGACCAGTTCCATCTGTCCTTCACTTCTGCCTTGGGCATCCACTGAAGTAAGAGGTGAAGGGGGGAGAACTGGAATGTGGGCCTGTTGGGGGAAGGGTTTCTTCTCTCCTGGTCATTCCCAAGGAATGTTCCATGGGGAATGTGTCCTTCCTCATTCCTAGGTTAAAAGTTAAGCAAGATGTGACCTTGTGAGCTCAGATAATCAAAAATCCAGCAGTTAATCTAGGCTGTCTCTGGAAAGATACACAAACTGCTTGCCTCTGGGGAGGAGAATGGGGGCAGCTGAGTGGCAGGTGTGGGAGGGGGACTTGCTTTTCTTTGTATTATATTCTTTTATCCCTTTTCGGTTTAATACCATGTGGTGGTAATGTCCAATAAAATATATATATATCTATAATTCAAACTTAAAAGTGATTCCAAGAGGACTTTATGATGAGTGAAATGTCAGACACAAAAGGACAAATACTATATGCTATATCGTATATGAAATAAGCAAATATATAGAAACCGTGAGAAATTAGTGGTTACCCGGGCCTGGAAGGAGGGGAAAGTGGGTTTTTTGCTTAGAGTGCCTTGAATGTATGGTGTGCATTAGTGGTGGTGGGATAATTGGACGAAAGATAGCAAGAAAGGTTACAGAATTTGAAGAATGTAGTTAATGTCACTGAAGTGTACGTGTAGGAATTGATGAAATGTGTTTTGTAGTATGTATATCACTATAATGAAAAAAAAAAAAGGGATTCCAGTGGTCTAGGGGTTGGTTCAGGATTGGGGGCAGAGCCCAGAGCAAGCTTTGCATCAGTCTTTCCCTTTAGGTGCCCCTTCCCTGACCATGAGACCTTGGTGGCATAGTGGTTAAGAGCTATGGCTGCTAACTAAAAAGTTGGCAGTTTGAATCCACCAGGCACTACTTAGAAACCCTATGGGGCAGTTCTACTCTGTCCTGTAGGGTCGCTATGAGTCGGAATCTACTTAACGGCAACGGGTTTTTTTTTTTTTTCCACTAACCATGAAGTGTTCATGAAAGGATATGACAGTAGGCAAAAAGGCGTGGAGTGTCTAGTAGGCCTGGCCTTGTGTGGCTGCCTGGAGCTGGGTCTTCTTGATCCTGCATCTTTTCAATGAGAAGGCATACACCTGCCTCCCTCCTGCCTGCAGCCCCACCACAGGCCACCCTGCCGGGCCCGAGTGCCAGAGCTGGGGAGGGGCAGTGTAACTGGTACGAGCTGTTTCCTGCAGCATAGAACACTGTGTGCTCACCTGCCTATGAGCCTGGGCAGCTTGAGCTCACCAGCCTCTGAAGCTGTAGGAGCTCTAAGAGCTGCTGAGAGGTAGAGTAGGGCAGACTAGAAGTGCCTCATTCAACCCCAATATCAACAGGGAGACCAGTGATGGCACCACCACTGCATCAGTGCTGGAGGGGCTGGCCCTGAAGCCTACCTCCGCCTCAGCAGCAGCCCCAGCCCAGCTGCTGTTAGCCTTAGCTCAGCTTGGCCCATGAGCCTTTGCCTCAGCTGTGGTACCAAGGCTGGGAGCTACAACTCCAGTGCCCCGATGCCTTCCCCATGGCTCTCCATGCTCCCAGAACACCTCTACCCTCCCCGGGCAGGCTGGCCTGGTATGCCTCTATCCCAAGTCCATAAGTTCTAGTCTCCCAGCCTCCTCTACCCAGTCCCCATTCCCCGTGAGAAACGCTCCTCTCTGTTCCTCTGTCTAAATAGGGTCTCTAGCAAGACGAAGCTGCGGCTGGAAGCCTGCTTCCTGCTCAGTTACATGCTGATGGGTAGGACTAAGGCTTGGGAGGAAGTAGGAAGACTCAGTGGATGTGACTCCTGATTCTGCCACTTAAACCCTCTGGGCCTCAGCTTCTTCATCTAGGGCCTCCTTATGTCAGAGCATTGTCACTCAGATCATTTGACACACTAATGAGTCACAGAAGCACTTTGTAAAATGAGACACACGTGGTACGTGGCATATTGCCATGACATGTTATTATTGAGCCCTTGATTTATGGATGATGAAGGGATGCTGGCCCTGAGCTAATGATACCTTGAGGGGCCTAGAGAAGGTTGCAGGGCCCTGGGATTCCTACCTTGGATCTAGGGGTCAAAAGTGAGGGGAGAGGCAAGTGGAGAAAAGCCTACCCTTCTGGTGGAACAGAGGGTCCATACACTTCTCCAGGGGCTATCTGACCTCTCTCTGAAGAAGAAGTCTGAAGATCTCTGAAGGGCTGTTGTTGACAGAGCCTGAAGGCCAAGGGCTGCCCAGGCTCTCCATTTCCACTGGACAGGTCCCTTGGAGGCTTTGCTCTGGGTCTCAGCACAGTGCTCAGGCTGCCATGCAAGGAATGCGGGCTGGCTCAGCACTGCCCCTAGCCCCCAGCAGTGCCTCCTCCCAGACCCTTAGATGGGCCTGCCCTACTTCTTGAAGGAAAGGGGCTGCGGACCTAGGAGGGCCAAAGCAGAGGGGGTGAATGAGTATGTTTGCAAGGGCAAGGCTGGGTGCCAGAGGCTTTATGTGCCCCGGATAGGCTGAGCTCACCCACTGCTGGCTTTGCATCAGCTGTAGTGCTGGCTGCCAGGCCCTGGGAAGTAGGAATGAATTCCCAGGAGCCTCTGGGCCTTGCCTCTTGCTCTCAGGGAGTGGGTAGGGAGGAGGAGCGGGCAAACCTGGGGCTCCCCAGCCCTCCATTTCCTGGTCACTCAGCTGCTCTAGCTCCCAGGTTTCCAGGCAATGAAGGCCTGAGTGATCAAGGGCAGGCACAGCTGGAGGGCTCAGGGAGTTATGAAGCCTGCCCAAGGCCACCCTGCAGGAAGTCTTCCTAGAGTTGGTGGCAGTTCCAGTTAGATTTGGAGACCTTGGCCCCTAACATCATGGCTTTAAAGATTACCCTCCGCCAACTACTGCAGGTGGTACACACAGGGGCCTTTCATCCAATACTTGATTCAGTCATGTTTCATCTCAGGGTTGAATGTGACAAGAGGTAACAGAGGGCTCCAGATTGTGCTGGGGTCCAGTCTCAGTATTTGCAATTTATGGCATCCATGAGGGATGCCCGTGCCTGTGCCTCCTCTGAAGCCCATAACACATTCTGTCCCTGAACCTACTTGGGGTGCAAAAGTACTTGGGTGGTGGGGCGCAAAAATCTATTCTCAGTGTGAACGTAATGGCAGCTTGTCTTTTATGTCCCCTCTCCAAGGGATGTTGAGCTTAGGGGCTAAGATTTGGGCGGCGAGGGCCCCTCTTTGGAAAAAACAATCAGACCTGTTGCCATCGAGTCGATTCCGACTCATAGCAACCCTAAAGGACAGAGTAGAACTGCCCCATAGAGTTTCCAAGGAGCGCCTGTGGATTCGAACTGCCAACCTTTTGGTTAGCAGTCATAGTTGTTAACCACTACTCAACCAGGGTTTCCAATAAACCAAACTCATTGCCATCAAGCCGATACCAATTCACAGCGACCCTACAGGACAGAGTAGAACTGCCCCATAGGGTTTCCAAGGAGTGGCTGGTGGATTTGAACTGCCAGCCTTTTGGTTAGCACCTGAGCTCTTAACCACTGCGCCACCACCAAGGATCCCCTCCTCTTTGGAAAGAGGGGTTTTTCACTTGAGTCACAAGCCAATGAGGGGGGCTCTGCTGGCATTTGTGTAGAATACATTCTGAAAGGCGCCCTTCCAGCCCTCCTCTGTTTTCAGCCAGTGTTCCTGGCCCATCTGGCCTATGTCTGGGATCCCTGAGGGCAGAGCTGAGGGCTACTGGCACAGGAAAGGACGCCGAAGCAGAGAGAGCCGGGTGAGGAGCAGGAACACAGGGGCTCATGGGGGCCCGGCCCTAAGGCAGCCCTGACTTGGTGGCTCTGGCCTCCCCTGGACTCGGTTCCAGGTCTGACTTCCTCAGCTCCTTTCCATTGATTGGGTTTCTCCAGGCCTTACCGCAGCTGTGGTTATACTAGAGCAAAAATATGCACACCCTCTTCATCGCCGTTCATAGACTCCTTTCCCTTCCCTGGGCCTTAATTTCCTCATCGAGAACATGAGGGGACTGGGCAAGATGGCCTAATGGCGCCCCAGCTCAGATGTTCTAGGAGTCTGATACTCTTCAGCCAGAACCTCCGTCTCCATCTGAGCTCTCCTCCCACCCCCGACCTTGGTGTTTATTGTGGTGTTTTAACCCCTTACCACGGACTTCCTATCCCTCTAACCTCCAGCACCACGTGTTCTCCACTGATTATCTTGTGGCAAACATTAGGGTATCTGCCTTCTATAAATGCTTTATCTCTCAGGTTACCATTTAATCCACAGTACATGGCAGAAGGGGCGCTTCTCCCCAAAGCGCACACAGGAGAGGTCAACCCAAAAAGATAAACCTTGTGGAGCTGAGCAGGTGCAGGCTGTGGAGGGAGGGGGGCACAAGAAGAGAGAGTGGGGGAGGTGGCCGGGACTGTGAGAGACGCACAGTCCCAGGTGGCGTGTTCTTGGCCCCAGGCCTGAGAGTCTTAGAACAGTGGACTTGAAAGGACTTTAAAGGTTATCTAGACCAACCACCCTGCCCCTCTTACCCTATTTTTAAAGATGATGAAACTAAGGTCCAGCAAAATCAAGTCATCTGAAAGAAAGTATAATTTGACATCAAAAAAAGGAAAAATTTGATTTCAGATTAAAGGATTGTCCTTTAAATGGAACAACTTTGCTTCAGGAAAAGCTTACTCCATATGTTGTGGGGGGAACATGGCTGCTTCCAGCCCAAACTCGGTTCGAAAAGAAGGCTTTTCCCTCTCTCAACATCAATCTCAGGGAAGGCTCTGATTGGCCCTGCATTGGTCATGTGCCTACCCCTTGGATCAATTACTAGCTAGACATAGGACACGTGCCTGTTCCTATGGTGGGGAAGTGGGTCGTGTTACCAGAAGGGGGATAGGAAAGTCAGCTGGGCAGACAAAACAATAATTATTACAGTCCCTACGAGGCCTAACGGGTGTGTGTGTGTGTGTGTGTGTGAATGTGTGTATGTGAACTGGGGAAACCTAGGAGAAAAGGAAATTCGCCTCTGAAAACAGAGCACACAGGTAAGACCAGAACCAAGTTTTGCCTATTCACAGTTAGGATCATTATTAGGTCCCAATCATTCATCTCCTACTACAGGGCAGGCTCTATGCTAGGCTAAGTGTATGTTATGTATGTATAACTTCCAGTTCCTACCACAACCTTAAGTAGATACTGTTAGCCTCATTCTAAAAGCGAAGAGACAGAGGTGAGGTTACGGGTAGTGACTGAGCCAGGTTTAAGTTTGGGTCCTTCTGACTCCAGAACCCATAGAAGTTTTTGCCTGAAGTCAGGTTGCCTCTTCAGAAATCAAAACCTAAAGCTTGCTAGATGGCTGCAGAGACCACACTCTGAGCCTAGGCATGTATGATTTTGCTGGGACTATAGCCATGTGTCATGGATTGAACTGTGTCCCCCAGAAATGTGTCAACTTGGCTAGTCCATCATTTCCAGAATCGTGTGATTGTCCACCATTTTGTCATCTTAAGTGATTTTCCTGTGTGTTATAAATCCTACCTCTATGATGTTAATGAGGTGGGATTAGCGGCAGTTATGTTAGTGAGGAAAGATTCACTCTACAAGATTTGGTTGTGTCTTAAATCAATCTCTTTTGAAATATAAAAGAGAGCAGAAAGCAGAGAGACATGGGGACCTCAAATCACCAAGAAACAAGAGCCAAGAGAATAGTGTATTCTTTGGATCTGGAGTCCCTGCACTGAGAAGCTCCTTGACTAGGGAAGATTAATGACAAGGACCTTCCCCCAGAACCAATAAAGACAGAAAGCTTTCCCCTGGAACTGGCACCCTGAATTCATACTTCCAGCCTCCTAAATTGTGAGAGAATAAATTTCTGTTTGTTAAAGCCATCTGCTTGTAGTATTTCTGTTACAACAGCACTAGATCATTCAGATAACATGGCTTTCTTGTGTCAGCCAGTTGCACACTTCCTCGGCTCCCTGTGTTCTACAGGCTCTCTCAGGCCAACAGAGACTGGCAAACCACTATTGGTAACACATGGGCTTCTTCATCAAATACCATTTCTTAAAAATTTGAATTATTAATTAAAATTCAGTTTCTCAGTCACACTAGTCACATTTCAAGGGCTCAATCACTTCTGTGGCTACTGGCTACAGTACTGGACAACGCAGATATGTTTCTACCGTCACAGAAAGCTCTATTGTCCAACACTGGATTGGATTTTTCTCATACAAAGAAGCCCTGAAATAGGAATGTTATCAGCTTAAGAGGAATCCAGGGTAGATTTGACCTGTTCAATGAGTGTTTCAACAAATATTTGCCACCTACTGTATTCCAGGCCCTGGGTAGTCCTTTACTTGAAGTGAAAAGGTAATTATAAGACACCCTAAGTGCCTGAGCTCAGGCTGGGGGAGTGGAGAAGACTTCCTAGAAAAGGGAACATCTAAGCCCATTTTATTTTACTTATATCACAATCAACGCCCATGGAAACAAGAATAAAGAGAAACTTTAAGATCAGTTGGAAAACATAAAGCAGTCCCACTTCTCCAGTAAAATTTTAATTGAATTAAATCATAAGAGAAACAATGATTACTGCACATACTCTACCTGTTGCTCTATGTGTGTTGAGTAGAATTTCCATTCTGAGTCAATAAATCAAGCGACCTATTGCACTAGGCAAATCTGCTGCAAAAGACCTCTTTGAAGTGTTAAAAAGCACAGGTGTCATTTTGAGAACTAAGGTGTACCTGACCCAAGCCATGGTATTTTCTTTTTGAACAGTCTTATTGAGGATCAATTGATACACAATAAGTGTATATGCTTAAAGTGTACAATTTGACAAGAATTGACATATGTGTAGACACTTGTGAAACCATCACCACAACCAAGATGTTGAACATATTTGTCACCACGGAAACTTTCCTCATACCCTTTTTTAACCCTCTCCTACTTCCCCTTCCGGAAACCTTGGTGGCATAGTGGTTAAGAGCTACGGCTGCTAACCAAAAGGTTGGAAGTTTGAATCCACCAGGCGCTCCTTGGAAACTACATGGGGCAGTTCTGCTCTGTCCTATAGTCAGAATCAACTCCATGGCAGCGGGTTTGGTTTGGGGTTACTTCCCCTTCCTGCTACCATCCCCCAATCCTCAGGCAACCACTGACCTGCTTTAGTCACTATAGATTTGTTCGCATTTTTTAGAATTTTATATAAATGAAATTATGTAGTAGGCACTCTGTTTCGTTTGGCTTTTTTTCGCTCAGCATAATTATTTTGAGACTTATCCATGTTGTTGTGTGTTTTAATAGTTAATCCTTTTTATTACTGAGTACTGTTCCATCGCATGGATAGATCACAGTTGATTTACCCATTACCTGTTGATGAACATTTGGGCTGTTTTCAGTTTGGATTATTACAAATAAATCTGCTTTGAACATTCACGTACAGGCCTTTGTATGGACGTACGCTTCCATTTCTCCAGTAATTACCTAGGAACGGAATGGCTAGGTTTTATGGGGGGTATTATGCTTAATATTTTTAAGAAACTGCCAAACTGTTTACCAAAATACTTGTACCATTTTACATTCATGCCAGCAACATATAAAAGTTCCAGTTTCCCTACATTCTCACCAGCGCTTGGCATATTTTCCTTTTAAATGTGTTAACATAATAAATTACATTGATGTTGAAATGTTAAACCAACTTTATATCCCTGGAATAAACTCCCATTGGTCACGATATATTATCCTTTTAATGTATTGCTGGGTTTGATTTGCTAAGATTTTGTTTAAAAAATTTTTTTGCAAGTATGTTTTATGAGGGAAATTGATCAGAAATTTTCTTTTCCTGTAATACCCTTTCCTGGGTTTTGTGTCAGGGTAAATGCGGACTTACTGAGTGAGCTGGGAAAGGTTCTCTCCTCTTCAGTTTTCTAGGTGAATTTATGTAGAAATGGTATTATTTCTTCCTTAAATGTTTGGAAGAATTCACCAGTGAAGCCATCTCAGAATGGAGGTTTTGTTTTTTTTTTTTTAATTGTACTTTAGGTGAAAGTTTACAAGGCAAATTAGTTTCTTATTCAAAAATTGATACACAAATTGTTTTGTGACATTGGTTGCAATCCCCACAATGTATCAGCACTCTCCTTTCTGTCTTGGGTTCCCCATGTCCATTCACCCGGTTTTCCTGTCCCTTCCTGTCTTCTCATCTTTGATTCTGGGCAAGTGTTGCCCATTTGGTCTCACATACTTTAACTAAGAAGCATGTTCCTCAATTGTGTTATTGTTTGTTTTATAGGCTCTGTCTACTCTTTGTCAGACTGGTAAGTCTGGCCTTTTTTTTTATGTGAATTTGATTTTTGTTCTACATTTTTTTTCCCCTCTGTCCAGGACCTTCTATTGTGATCCCTGTCAGAGTGGTCAGTGGCGGTAGCCAGGCACCATCTAGTTCTGTCCTGGGGCTAGTGTACCTAGTTCTTCTGGGCTGAGGCTGGTGGAGGCTTGGTTCATGTGGCCCATTAGTCTTTTGGACTAATACTTTCCTTGTGTCTTTGGTTTTCTTCATTCTTCTTTGCTCCGGATGGGATGGGACCATAAGATGTATCTTAGATGGCCACTCGCAAGCTTTTAAGACCCCAGACGCTACTCACCAAAGTAGGTTGTAGAACATTTTGTTTATGAACTATGTTATGCCAATTGACCTGGATGTCCCCACAAGACCTTGGTCCTCAGTTCTCAGCCCCAGTGATTCAGTCCCTCAAGGTTTTTGAATGTGTCTAGGAAGCTTCTATGACTTCACCTTGGTCAAGTTGTGCTGATGTTACTGGGTGGAAACCTCAGGTTCTTAGTTGGCATGACTCATACTGGCCCATAAACAAGGGACCAAGGTGAGAGAACAAAAATGCACCTTTATCTCATTGTACAAGGAAATGGAGTCAGTCGGTGCTTACTACTGCCAAAACTGCTCACTAAGAGCAGGCAGGGAAGTTACTTTTAGAGGGGTTTACAAGCAGAGAGTTCATACAAGTTACATCAGCAACATTCTTAATCATACAAGGCAGGCCCAACTGGGTTTACACATAACCTCCAAGCAAAAAAAAAAAAAAAAATTAAGCAGGATTCAAATGCAAAGCCGGGGAGGGGGCGGGGGGCGGTGGCAGGGAGCCCAGCAAAGGAAAGGGCTTTGCAATAGGACACTGTAGGGAAGGAAGCCAGGTAAAGAATACAGCACTGTGAGGGTTCTGTCTCACTGACTTCCCTATATTATGTGTTGTCTTTCCCTTCACCAAAGTTAACACTTGCCTACTTTTTAGTTAGTGATTTTCCCTCCCCACACCACCTTCTTCAAAGTTTTTTTTTTTTTTCCTGTGTGTAAATCTTTTCTTGAGTTTTTATAATAGTGGTCTCATACAATACCTGTCCTTTTGTGATTGATTTGTTTCACTCAGCGTGATGCCCTCCAGATTCATCCATGGTGTGACGCTTGGAAGATTCATCACTGTTATCATTTAGTGCTATTCCACTGTGTGTGTGCCATAATTTGTTTATCCGTTCATCTGTTGATGGGCACTTAGGTTATTTCCATCTTTTTGCGATTGTGAATAATGCTGCAATGAACATGTGTGTGCACATGTCTATTTGTATAATGACTCTTTTTGCTCTAGGATATAGTCCTAGGAGTGGGATTGCTGGATCATATGGTATTTCTATTTCTAGCTTTCTTAAAGAGGCACCATATCACTTTCCATAGTGGTTGTACCATTTTACATTCCTACTAGCAGTGCATAAGAGTTCCAATCTCCCCAAAACCTTTCCAACATTTGTTATTTTTTAATTTTTTTTATTAGTGCCAATAATGGCAGGGTGAGATGGTATCTCATGGTAGTTTTGATCTGCATTTCTCTAATGGCCAATGACTGAGCATTTCCTCATGTGTCTGTGAGCTGCCTGGAAGTCTTCTTTGGTGAAGTGTCTGTTCATATCCATTTTGGTTATCTAGTGCTGCTATAACAGAAATACCACAAGTGGATGGCTTTTAACAAACAGAAATATATACTCCCACAGTTTAAGAGGCTAGAAATCAATTCAGGGCACCAGCTCCAGGGGAAAGTTTTCTGTTTGTCAGCTCTGGAGGAAGGTCCTTGTCATCAATCTTCTCCTGGGTCTAGGAGTTTCTCAGTACAGGCACCCTGGGTGCAAAGGACATGCTCCACTCCTAGCTCTTCTCTCTTGGTGGTAAGAGGTCCCTCTCCTCTTTGCTCGCTTCTCTTTTATATTTCAAAAGAGATTAATTGAAAATACAACCTAATCCTGTAGATTGTGTCTTGCCTCATTAACATAACTGCCTCTAGTCCTGTCTCATTAACATCAGAGAGGTTAGAATTTACAACACATAGGATAATTACATCAATACTGGGAATCATGGCTAGCCAAATTGACACACATTTTGGGGGGACAAAATTCAACCTATATCGATATCCTTTGCCCATCTTTAAGTTGGATTACTTGTCTTTTTGTTGTTGAGGTACAGAAATACTTTTTAGATTTTAGAGATTAGACCCTTGTTGTAGCCAAGAATTTTTTCCCAGTGAAGTCTTTTGATGAGCATAAGTGTTTAATTTTTAGGAGCTCCCAGTTATCTCATTTATCTTCTGGTGTTTGTACATTGTTAGTTATGGTTTGTTTTGGCCATGGCATTTGCAACTGCTTCATACACACGCAAAAGCTGGACAATGAATAAGGAAGGCTGAAGAAGAGTTGATGCCTTCGAAATGTGGTGCTGGCAAAGAATATTGAATATACCATGGACCTCTAGAAAAACAAACATGTCTTGGAGGAAAGACAGCCAGAATGCTCCTTAGGAGGCAGGATGGTGAGACTTTGTCTTACGTACTTTGTTTGGACTTGTTATCAGGAGGGACCAATCCCTGGAGAAGGACATCACGTTTAGTAAAACAGAGGGTCAGTGAAAAAAAGGAAGACCCTCAATAAGATGGACTGACGTAGTGGCTGCAACAATGGGCTCAAACATAGCAAGGACTGTGAGGATGGCGCAGGACTGGGCAGTGTTCCATTCTGCTGTACACAGGGTCGCTATGGTGAGAACCAACTCAAGGGTACCTAACAAAACAAGCACAGACCTGAGGGCTGAGGAGCCACTAGTTAAGCCAAGGTGTTCACCAAACCAAGATCTTTTTTTTGCCCTCAGGGGCCCTTACACAGGCTGTCCCCACTGCTTAGACTGCTTCTATCCTCTCTCCCCCCCAGGGAAGAAAGGAATGGCAGTTAATTCCTTGAAGTTAGTCCCCCAGCTGAGGCAAAGCAGAGAGTCCCTGTTGGGCCATTAACTGGAGAGCTCTGTGCAGTGATCTCTACTCCCCACCGCACCATTGCAGGCCACTTGGCTTTGGGACTAGGTAAATTGAGGGCTCAATAAAAACAGGCCCCAGGGCGTTTGTGGCCACAGGATCTTGTGGCCATAGATAGGGTGGAGGGTTCCTGGAGGAAGTCAAACCTGCAAATTCAGTGGGGGATGAAAAGATCTGCCTGTGCCCCAGAGGCCCACTCCAGGGACCAAGCTCCCCACCCTCTACAGGCAGGAGTTCCTGCCTGGGTCACAATGGGGGAGGTGTGCGAGACAGGCCAGTTCTCCCAGGGTCTGGAGGGAGCCAGGGCTGGCTAACAAGGCTGAGAGAGGCTGTCTTAAGAGTCTCCTATCCTCCTGCTTCTGCTAGAGCCCCTTCAGCTGCTAATCCCCATAAACACACACAGCAGCACCCACCCTCACCCCCATCCACCTCCTTCTGTGCTCAGGCCAGGAACTACACTCCTGTGGTAAGGATGAAAAAAAGGGGCAGCTAATTGATCCGATTTCTCATCCATGTTTATTGAGAGGGGCTGGAGTGCCACCCACCCCCCATCAAGCCAGGCCCAGTCCTCACCTCATTACACGGATCTAACAAATGCATTGCCATGGAGTTGATTCCGACTCATGGTCACCCTATTGGGCAGAGTTGACCTGCCCGTAGGCAGTCATCTTTACGGAAGCCAACTGTCACATCTTTCTACCAGGGAGCCACTAGTGGGTTCGAACTGCTGACCTTTCGATTAGCAGCTGAGCTGTTAATCACGCGCCACCAGGGCTCCTTCATTACGCAGAAGAGCTCCCTTAAACCTATTAAGGCTTTATGACGTACAGATGATTATCTTCACCTGCATTAGTGATGAGGACATTGGGAGGGTAATTTCCGAAATCCAGTCGTGACTCAGACAGGACTCCCACCCAGGCGACCGTCAACAGACCAGCTGGGGCCCGAGCTCGCCCACCAGCCTCGTGTTCGCATTTCATGCTCCCCCTCCCTCCCACCTTCCCGGGGCTCCGGCGCTCCAGGCCCCGGAACTCCGCAGGATCCGGCGCTTCCCGGCCTGGCCAGGGCCCCCGCCAGCGGTGGGGCGGGCGTCGAGGGCAGAGTTCTGCAGCCCCGGATGGGGGGCCAGACCCTATGTGCCAGCACGGGGGGCGGCCGCAGAGGCAGCCTTTGTTTCCCGGAGCTCCCGGCTTCTGCGGAGTCACGGTCACATGCGTTTCCGGCACCGGGTGTTCCGGGCGTCGCGCCCAGGCTCCGAGCCGCCCCGCCCGCGGCCCAGCCGGGGACTCCCCAGGCTCGGGCGCCGCTCTCCTGGCTCCAGTGCGCCCCCTCTCCACAGGCCCACGTCCGAGCCCCTCGGATCCCCGGAGCCTCGGCCCGGCCTCCGCGTCCACTCCCTGACGAGGCTGCTCCGCTTGGATGCGTCTCTCCACCTCCCACTGTCCCCAGGGTCTGGCTCTACCGTCTGGCTTGCTCAGAACACCAGCGTTCAGCCTTCTGCGCCGGATCATTCCGGGCCGGTCACTAATCCCACTAGGTTTTGGTTCTAGTACTGGCCCGTCTAATACCCAGTTGTTTCCTGGGGTCCCCCTGACTCCCCAAAATCAAGCCCATCTTTCTCTGCCCCGTGGAACACTGAACAGTTACTAGGTGTTGGACAAATAGTTAAGTGACACTACCCTCATCATTTAACAGGGCGACAGAGGCAGCCTGAGCCTTCTTCCTCCCTCTGCCAAATCAGCCACCCAGAGCTGGCCTCCCTGCTCCTTGGCACAGATTATCTAAGGGCAAAAGCCCCATGGGAGGGGGGCAGAAACCAGGCTGACTCTTCCTGGCCTGGCTTGGCCCTTCCTGGCCCAAGGACGCGCGATTCCCACACACCAGCTGTCCCCTGGAATGCTTTGGTACCATGGAGCCTGACAGAGACCATCTCTGCTTTCCTCAGAGTCAGTAATTCATTCCATAAATGTTTATTGAAATTGTAAAATGTGCGGGGCAATCAAGTCCCTCCCATATGCTAGCCCTGTGCTAAACTCCCAAGAGAATGTTGGCGGATTCTCTCTGTGCTGTTCAGGGAGTGCCTGTGCAGTCCCCCAGAGGCTCAGCTTCCCCAAGGAGGCTGACCTCTCTAAGCCGCCACCATGCCTTCATCCAGAGCAGCTTGGGAGGCCCTAATAGACAAGATGGACAAGCCAGTCCTAGAGACTGGGAATGGGGTTCTGCCTGCCTGCTGCTGCCAGCCTTGGAGATACAGCAGGGAGGGGCAGGGCCAGGCTCTGAGTGAGCATGAGGTGAGGTCTCAGGGACCCTTTCTCTCTCTGGGCAACCTTTCCCAATGGTTCTCATCCGGGACCTGCAGGGATGAAGAGGGACTGGAGTGGAGACTAGGAAGGAAAAGGAAGATAGCCCAAATAGGGAGTGCCAGGGATCAAGCTATGGGGCCAGAGGTGGATGGTACATCCAACCGTGGTGTCAGGGCTTGGTGGGGAAGAGCAGGCAGGTCAGCTGCCGGCTGCCGCTGTGTCTGTCCACAAGGGGTAAGGGATGCTTCGCATAGTGCTGGATCATGGCAGCCACGGAGGAGAAGAGCTGGGCAGGGAGGTAAGGGCATCAGTGAGGTTCTCCATTTATGCTGGGAGAGGCTTCCTGAGGGAACTATGTGCTCTGGTGAGGGGGGGAGGTTTACATTTTCCTAAATGTTTTCCTTCCTGTTTGCCCCCATGAAGTTTCACTGCCATTTTGCAGCTCAATTCTAGGCCTTGTGAGATTTCCCTGCGCCAGTCCCCAAGGGCATGCTGTTGGCCAGACTGTCAGCTGGAACTAACTTTGGGACTGTGCCTCTCTGCCCTGGTCCTCCAGCATGGGGAGCGGAGTGGTAGTTGACTGTCTCTAGCCTCTAATAAGTGCTGGGTGCAAAGTTGAATCCTTGCGGTAGACAGAAGTCTGGACTACCCCTGCCCTGCCCTCCTCCCAGCTGGGTTCATTCTAGGTACAAATGCCCCCACCTCAGCCCTGCACAGACTGAACCATGGCAGGAGGGTTTGATGCCTCCCCCAGAACAGGTGGGCCTCTTCCCCAAGAGCCAGGCTGGGAGGGAGTTCAGGGGTCTGCCCTCTGTCATCCCCACCCACCCCAGAAAATACAAAATATAGGTTTTCCTATAAGCAAATGCCCTTAGCTGGGAACAGGATACTGCTCTGCTGGGCCCTCCTTGCCCCTTAGGCCCCTGCCTCCTCCAGTACCCACCTCCTCGTGGTTCTTGCCCTCCCGGCCCAGGGCATAGTGGCGCCCGCCATCCAGCCGCCGGATGGGAACGTTGAAGACATGGCCACGGAGAAGCACTGCCAGGGTGAGGGGCTGGGAGCCCTGAGGCCCTGAGCTGCGGCGCACGGTGTAGGCCCCGTCCTGTGGACAGACCCCACTTATCAATCCCCTCCTCCAAGTGCCTGCCCCCAGCCCCAGGACAGCTGGCTATGAGCACAAGGGGTTTCCGAGGAGGCCCAGGCGCTGTGCAGGTGACCACCTTTTGCAAGCGGAGGAGGGCACTTTCAGCGGCACGGCGGTCACAGTTTCCTGAGTACCAAGGCTGACCCAGCAGGCTGCCATCCTGTATACACACACAGCCCACTCAGAAAAGGCACTGCTGGGCAGGAGGTGGGGAGCACAGAAAGGGGATTGCAGTTATTTGTGTTCATGTCTGCCTTCCCCCAGACTGAGTCCTTACAAGGAAGAACAAAGATCTATTCATGTCTGGGGCTCCACGGTGCCGCCCACATGTGCTCTATGGGTTCCTTCAATGGTGAACACCTCAACCAAAGACGACCACAGGCAAGAGCCCTGTTCCCACAGCCCTTGTCCCTCAGCCCTCTCCGAGCCTTTCCTCACCTCGGTAGCTGAGGTTTTCCTTCTGGGGGTTAAAGAGGAAAAAGAGGGTCTCCTTCCTGCTGGAAGAAGCAGATTATAGAGATGGGGCTACAGGGGGATTAGGCAAAGGGATTAGCTATGGGGGTGGGGAAAGGTAGGGGTTGAGAGAGGCCTGAAGCCCAAAGCAGGGCACCCAGTGCTTCAACCCTCTTCTCAGTCCTAGGACCCTAGTAGAACCTACCAGCTAGGTCTTATGTGACCTCCAAATGAGGGGTGATCTTGGGGTACAGACTGGGAGCTTCCTGCCTTGGTATAGACTCTGGAGAATGGCCAAGGAGGTCACCTCAGGCCCAAGCTCAGCAGGAGTCAGAGCTGCAGGGACCCCTCAGCAAAGTGGGGCCTGAGGGACCAGGAGTCTGTGGCCTACAGAGCTGTAGCTAGGGTGGGGCCTGGCAGGACTGCGTGGGCTCAAGCTTAGATGCCTGCACTCACCTTTAGAGGTGGCATCCGCTGTTCCCTGAGACACAGGAGGTCTGGTCAGACTGCTTTCCTGGATGCAAAGCCCACCCTGACCCTCCCTCTCTCCCTCCCCACCCACCCACCCAGCTCACTCCTCCCTTAACCACCAGCCTCTTACACTCCTAGTTTCCTGGGGGGTTATGGTGGGCCTGTTGGGAACAAATTAGGAAACAGAGCTCAGGGTCTTTACCGCCTTCAAGAGAAAGAGCCCAGTGAATCCAGCATCCCAAGCTGCCCCATCACCACTGCCAGCAACAGTGGAGATGCCAGGTCAAGGCTGGGGAAGCCTAAGTGGGCCATCCCCTCTCTCTCTGTCTATATATGTCTCTCTCTGTGTGTGTTTCTTCTTCTGTCCCTTTCTCCCTCTGTGTGTGTCTCTGGCTCACTCTGTCTTCATGTGTCTACACACACAGATACACTTGGTGGAGCACTCACCTGGACACCACTGATGTCCTTGGCAGAGGGACTGGGGGCACTGGGGATTGGGAGCTCCGAGTCAGGGCTGGAACTAAATAGGGAGAGCAGGCTGGGCTTGGCTGGGACCCAGGAGAGGAAATCCATGCTGGCCAGGGAGGGGCTGAGGACAGCTGCATGGGTGGCCTTTACTCTGCAGCCTGGGCTTTCTGGGAATCCTTCCAACCAGGGGAGATGCTGTCCTGGCAGCAACAGCTGGGAAGCCCCACACAGCTCTTGCTCCAAGGAGCCCACCTCCTTGTCGGCACAGTGTGGGTCAACCTGAACCACAGGCGAAAGCCTGGGGTGAGTGTCCACAGGGGTGTATAAATGCACATATGTGTTTGGGGGGTTGGTGAGAGGAGACAGGGGAAGAAGGCAGAGCTTTGGGCAGCTGAGAACTTCAAGGACAGGATGAATCTGGGGCCAGGCAGAGGGAGGGACTCACCTGGATCGGGCTCACACTCCAGGTAGATGTCCTCATCAGGTTTCTTTGGAGGGCCTGGCACCTAAAGGTAGGGAGGAGTGTGTGGGGCCATGGATTTGACCAGCCCTGGGGGACCTCTGCCTCAGGCAGTTAGCATTAGTTGGGTGGGGGCTCTGGACACCTAACTCCCTCCTCATAAGGTGGGCCTCTTTCTCAAAGCCAGCTTGAATGATTAAAATGGTTCTTTTGCCTGGGAGGGGGCACCCCAGGAGTACCTTCCCTTCAGGGGTGCCCCCACTTCTCTGCAAGTGGGCATTCAAGAGGAACTATGGGGAGGCCCTCCCCTGCAGCCCCGGGCCCTCCCAGGGGCCTCTGGCAGGAGGGGCGGGACTTCACTTGGGGCCTCTTTTCAGGGACCCTCTGGGCGCCACCCCCCCACCAACTTCCTAATGAGAACCTAGAATGTGAGGTGGGGAAAGAGGGGCTGCTCACCACTCTGGCGTGTGTGCTCAGCTCTGGAAGGAAAAGGAGAGAACCGCCAGTGACAGATAGCAGGGAAGAAGGAACTAGGTGAAACTGAGGCACTTACCATGGGAAGCTCTGGACAGTAGTGGCAATAATGGCATGGATAGAATCAGAAAATGGTCACCAAGGGGGTCCCCTTTGAAGGGGCTGATGTGTTTCTATAGAAGGGGTCCTCTGGACAGAGTAGACTGCCTTCAGACCTCTGCAACCTGGATGTGTCCCTCACCTGACCCAGAGACCACACCAGGTGCAAAGCAGCACCTGGGAGCCAGGGGTTCTGTGTGCGCTCAGGTGTTTCATCTCTCTGGGCCTCAGTCTCACCTGTCTGATTGGAGGCAGTGCCACCTGAACTGCCTACCTTAAAGTGATTGGCAAGTAAACATGAGAAAACAGCTGGGGGGGGTGCACTGTGAACAGGCAAAGCATGAGATGACAGTAAAGCAAACTCAGATCTACCCTGTGGGGGTAAGGACTCCCCTCCCCAGGGAGAACTCATGAAAAGGGACAAGGGATCCGAATTACCTCGCTTCCCAAAGGGCAGTCCCCGCTTCACAGTCTCCTGCAGACTCAGCCCTGCTTGCAGCTGTGGGTACAACAGGGGCCAGTGAGGAGGGATGGGGGTGGGATGGAAACAGGCATGGGTAAGTTAAGGATGCGGGTTAGGATGGGATGTTGCTGTTGTTGCCATCAGGTCCAAACTGACTCATGGTGACCCCATGCGTGTCAGAGTAGGACTGCTCCACAGGGTTTTCAAGGCTGTAACCTTTTGGAAGCAGATCGCCAGACCTGTCTTCCGAGGTGCCTCTGGGTAGCTTCGAACCAGAACCTTTTGATTAGTAGCGGAGTGCTTAACTGTGCCACCCAGGGACTCCTAGGATGGAAGGGGGAGTAAGTATATCCGTGTAGATTTAAAAAAAAAAAAACTACAACACGAGGGGAGATGTACGGAAGGAGAGACTCTTCCCTCGCGGCTATTCTGCGGCTTGCTCTTTGTCGTGAATGTTTTTCTCTTTATCCCCATAAAACAGTTGATGAAAGAGCTTGCTTTCAAGCCCTCAAGTGGGATGGCGGCAGGACTGGAAGCCAGCAGTCATTGGCAGCTGAGGGAAGGGCTTCTTGAGCCCTAGGCACCAGGGTCCTCAGTCCCCAGGGTCCCGGGGAGGGGCAGCGACAGCCAAGGGAGGAAAGCAGTGTTCTAGATAAGGCCTTTATAACACCGACAGGGCTCTCTGCCTTCTGACGCAGCTGACTTTTAACGTGAGCTTCCCGGCGGAGGGGCCTCCTGAATGCAAATGTGGGGGAGCCTTGCAAATGAAATGACTCAAAGAGGTACTCAGGGAAAATGGTTGCTTGGGGTGGGGCCGGTGGGGAGGAGGGGTGTGGGGGGAGGTCCAGGGGAGGGTCTCACCACCACGGGCTGGGGCTGGGGCAGGGGTGGCGGAGGAAGCAGAAGCGAAGGCGGTGTCTTGGACGGGCTCGGGAGACCAGAGTGATCTGGAAAAGGTTCACGCATTATGGGTGAGATGGAGGCTTCCTCCCATGTAGATTCCCATTTTCCTCCTGGGCCCCCCCACCCCTTTTAGTCCTCCCCCCTCCAACCCCCGCTCCTTTCCGCTTGCCCGGGGCACGTAGGCTTCCTGACAGCCCCGTCTCCATGGCAACCGGAGGCAGCCGCTTCCCTGCCCCCTCCAGGCCGTTCTTGGGCCCTGGGGGTGGGAAGCATGCAGCAGCCGTGGCTCTTCTGGCACCCCCACCCTCGCCTGCCCGGTAGAAGTTGTACTCGGATCTCCGAAGGGGAGCTCGAGGCCCCCAGGGTCCTAGTTGGGCTTCCTGCTTCCCCACTATTGCCATGGTTACACGGCCCCTCTAGGCTCCTCTCCCCTTTCCACCTTTCTTCCTTTCTCTCTTCCGCCCTCTCTCCATTCCCCTTCCCGTCTCTCTGCCCAGCCCAGAGGCCCCAGCGCAGGCAGAGGGAGAAGGGAAGGCCTGCGCCCTCTTCCCTTGTGGAGGCCCTTCCGCCCTGCCCAACCACCCATCCTCCCTGCCTCCAACTTCCCAGCCCTCACCCAGGTACAGTGAGTCCTCCGCAGAGCCAGGGAGACGCGCAGGGGCTATGCTGAGGGGCAGAGCCTCACAGGGGGGCAGCTCGTATTTATCCTCCTCCTCGTCCTCCTCCTGGGCCTTGGAGAAGGGATGCTGAACACAGGTGGGGATGGTAGGAAGACCCCAGAAGTGGTGGTGGGCATTGCCTCTCCCTCCCCCACCTCAGGCCTCAGGCTCTGGACTTACCATGTGTCTCCAGCTCTCTGGGGCAGGCAGAGGAGCTGGGTTGGGGGCATCTTCTCTCCAAGCTGGAGAGGCTGGACAGACAGACTGGCCTGACTCCTCCCCACCCAGCCCCCTCTAGCGCCATACATGACTCTCTCCCCCCACCTAATAAACCATCTACGTTCTGACAGCTGACTTCAGTGCTTCAACTCAGAGGAACCACTCATGACAGGCATTTCCAACATTGCAGCAGGGCCAACAGGGGAGCCATTTGGGAAGCAGGGGACTGCCCCTCCCCCCCAACTAGCTGCCAGTCCCCACCCCATGCACCCCTTATTCTGACCAAAACAAGTGGGAGAGTTAGGCTCCAGTGACTTAGCAGAGCTAGAAGATGGTGGGCAGGAGGTGTCCAGAGCCACTCAGGAGACCCAGCCTGTGGGGGCCTCTAATCTGCTGGACCCCCTTTTGCCCACTGTGTCACTTACCCACACATCTGGGGGGTAGGAAGGGTGGCCCCGACCTGCAATCAGACTGTAGTCAACTCTGCCCATTAGGCCCTTGAGTTTGTCAGCCAGACACCTCACATCTCCAGGACGTTCAAGTACATAAATCCAGGGCATTCGAGCACAAGAACACATGTGTGACGTCTTCGTCTTCTGGAGCTGTGTGACCCAGCGGCCCTGGGACCACGGCAGCAGGAGGAGGAGTCTGGAGGCATAGCTAGGTGAATTGGTGCCCAGGGAAGCTGGGAGTGGGGAGCACAAATGGATGGGAGGGCACAGGCAGGGCCAGCACAGCTCCAAGGATGCCCAGGGGAAGGAGCATGGAGACAACAGAGGAAGAAGAAAGGAAAGAAGGAGCTCAGGTACTCACTGGCGCTTGCTCCCACCGAGCTTGTCCTGGAAAGACCCAGGGACAGGAGTGAAGGGGTGGTCAGTGCAGCCAGGATGCCTCTCCCTGCCCAGAGTCCTGGGCCCCAGGGGTGGGCAAATTTGTGTGCCTGGGGCTGTCCTAGAGCCAAGCCTCACCATGGCAGAGGTGGAGGAGCTATGTCTCCTTGAAGCCCAGGCTCTGCCACAAAGAGCTCCCGGGACAGGGGCCCTATTGTTCCCAACATTTGCATCTCCCCAGCTGCAGCCTCCAACCTCAGACCGGCTTGGCCTATACCTCTCCCAGGACCCAGCCCTTGCTCTCCCTGAGCGTCCCCACCCCTCTTCCCTAATCTGCAGCAGAGCTCTCCCCTTCAGCTAAGCTGGACCAGGGATCACAGGCTTCCTTCAGGTCTCTGATCAATGTCACCTCCTCCTGGAGGCCTTCCCTGGCTGCTCAAACTCAGCTTCTCAGGATCAGCCAGGTCAAGCTCTCCCACCAAGCTGGACCATAGCCCTGGGCCAATTCACAGAAAACATTACATTAATAGGCAGATCCAATTAAAATGGGAGACAGTCCTTGCTGACACTTTTCTTAAGCCCTCTTGCCTGCTGTCATTTGCTGGCGAGCAGTAATGAAAACCAAGGAAATGCATGTTAATGAGAAGCTGAGAAATAGGCTCTCATATTTAGTATGACAGCTTCCTCTCTTGATAAAAAAAAAAAAAAATAGATGGCATTTATTCATTCAGTAGATGTTTATTGAACACCCGCCATACGCCAGGCACTGTTCCAGGCGCTGGAGATGCGGTAGAGAAACAGAATAGACATTTAAGGTGTATTTCCTCATTATTGGATTCTCAACAACCTCATGATGCAAGTGCTAGTGTTACCCCTGTTTTTCAGATGAGGAAACCGAGGCTTTGAGAAGCTGAGTGACTTTCCCAAGGTCTTAACAACTAGGAAGTATTGGAGGCAGATTTAAACTGAGGTTCGCCTGCTCCCAGAGCCTGGGCCTTAATGCCTTGGTCATCCATACCACACAGAGGATTAGGTCCCCACCCACAAAGGAATGAACTGCATCAGTATTTGTGGGCTTCCTTAAAGAGCCCATGACTCTTAAAGGGCCCCGAGTGAGTTTTGGAAGCTTGACTTCTGGGAAGTGTTAGGATAAAAAGGAATGCCTGGGCCTGGTTTCTGACTCCACCTAAACCAGGAAACACAGACCAGGATGATGAATGTAAGGCCTTTGTCAGTTTCCTAGGGCACTGTAACTTCCGTGTTTATTATTTGGTGCTGTCCTGGTTGTTGGCACAAAGAGGAAATAAAGCCTATGTGCTGTGTCTTAGAGGTCCCCAGGCGGGGCGGGGGTGCGGGACACTGGAGAGCCCCAGGGTTAGAGCAGACCCGGCCTCGAGAGGAAGACCTGGTCATTCCTGGGGCCCGCAAGCAAAAGGGCACTTCAGAAGCCATGAAGAGCCACTGGGGTGGCTTACCAGGGAGCCCATTTGGTACAGCAGGAAAAATTGAGAAAACGAAAACAAACAATATAGGCCTGGAGTCAGGGACCTGGGTCACTGTTCTCTACTCCCCAGCTAACCTCCCAAGTTAGTTAGTTATCTGCCGTCGAGTCAGCCCCTGACTCACGGTGACTCCATGCACAAGGGCTGCCTGGTCCTGCACCATCACCATGATTGGTTGCAGATTGGACCATTGTGGTCTATAGGGTTTTCACGGGCTGATTTGCAGAAGTAGATCCTCAGGCCTTCCTTCCTAGTCCATCTTAGTCTGGAAGCTCCACTGACACCTGTTCAGCATCACAGCAACACACAAGCCTCCAGTGACGACAGATAGATGATGGCTGTACATGAGGTGGATTTGCTGGGATCAAACCTGGGTCTCCCACACAGAAGATGAGAATTCTACTGCTGAACCATCACTGTCCCCACAGCCTTCCAAAGGCTGCCCTTTTTTTCTATATATGGCAGGGGGCAGCTTCTCTCACCCAAGGGGACCTCCTATAGGCTCCAGTCAGAGTCAACGGGAGTTCTAGACACCACCCTACTGCAAATCCCTAACTGATCTGGTTTCCCAGACCGCACTGCCTTCTCCTCAGCCCCCCTCCCTCTGGTAAGGGCTTTGCATAGGCAAATCCCAGGGCCTGGGTGAGCTACAAGGCCCCAGGCAGAAGCTGAGTCCATGCCTTCTGGGTGGGGGCATTGGCCTGGGAGAGATCAGCATGGGGGGAAGGAAGGAGGCCAACTTTGGTGGCTTTGTCCCATCCCAGCCAGCCCCGTAGGTCAGTGCTTCTTGCTAATTGCAAGGCAGATTTGGGGACCCACTTTCTCCATCTTTGACCCAGGATTGCTTTGTGCACAACCTTAGATATTCCCTCAGGATGAATTCCTAGAAGCGGAATGGCTGAGAACTCACATTTCCAGGGATGTTGTCACATTGTCTGGCAGCATCCGAATACCTGTTTTTGTTTTGTTTTTAAATTTTATTGTGGTGAAAATACACACAACAAAACATGTACCTTCTGTCATGGATTGAATTGTGTCCCCCAAAATATGTGTCAACTTGGTTAGGCCATGATTCCCAGTATTGTATGGTTGTCCTCCATTTTGTGATTTTCTTATGTGTTTTAAATCATAATCTCTGCCTGCCATTAAAGAGGATTAGGGTGGGATGTAATACCCTTGCTCAGGTCACATCCCTGTTCCAATGTAAAGGGAGTTTCCCTGGGCTATCTTATAAGAGATAAAAGGAAAGGGAAGCAAGCAGAGTTGGGGACTTCATACTACCACGAAAGCAGTGCTGCCGGGAGCAGAGTGCATCCTTTGGAACTGAGGTTCCTATGCTGAGACACTCCCAGACCAAGGGAAGACTGATGACAAGGACCTTCCTCCAGAGCCAACAGAGATTGCCTTCCCTGGGAGCCGGCGCCCTGAATTCGGCCTTCTAGCCTACTGGACTGTGAGAAAATAAACTTCTCTTTGTTGAAGCCGTCCACTTGTGGTATTTCTGTTATAGCAGCGCTAGATGACTAAGACACCGTCTCAGCAATTTCTGCAGGTACAATTCAGTAAAACTGATGACATTCCTCAGGTTGTGCTATCACTTTCACTGTCCTTTTCCAAATCATCCCACCAGCATTAACGTAAACTCACTGCCCTCTAAGCAAACCAAGGGCCTGTTTTATGATCCTTCCAGGGCACAAAGTGATTCTCCAAATTTTTTATATCTCGCCTACTGATCTCCAAGGAGAACAGGTCACAATTTAAAGGCAGGCCCCCCAAAAATACCAAAAACCAAACCCAGTGCCGTGGAGTCGATTCCGACTCACAGCGACCTAGGGGAGTCTAAATCCACCCTTAGAAAACAAACAGCGTGATCATAAGAATCAGTTAACAATCTCAGATTCTCAGACCCTCCCAGGATCTCAAGGATTGGATGCTCCAGGCAAGGGAACTAGGAATCTGTATTATTTTTAACAAGGGTCCCAGATGACTCTTACGATCAATCAAGTTTGAGAAATGCTGCTCTATAGGAAATATTCTCCGAAGATGCAACCCCTCCTAGGACATTTTTAGAATCACACCCGGCCCTGAGCTCACTGGGAACATAGGGGTCCCCAGCAGAGAAGAATGTGCTGCGGTCCTGCCCTCACGGGGCTCCGAGTGACAGAGGGGACCAACCCATGACAACGGTCAACCTCTCTGGACTTCACTTTCTTCTCGTGGATATGGGGTATAAATAAGGCATTCTTCATTGCAGGGAGCTCCTGAAGGCTGAATGAGATGGTACACATAAAACACGTAACACAGCACCCTAATTACTGAGCTGGTGCTGATGTGGTTGATGTAGTTGTGGCCAGCAGGTTGAGAAGGAAGTCTAGCTGGGAGCCGCAGTGTGAGCCAAGGGGGAAGCATGTGAGGAGGCTGGGGTGGGGCCCTTCTGTGGATCTGAAGGAGTGTCAAGGACAGGTAACTGGACTGCATTTTGAGGTCAGAAGTCACAGAGGGGAGAGTATACCTTGTGGAGCCAGAGCCGCTGAGAGGTAGGTGACTGGGCTCCCAGAGAACTGGAGGGGACACTTTCCATTCTTTTTGGATGTCCACCATTTCTTACATTTGAGGAGTTCTCCACCTTAGGAATGCTTGCTTCCATCCACAAAGCCAGATGCAGGCCTTCCCAGCCTCCCCTGTGGCTGGTACTCTGCCTGGGCTCCCCCCAAACAGATGCCCCCATGCCAAGTTTTGAATCTAAAGTGGGCACCAAGAAGAACCCACCCTTAGCAGGGTGGTGACAGCTATACCCTGTTTGCAGAGGCAAAGGAGACTGAGACCCCAGTGGTACCACCCAAGCCCTGGATCAGTGGTGCTGGCAAATGGTGGTATCTGTGCCCAGAGGTGCCTCCCCTACATCGGCTTGGCCATGCCCTTTGGGACATTGCCCCTGGCTGGTTCTCTGGCTCTCCTGCGGATACTGTGAAAAAAAAAAAAAATATATATATATATATATATATATATATATATATGTATGTGTACATATAAACATATATATATAAATTCGTGTGTATGTGTGTGTGAAATTATCCACAACAAAACCCACTCCCATTCTACAATATCTAGATGTAAGGATCAGTGACGTTGGTTACATTCTTCGCATTCTGTCAACATTCTTGTCATTTCTGTCCTAGTTGTTTCCCTCCCGTTAACTTAACGCCCTGCCCCCAACCTTCTCATCTATGCTTTAAAATAGCTGTTGACCATTTAGTCATATATATATATATATATATATTTTTTTTTAAAGATTGCAACACTCAAGGGTGACAATTTTTACTTTTTGAGCTAAATTGTTACTTAGGTTAAAGGTGCCTTTAGGAGATAGTTTCAATTCACAGCTTGAAGAGTAACTCAGGGCCATAGTCTCAGGGACTCCTCCAGCCTCAATACATCCAGTGACTCTGGATTCTTTAAGTATTTGAATTTTTGTTCCACATTTTTTCCCTGTCTATCAGGATCCATCTATTGTATCCCTGATCAGAACATTTGGTAGTAGTAGCCGGACACCATCTATTTCTTCTGATCTCAAGGTAGAGGAGAGAGTGGTTCACGGAGACAATCAGTCCTATAGTCTGGTTCCTTCTCTGATTCTTGGGTTTCCTCCTTTCTCTTTGAGCTACAGAATATTTTCAATAAATCCTTTTTCAGCCTAAACTAGCTAGAGTTGGTCACTTGCTTTCAATGAAGAACTCTGATCTACACACACATGTCTATTGCAGCTTATTTACAATAGCAAAAAGATGGAAACAAACCTAAGCGTCCATCAATGGATGAATGGACAAACAAAATCTGGTACATACATACAATTGAATACTAGACAATGATAAAGAATAATGATAAATCCACAAAACATAAGATGGACGAATCTGGAGGACATTACGCTGACTGAAATATGCCAATCACAAAAGGACAAATATATGATACCACTATTATAAAAAGTCAAGAATAGGTTTACACATAGAAAGCAATGCTTTTTGATGGTTACCAAGGATGGGAGGGAGGGGGAGAAAGAATCACTTACTAAAAAACTTAGATGCGTGTTAATTCTGGTGAAGGGAAAGGCAATTAAGAATATGGGGGAAGTCAGCACAACATGACCAAGGTAACTGAAGACACTGAGAGGTATGGGAGAATAAAGGACAGCTATGCTGAATGCTATAACACACACGGTTTTGCAACAACACTGATAACAACCAAAAATCTATGAGTGATTACATAGGTAGATATGTATGCTATATGGGTGTATGAGGGTGTATGGGAGTACATGTGTGTGCATATATAAATATAGCTGTGGGTATTTTTGTACACACATTTGTACATGCTGCATATATATTTATATATATAATAGAGCACGTAGGGGACACAGTTAGGGAAACTTCCTAGACATATCCAAACACCTCATGGGACCGAGTTCCTGGGTTTTAAGGCACAGGACCATAGTCTCAGGAGACATCTAGGTCAACTGGCATAACATAGTTCATATAGCAAAGGAGAATGAAGGAAGCAATTAGTCTACAGGACTAATGGCCCACACGAACCACAGCCTCCTGGAGCCTGAGACCGGAAGAACTAGATGGTGCCCAACTACCACTACTGACTGCTCTGACCAGGCACACAATAGAAGGTCTGGGGTAGAATGGGATAAAAATGTAGAACAAAACTCAAATTCGTAAAAAAAAAAGACCAGACTTACTGGACTGACAGAGACTGGAGGAACCACAAATATAAGGAAGCAGAGGAGGAAGATGCAGCAGGAGAAGGCTGGGCCCTGGAGGGGGAGGAGAGACCAAACGGAGGTCACGGGGATGGGGGCCACCACAGGAGAACCCCTTAGTGAGGGAAACAGGGAGGGAAGAGGAAAACTACAAGAGTACTGGTAATACAAGGATTCTTCTCTCAGGAAAATGGGAGTGCAGAGGGGCAAGTGGAAGGGCGGGGATAGAAAGAGGGGAAGGAGAACTTTCTGAACCAGGCCCCGTGGGAGGCGTGGGAGAGGCCTGCCCACTGAGCAAACAGGAAGGAGTGTTAGGGGCAGCAAGAACGTGTGCCTGCGAGGAGTAAGATGTGAGGAATGAGGGGTACTGAGTCCTCAGGATATTTTTATTAGAGTAGCTGGCCAAGTTAGAAGCCCAAGACATTCCTGGTGGAGGAGGGCTGAGGCCAGTTGAACCATGTCCGTGGTTGGGTAAAGTTAACATCAGTCAGGGACAATCCTGAAGAGAAGCAGTTTGCAGTAGGTAGAGTCAGGGCTGATGGGTGAATAAGCATTGGGACTGGTTTAGCACAAGCTGGCAGAGACCCCTCTTCATCCCGCACCAGCTGCGCTCCTAGCCCCTTCACTCAACTTTGGTGACAGCTGGGATGGGGGATGGAAGGCTGATGGACCGAGGGGTCTCTGGCCCTGCCCCTCCCTGGTGCACAATCATATTGCTCCAGTCTTAGAGGGTATGTTCCAGACCCTCTCCCTCTACCTCTCTGGAAAGTGGATACAAAGCTTGGTGTGTCCTTGTTTGTCTCTGTTTTCCTGGGGGCAGCTCTCTAGCTTCTAGCTTCTGGCAGACTGAGATGCTTTCTCATCTAGGGCGGAGTGTGTGTGCTGAAACCGCCCTGCTTCATGGCTCACTTTTGTCCTGATGGCCCACCAGGGTGGTGTGCCTCTGCCCCTTTCATTTCTGAACTTTGGCTCACAGTAGATTTGAGCAGATCAATGCTCTGCCTAAAACCTTCCAGTGACCCCCTACGGCTCCATAAATAGAGACCAAATGCTTATTGCCACCTTCCCAGGCCTTGCAAGACCAGCCCTTCCCCACTTCTCCAGCCCTACTCCTCCATTGTTCCCTGTGGACTCACTCACACTGGCCTTCTCTCTGTGGTTCCAATGTAACTGGGGCCCCTAGTGGCCTATTCTGCATCTTGTTGACTGAGGGAAATTTCAGTTGGAAGAAATTTCAATTTTCCTCAGTCCTTAGAAAATATGACAAAGAGGGAGGGCATTCTTAATGTACAGCAAACCATGGCGAAAGAAATGAACAACAAAAAAGGACTCTTCCGTATGTATACTTCAAATTTTTTTTTCCACAAAACCAAAATCCACTCTCCTCAGCTCTGTACCTTAATAACAACCTCTTTCAAGATGGCTCCCAAACTACTCTCCTCCTCCCAGGCCCTAGCCCGCTCCTCTCACCTCAGCTCTTTATTATGTAGATCGCCTCATCTTTCCTTTAGTCTATTGATTAACCCACTGCTCAGATCTCCCACTGGAAAGCCCAGGAGGTGACCCAGTAAGGGGAATGCCTGGGGTGGGAGGAGCGCTGGGAGGTTACATCACTTCTGTCAGCCCCTTCCAGTTTCCAACAGGCTTCTTCTTATCTAGGGGACTGGGCCGTTCCCTCAGCTGGGAACACACTGGCCTTCAACCCCCTCTTCCTCCAGCCTCAGCTAAGGCAGCCCTCTCCTACATACTCTCATGGCTTCCACCATACCGAAACCTACAGGTTTATTTCAGAGACAGACCATTAGTGGACTCCCACAAGAGACTATAAGCTCTATAAATGGGCAGTGACTGTGTCTATTTGGTTCACAGCCAAATCCCAAGAGGCCAGCCCACAGCTTGGCACCTAGCAGGCTCTCAATAAATATTTGTTGTAGTTGCGTATTCACATCTTACTCATTCTTCACCACCAGCTCAAAGCCCTCCTCTCTCTAACAGTCCTTGGTCAATCTTCTCTGAAAGGCCCATAGCTTGCTCCTTTCCTGCCCATACACACCCATTACCAAGCCTAGACTGAGGCACATTGACTTGAGGGTTGTTTCCTCATTTTTTTTCTGATTAAAACAACCCACTTCTCTAAATGCAGCTGGATTATTGAGGACTCTCCTCTCTGGTAGCTTTGATTGATGTCCCCACATTCCCCGCCCCATGAAGGCCTTTCCTCTATTTACCTTACTGAGAAAAAAAAAAAAAAACCCGTTGCCGTCAAGTCAATTCCTACTCATAGTGACTCTATAGGACAGAGTAGAACTGCCATATACAGTTTCCTATTATTATAATAATAATTTTAGGAGCGGCTAGAGGATTCGAAATGCTGACCTTCTACTCAGCAGCCAATCCCTTAATCACTGGCGCCACGAGGGCTCCGGAGGGGTGCCTGTTCCTTCCACACGCACAAACACCAGAATATGGCCTCCTGCTTAGACTTCCTTTTCCAGCTCAGAGCTGGGGAGCCAGGCTACCCCCGTGTCCACCGCTTCCTTGTTTCCATCTCCTAGGACTGGTGAGGTGCGAGAGAATGGAAAGCCAGCCTGGCCTTCATCCCTCCCCCTTAGGAGAGACCAGGCTCTGTGGCTTGCGGATGTGTCTCCATCCCCACATCCTTCCTTGATGGGCGTGGAGGGCCTGAGATCACCCTTCCCACATTTTACCAACGGAAATGCTGACACCGAAGCGGAGACGGATGCTGGGCCTTGAGCCAAGGCCACCTAATTATGTATACAGGGCCAAACCCTACAGTCCTCTGACCCCATCTCTAGGGTCACTGCAGGGAGCTGAGCAGTAGTTCAACGGGTAAGGGCGACCCCTGGTGGCAAGGAGAAGCGGCCTGCCTGTCCCTCAGCGCCATGACTTTGCGACGGACAGAGGAAGGCGCGTGGCCTGTAGACCACTCACACAAACACAGTCTTTAATAATCACTTTATTAATGCAAGGACCTTATTTCTAAAATCGGCAGAAATCTAGTATAACTGAACAACAAAGCTGTAAAGTCCTATGCAAATCTAAGTTTTTAAAAATGTGTGCAAACAATATTATAAGATTGTTTTAAGGTAAAGATTCAACCATAATTCTAGGTAGAAGACGTTACAAAACAATGAAGTTCTGTTTGTGGTTTTAAAACAATCATTTAACAAACTCTTATTGAAAACATCCACGCGCCAAGGGTACCTTTGCTGAAATGAGCATCTCGTAGTTGCCTCAGGATGTGTGACCAGATTAGGTGAAGCTACCTCCATGCATAGAACATGCACGTTCCTGAGTGGCTCCCAAGGCCCTTGAGGGAAAAGAACCCAACTTTTGGTGCACCTTGCCCCTGGTCACATTCCCTGTAATGACCCAATAACGCTGCCCCATGATTTTAACTGCACTGTATCGCCTGAATCCCTAAGAAGATGGGGATGAGCCTTAGATGGCCCTTGGCACATGGTGGGCAAACTTCACAGGTTCATACAGATTCAAGAGTCTGGTGCTAAGCCCTGGAATGCCGCAGCTTACCGTCACGGGAGAGAATGGGCTCTTGTTAAAGAGTCCAGGGACGGGTACCATGGCCATCCCTAAGTTTCTATGGTACCGATCTCTTATCTCAAGTGCAGGGCGACTACTGGACAAAGGGCTGGCTGTGTTGACAGAAATACTTGGAGAAACAAGCCTTCAACAACTTTCCAGGCAGAAATGGGCACGCTTAGAGACCATCTGACCAAGTAATATGAACTCCACCCCTGCTACCAAGGGAATCTGGGCAATCTACTTAGAACATCCCTTCCAGAGCTGCTTCTGTTTCTAGATTAAATGGAATATTTCTAAGAAGTAGCTAGTCTCTACCTAACTACGTACAGAAGAAAGAAATTTCACTGACAATTCGGTATCATGGCTATACCTTCTGGGGTGAGGTCTTTTCTTACTCACCCTGATGATCAGGGATGTACTAGTATGTGCCCAGATCAGGAAACATAAAAGCTGAAAACGGGGTTGGAGACAGAAAGTCCAACGTGTTGCTGGCCACTGCGGTGTCACTGCCCCGATACAGGTGTAACCTGAGTCCCTGCTTAGGAGCCAGAAATCAGCTGAGAAGAGGCCTCAGGAGAAAGGCTGCCCTGGCCCCAGAGTGGATGAAGTGGGGCCTCTGCGCAGCTCATCCCACAGAGCAGGCTGTAGCAACAGCGTTCCTGACTTGGCTGAAGGGCTTGGGTAAGTCCCTTCTGCAGCACCTCAGGAGTTCCTTGGGCAACCTGAGGAGTCAGGGCAGGAGTTCTGGCCCACGACCCTGAGGTGTGGGCAGAGCGCTTTGTGGGAGAAGATGTTGAATGAGAGTGCCCTGGTTACTGCCTCCTGGCAGCCGCCCAGCATTCACCTGCCTCTGCCATGTAAACCTGGGGCAGGTTAGGCAGACATCGCAGTCAGAACATGTGGGCCCACATCCAGGGACATGGAGGACTCAGGCCTTCGCGGGCTTCCTCAGGAGACCTGTGGGCTACACAGGGACCCTAAGAGGCCTAAGAGGTCCAGCCTCAGGGACCGGGCTGCTCCTGCCTCCAGGATAGGGAGTTTCCTATAAGCGATAGAGGAAGGGTCAGAGAGGGGTACTCTACTTCCCCCCAGGCAGCCGGCCCAAGCCCCCATCCACCGCCCCCTTCCTCTGAAGCCTCAGCCTTGTTGGCGGGGAGAGGAACGCTTGGGCCGGCGACGCCAAGGTCAGGCTCTGTGCGCAGGGCCTGTGAGCTGGGCTTGAAAGGAGAAAGCACCCCCTCCTCCAGAGCAGGGCAGCCCCCCACCCGCGAAGGGGATTCAGCCTCGCGCGATGCGGTCTTCCCGTCGGGATCGGGCCCCACTGCCTGCTGGGATTTGTAGTTTTTGTTCTCGCCGCGGTACGTGGAGCGGCACGGTGGTTCTGCTGCGGGGCACACAGCTCCAGGCAAGCACTCTGGAGCTTCCCTCCAGTCCGCCGCCGCCACCGCCACGTACGTGCACGCCCCTGCAGGACCAGCCTCTAGATGTGCAAACTGAGGCACAAAGAATGGTGCTGCCTGGCCGGGGTCCGTGCCGGCGTTGGGCAGAGCGAGGCGCCAGGCGGGAGAGGAGGGCCGGCCTGAGTGAGGTCTTGGTCTGGGAGGCCCAGTCCAGGTCTGGCCGGTTGAGGGCCCTTTACGCCAGGAGTCTAAGAGTCTGCGGTTAATGGGATCTCCAAACGGTGAACAGGCCGGCCCAGGACTGGCTGGGCACATTTTGGTTAATTACCTTACAGGGTTCCCAAATAAAATTTCAGTCTGTCAACCCTACAGAGGAAGCCCAGGGACAAAGACTCTTGTGACCAACAAAACAAAACAAAAACAAAAAAACAAGGAATGAGGTGACCCTGGACCACAGGGTTGATCTGAGTGAGGATCAAATAAACAGGGTTAAGTGTGTGTGTGTGTGTTGTAAAATGTAAAGCCCAGGGCTCTGGTGAGGGGCTGTTATCAGCATCTGACCTCCAAGCAGAGCAAATGAAAGGCTCTGAGCCTTCAGGAGCCACACTTAAAAAGGGAAGGTTTTTTTTTTTTTTAATGTGAAAAAGTTATTTCTCCTGATTCTGTGGCTTGGCTGGATGGCTCCTCTGCTGGTTTACCTGGGCTCAGTCATGTGGTTGCATTTAGCTGGCAGTTGGTGTTGGCTGTTGGTTGGGGCGTCTGGGTTCTTCACGTGACTGCTCATCCTCCAGTAGGCTAGACTAACTTTCTTACGTGGCAGTCTTGGGACAGCGTTCAAGCCTGAGAAAGCAGAAGATGCAAGATTTGTTGAGGCCCAGGCTCCAGAACTTGCAGTGCCACTTCCATTGTCTTCTATTGGTCAAAGCAAGTCTCAAAGACAGCTATGATTTAACGGGAGAGAAAACAGACTTCACCTCTTGATGGGCATAAACTGTTGCAGTAGAGTTGATTTTGACTCATAGCGACCCTACAGGACAGAGTACAACTGCCACAGAGCATGTCCAAGGCTGTAATCTTTTTTTAAATTGTGCATTAGGTGAGCATTTACAGAGCAAATTAGATTCCCATTTGACAGTTTGTACCTAAGGTGATTCATGGCCTTGGCTTCATTCCCCACAATGTGTCAATACTCTCCCCATTTCCACCCTGGGTTCCCCGTTTCCTTTTCTTCTAATATTCTACCCTTTCCTGCCTTCTCATCTTTGCTTTTGGGCAAATGTTGTCCTTTTGATCTAGTATAATTGATTGTTCTAAGGAGCCCGTTCCTCTTGGGTGTTATTGTTTAATTTACGGGCTTGACTGTTGTTTGGCTGGATGATGGTCTCGAGGAATGGCTTCAGTTCCAGGTCAGAAGGGTGTCTTAGGGCCAAAGTCTTGGGGATAAAGAGGGAAGGTTTTTGATAGCATACTACAGTAATGTAAGATGTCCCCGTGAGGGGGAAGTGGGTGATAGATACATGGGACCTCTCTGTACTATTTTTTTTTTTCAACCTCTCAATGGTTAGGAGCTGTTTTGTTTTTGGACAGCTTTACTGAGATATAATTCACTTACCATACAATCATCCATTGAAAGTATACAATTCAGTGGCTTTTAGTATACAGAGTTGTGTAACCATCACAACAATTTCCAGAACATTTTTATCACCTCAGAAAGAGACCTGTACCCATTACCAGTTACACTCCAGGCCCCCGCCCCCATCCCTTCCAGCCCAAAGCAATTATTAATCTACTTTCTGTCTCTATAAATCTGCCTGTTCTGGGCATTTCATATAAATGGAATCATACAATATGTGGTCTTTTGTGACTGGCTTCTCTCACTTAGCATAAGGTTTCCAAGGCTCATCCATGTGTAATATGCATCAGTATCTCTGTACTATTTTTGCAACTCCTTAAGAGTCTACAAATATTTCTAAATAACTTTTTTTTCAAGGCAAGGTGCACGAGGGTGAGCAGCGGTAGCTCCTTGCCTGTGGAGGAGCTCACAGCAGGCACTGGTATTCCACGCTGAGAGCAGAGTGGGCCTCGGGTCTGCATGGCATCAGGCAGGAGGGGACAGAAGGGCCTGGCGGGAGAAGGGCACTTGTCTCAGGCCAGCTACACCTCAGGAGGCAGTGTGGAAGGTGGCCAGGAAGGAGGCATGGAATCCCCCACGTGGGTCCAAGCATATCCTCTGCCACTTAGTAAGTGTGTCCTGGAGAAAGTTACTTTGACCTCATTTTGCCTCAGTTTCCCCATCAGTAAGATGAGGATAATAAGAGGATCTACCTTAGAGAGAAAAGGACCCCTGGTGTCACAGTGGTTAAGTGTTTGGCTACAAACCAAAAGGTCAGTGGTTTGAATCCACCAGATAGACTCTTCTCAGGAGAAAGATTTAGCTGTCTGCTTCCATAAAGACTTACAGCCTTGGAAACCCTATGGGACAGTTCTACTCTGTCCTATAGGGTCTCTATGAGTCAGAATTGACAGCAGTGGGTCCACATTAGAGAGTCTGTTGTTGTTGTGCGCTGTCATATTGATTCTGACTCCTAGTGACCCTAAAGGACAGGGTAGAACTAACTGCCCCATAGGGTTTCCTAGGCTGTAATCTTTATATGAGCAAATCGTCAGGTCTTTTCTTTCTTGGAGTGGCAGGTGGGTTTGAACTTGATCTTTCGGTTAGCAGCTTAACCACTGCGCTACCAGAGAATATGTGGGAAGATTAAATGAGAAAATCAGGTAAAGGACAGTACCTGGTGGTAGACAGTGAATATTAGTTGTTATTAAGACCTTACAGTTGACCCTGCGTGACCCTGGCTGTCCTCTTGTGTCCTTCTGGGGGTCAGCTCCTCTGCCCCATCACCCCTCCCTTCCCCACCGCTGCAGTGTTCCACCAGGGCGCCTCCCCAGCGCCCCCCTCAAGTTGTACTAGACTCTCCCACTTTCCCAAGGGGTCACAAAGGAACTCCAGGGTGTCACTATCCAGGTGGCCTCTGAACACCCAGCAGTGATTAAAACACAAAACTTTCTGAATCTGGAGTTTCATGCAGAAAATATGGCCATCCAGAACTCTGGCCATTCCTAAAAAAATGAAACAAAACCGTTGCCTTTGAGTCAGTTGGATTCTGACCCATAGCGACGCTATAGGACAGAGTAGAACTGCCCCATAGGGTTCCCAAGGAGTGACTGGTGGATTCAAACTACCGACCTTTTGGTTAGCAGCTTAACCCCTGTGTCACTGGGGCTCCAGTCCATTCCTCAGACACTGTGAAATGGCCTAGAAAAATTCATTTGCAGTTCAAAATCCTTCTTCAGAGGAATATTGTAGGGAATTTTAAGGTTGAAATTTTTAGATATTGTGACAGACCCCTCTCAGACACCCAGGCTGAGGAAACACAACAGCTCAGCCCAAGCTGCACCTCAGGACAGAGTCAAAGTAGTCAGATGGGACCGTCCTAGTCTAGATAGACAGTTGCCGAGAGTTGACTCCGACTCACAGTGATCTTAGGTACAGCAGAACAAAACGTTGCCTGGTCCTGCGTCATCCTCGCAATTGCTGGCATTTTCAAGTCCATGATTGCGATTATTATGCCAATCCAGCTCACCAAGGGTCTCTTCCTCACCCTCACTGGCCCTCTACTTCACCAAACATGATGTCCTTCTCCAGCGATTGATCCCTCCTGATGACATGTCCAAAGCAAGCAAGTCAGATATTGTTCTGTTGCGATCATAAGGTTTTCATTGGCTGATTCTTGGCAGTAGATCACCAGGTCCTTCTTCCTAGTCTGTCTTAGTCTGGAAGCTCTGTTAAAACCTGTCCACCATGGGTGACCCTGCTGGTATTTGAAATATGTGTGGCATAGCTTCCAGCATCACAGCAACACACAAGCCACTACAGTATGACAAACTGACAGTCTAGTCTCCATTTTATAGATGGGGAAAGTGAGGCCCAAAGAGGACCACAGGGCAAAGTAGTTAGAAGCCAGCACAGGAAGTCACTTGGCAATTTCAGGAAATTCTTAGATGTAGAGATCAGCCCATAACCTAGGTCCACGGATATAGAAGCAGGAAGCTGCCACCTTTGGCAGCCCCACACCTTGGCCAGAGCTAAGCAGCCAAGCCTGGAAGTCAGTGTGCAGTTCCTCCCTCTCGTAGTTTCAGCCTGGTGTCATCCTAGAAGTAGGAGTTTATTGACACTAACGTTATTAGCATCTCGCATGTGTCTAGGCCTTCCTTCGTTTTCAAAGAGCTTCCAGTATATCGTCTCCTTGGGCCCTCACAATCCCCTGAGGGAGGAGGGTTGGGTTATTCTCCTCCCTTCATAGGGGAAAAACCTGTGACTTAGAAAACAAGTAACTTTCCTAAGGCAGCAGAGAACCTCTGGCAGTTCTAGAATGTGAAGATTTTGCTCTCTAATCTGTTAATTCATTCAGCCAACTCTTTTTTGAGTATCTATTACCTGCTAGGTGCTGAGATTACATGGATGACCTTATATAGTCCTTGGGCTGGGGGAGCTAGCATTGTGGTGGGAGGGGCTGGCATGTGGCAGATGAAAACACTGTGGCGCTGGAACTTTCTGGGGTGGTGGAAGTGTTTTATGTCTTGATAAGGGTGTGGGTTTTTGCATATGCTAGACATGTGTTTTTTTTTTTTTAGACATGTGTGAGTATTTGCATCTGTTAAAACTCACTGAACTATGCACTTAGGATTTGTGCATTGCACATAAATTTTACCTAAAAAAAAATGTTAAAACAAAGAAGAATGTTCTGGGAGGACCATGTCTAGTAGGGTCTTGTCAAGACCCTGCTGTCTGGAAGCAGGCCAGGGGCTGATTAGGTTGCACCTGGGTACAAATCCACCCTTGTTAAGAGGGTATAGCTGAAAGTTTTCCCATGGGGGCAGTAGGACCGGCTGGCCCAGGGGCCTTGATGCCCATAGCTCCAGGAGAGCACTGAGGTGGGAGTCAGGAAGGGATATTTAAATTTTAGAGGTGCGATATTTAAGCTGAGTTTGATGGGTGACAAGAGTTGGTCAGAGGAGGGTGGCCAAGTGGAGGAAGGGTTGTTTTTAAGGATTCCTCAGTGGAATGGGGTGGCTAGGGTTGCCCAGAAGTAAAGGGATAGAGCCAGGGTTTGAACTACTTTCCTTACCTCGTCAGTGAGCCTCAGAGGAACCTGTGTTGGGTGAGATTGTCCAAGTTGCTTCGCAAGAAAGAAAAAAGGCCTCTTACCACTCTGTCATGGGCCCATACCCTGGTCCTGATGCCCCCTGTCAACTTCTCATAGCTGTCCCCATACAGGAGCCCAGAAGAAAGTGTGAACCATTTCCTGGCCCACACTCTTCCAGGACAGTTGGCTGAGGTGCTGGGGAGGCCTGGATGCCTAGTGCAGACACTGGCTGACATGTTTTTCACTGAATGAAGAAGAGGAGGGTGAGGCATTAGAGGTCTAGTATTGACTTTGAAGCCAGACCAGCCTGGGTTAGAATCCTGGTTCTGCCACTGAACTAGCAACAAGACCCTGGGGAAGTTGCTTACCCTCTGAGCATTCCCTAAGACTTCTTCACCTATTGGACCACTGCTGTCGAGTCGATTCCAACTCATAGCAACCCTATAGGACAGAGTAGAACTGCCCCAGTAGGGTTTCCAAGGAGTGCCTGGTGGCTTCGAATTGCTGACCTTTTGGTTACAGCTGTAGCTCTTAACCCCTATGCCACCAGGGCTTCCTCTTCATCTATTAAGTGAGAATAATAATGATGTCTGAGTTACCTGGTAAGTGTAGGGACTGGATAACACCTTTAAATCACAGAGATGCTCGAGGTCACTAGCTGTAAGTAGCGTGATTGAGGCCAACGAAACCTGTGGCTCTTGAGTCGATTCTGACTCACAGTGACCCTACAGGACAGAGTAGAACTGCCCCACGGGTTTTCCAAGGTTGTAAATCTTTATGTACTTTGGACATGTTATCAGGAGGGACCAATCTCTGGAGAAGGACATCATATTTGGTAGAGGGTCAGTGAAAAAGAGGAAGACCCTCAACCAACAGGATGGACTGACACAGTGGCTACAATAATGGGCTTAAACAGAGCAATGATTGTGAGGATGGCACAGGGCCAGGCAGTGTTTTGTTCTGTTGTACATAGGGGTTGCTATGAGTCAGAATCGACTCCACGGCACCTAACAACAACAACAACAACAAACCTTTATGAAAGCAGACTGCCACGTCTTTCTCTTGCAAGCAGCTGGTAGGTTCAAATCCCCAACCTTTTGATTAGCGGCCAAGTGCTTTAACCACTGAACCACTAAGGTGCCTATGATTGAGGCCAAACCAAAAAACCAAACCCGTTACTATCAAGTCGATTCCAATTCATAGCAACCCTATAGCAACCCCATAGGACAGAGCAGAACTGCCCCACAGGGTTTCCAAGGAGCAGCTGGTGGATTAGGAACCAATGGCCTTTTGGTTAACAGCGGCGCTCTTAACCCCTGCGCCACCAGGGCTCCTGACTGAGGCGTGCGTCCGCCCTTCAAACCCATTGCCACGGGGTCCATTCCGACTCACAGCGACTTTATAGGACAGCGTAGAACTGCCCCATAGAGTTTCCAAGGAGTGCCTGGTGGATTTGAACTGCTCACCAGCCGTAGCACTTAGCCACTACGCCACCAGGGTTTCCGTGTCCAGCTCCAACTGTACGTCCCTTTTGGGTCCCAGGTCTCCCTAAAAATAAAAAAACAAACAAAAAAACCCAAACCTATTGTCGTTAAGTCGATTCCGACTCGTACTGACCCTATAGGACAGAGAAGAACTGCCCCATAGGGTTTCCAAGGAGCGGCTGGTGGAATCGAACTGCCGACCTTTTGTTTAGCAGCTGCAGCTCTTAACCACTAAGCCACGAGGGTTTGGAGGGCTAATTCCGAGGGGCTGGCTCCGCTGCGCCCCCAGCCGGCCCCTCCCTCTGACTCACCCAGGGCGGCCTCTCCCACTCACCCCTGGAGACTGGGGAGAGACCGCTGACACCCTCCGGAACAGGGCGCGAGCTCGAAGGCAAGTAGCACATTGGGGTCTGATCACCGGTGTGCCTGGGCTACCCCTCTGGGGTCGGAGGGGCGCAGCTGGCCAGGTGCCGCCTCCTCAAGGGGTTGCCCCGCTCTCCTCCCCCCACGCGGAGGCGGCTTTTTGGGAGCCCTCGCGTGTCTAATCACATCTCATTTCCTGCAAGGAGGGGAGGGAGAGGGCGGCTCCGCGCTAGCGATAGGGGAAGAAATGCTTTATTTTACTCCATTTGGGACAAAGGCTAAGTAATCCTGTTGCGGGGGCGGGCCGGAGGGGAAAAAAATGTGAGTTTCCTAAAAGATAAGTTTTAGGGTCTCCTTAGCAGGTAATGTCATTAGATTGCACATTGTTTGAGTTGCAAGGCTGCTTGAGACTCCGAGAGTGAGTTGCCAGCTCCTTTGTTTCACTGTTAATTTGCACACCTCCCCCTCTTTTTTTCTGTGGTGATTGCGGCCACCTTTCGCCTGGCCAGGCTCAGGCGCGGAGAACAGTAACCCCCATTCATCCTTGTCCCCTCAGTTGGTGCCCAGAGTCTGGAACCCAAGAGCCACTCAGGGTCCGCTTGGCTGGGGGAGAGGGAGTCTGTGGTTTAAATTTCCACTTCCTGCCGCTAAACTATGAGCTGGGGGAGGAGGCAGGGCACTCGTTTTCCAAACGCTGCGCATATTTACTGCAGTCCCCTAGGAAAGTTTCACTGTTGGGGTGAACGGCAAACTTCAGGGAAGAGAAGAAGTTCTGTGTTTATTGAGCATCTGTTGCATCCTTGCTGCTGCAGTGAGTGGATAAGAGCATGGCTGCTAACCAAAAGTTCAGTGGTTTGAATCTGCCACCCACTCCTTGGAAACCCTATGGGGCAGTTCTACTTTGTCCTGTAGGATCCCTACGAGTAGGAAACGACTCCATGGCAACTCGTTGGTTTTTATTGTTGTTAGTTGCCTGAGTCCTTTTCAACTCATAGCGACCCGTGTGTTACAGAGTAGAACTGCTCCATAGGATTTTCTTGGCTGTGATCTTTATGGAAGCAGATTGCCAGGCCTTTCTCCCATGGAGCTGCTGGATGGGTTTGAACCACCGAACTTTTTGTTAGCAGCCAAGCGCTTAACTGTCTGTGCCACCAGTGCTTAATTATAGGATGTGTAATCCTCGCAGTTATCTTTATGCCCATTTCACAGATTGGGCACAGGAAGGCTCCAGAAGGTGAAATCGCTTGCCTGATGAAACACAGCTAGTAGATGGCCAAACCGTCCAACTCTTTCCACTCTACCAGATTATCTGCCCAGCCTCTAGTTCTCCTGGAGACCAAACCCTGCTGGAATTCCAACCCAGATCACCCTGTTTCTAAGGCAGGTAGTTTGGCTGTGGAGACACTTGGATGCCAACTTCAGGCCATGTCCTTTGGGGGAGGACCTTTGACTTCTTGTCTTTTTCTTCAAGCTTTCCTTGCACAGTTAAATAATGACGTTTGGTTTGGAAGTTGGCCGATTGGTAAGGCTTGTTTTGGGTTTTGCTTCATTGCCTCCACCACTGCTGCCCTGTGGATGGGACCTTGACCTGAAGCCTAACACCTGGGCCAGGGCAGGCCTGTGTCCAGGACTTGAGGCCAGGGTCCTGGGCAGAGGAGCCATGCGTGTATGGCTGCATGGCTGGGTGGTTCACTTGCTCCTGGTGCCTCACTCCCTTTGTGACCTTGGGCAAGTCACTTCTGCTGTTGGGGCCTCAGGATCAGACTAGCTAGTGTCCTGTGACGGTGATGTGGGCCAGGCGTCTGCCCCTTGGTTGAGCCAGAACCACACTTGTTTTTCCTGCTGTCCCTGGCATGCCTGTGTGACAGTAGACACCTGGTGAATGAGAGGCTGTGCAGGCAGGGGTAGACCTGAGCAGCCTCTGGTGTCTGCAGGAGACAGCAAAGATGTTTCTGGGGCCTCTGCCATTCCCTCAGAACCAAGCTTTTTTTTTTTAAAAAAAAATCAAATGTAGGCATTCAGAGCAAGGAGAACATGTTAGGGGAAGGAAGAAAAGTTGGTTCGGAGTCAGTTACCCCACCCAGCAGGAAATGTGACTAACCCAGTGACTGCTGGGCTGTGCAGACATGCTTGCCCAGGAGGCTGGTGAGTGGGGAATGTGGCCAGGCTGGCTTTCCTCCCTGGTCCCTGGCCTGGAGGCCAGGCCTCTTTGACTGCTGCCTGCATCAGGCTGAGGCCACGGTGGGGCCCGGGGTTGGGGTGCACCAGCTGCCTCCCTGTGTGTCCCTCTGAGAGGCCTGCTGCTCTGAGTTGTCCTCACGTTCCCAGCCTGATAGCACCCAGTACCTGGCCCTCAGTGTCTGCTGTCTCCTCCATCAGCGACTGCCCTGCCCTTCAAGGACTGTCCACCCACCTCTCTTGGGGGACATTGCCTCCTCACAGGCTGTGGACAGAGCCCAGGGGTGGGGCAGAGGGGTGGGACAGCCCAGGAGAAGTGAGAGGTGAGTGAGGAGCTGGGGTGTGGCCAGACTGAGAGACAGAGGCTTGAAAAGCTGAAGTGGAAGGAAGAGCTGTTAAAGGTGAAAGTGGGAGGGGGGTTGAGGGAGACGTGGGCCCTGGGGACAGAGGAGGGGTGGGGATGGTGTCTGGGACTCTCTTGGGTGGCAGGCAAGGGCTGGCTGCCAGGGTCTGGAAACAGGGACCCACATTTCTGGAAACCACATTGTGCCGGGAAGGTATCTCCTAGCCACCGTCCTGACAGTCAAGGCCTTTGCCAGGCTCTAGGTACTCTTTTGATACCGGTTGGGCTGGGCAGGTTTGGGGCTGGAGTGGGGCAGGCCTAGCCATTTGAACTCAAACACACTGGCATAGTCAATTATTTTGCCATTTCAGAAGAATCCGGCTGAGGCTCTGGCCCGCTGTCTGCCATCGGGAGTGGGGTAGAGAGGGAGGCGAAAGTGGTACGTGGTGGTAGGACTGAGCTCCCTGGGGTTCCCTTGCTGTAATCTCTACAGAAGCACATTGCCAGGCCTTTCTTTTGTGGCGCCGTTGAGTGGGCTCCAGTTGCTAACCTTTTGGTTAGCACTTGTTGGTGTCAGGGGAAAGAGCGCAGCTGAGGAGTCTGCAAACCTGGCGTCTGGGCAGGCTCCCGAGAGTGTCCACGTCCCAGCGTGGGAGCATCTGGGGTAGTTTCTAGTGTTGACACCTACCCCCACCCCTTCTGGGGTAGAGGGGTAGGCACTTCATTTCACACCCAGGGGTAAACAGGAACTTTGAGGTGAAGGGACCTGTTGGGGTCCATGGAATCAGGGTTCAAGGAGGGCAAAGATAACCCTGGTACCCAGGCTCCCCAGGACTTCTGTATTCCTGATAGCTGTCTAGCATTGCCTTAAAGGTACGCACAACAGCGAGACCCTCCTCCCCCTGGGCCCCCAGTGTGTCCTTGTTCCTGGGCGGGGAGGGGCCTGTGGGACAGCCAGCAGAGCATGCCTATCCCTATGCTAGCCCCCCAACCCCCTAGCCCCATGACAGCCTGACTGGATCCTTACCCCCTGCTTCCTGCCTCGGGGCTGCCCCCGCCTGTCCCAGCCTGTTGAAATCCTGTGCTATCCCTCAGGGCTTGCCTGATGGAATAATTGCTGGAACCCAACAAGCCCCGTTAATCGAACACCATCTTTGAGCTTCTGCAGGGAGCAAGCACATTATGGGGTTCCAGCTGGACCCAGAGAGACAAGATACCATCCTGGGCAAAAGGCCCTGATAGTAAGTCTGGTAGGGGAGAAAGGCAGGCCCGTAACTCACTGTACCTCGGCAGAGTGGGAAAAAGGAAAGGCTTTAACAGAGGTATTGCAAGGCTGCCATGTCGTGGTGAGTTCCCCATCACCAGAGGTGTTCAAGGAGGGGATGGTGAGGGATGCTATGGATTTGTGTGTATGGGTATGTGCTGGGAGGCAGATACAAAGGAGGACTAGAAAATCACTAAACCCGTTGCTGTCTAGTCAGTTCCTACTTATGGCGACCCATGTGTTACAGAGTAGGACTGAGCTCTGTGGGGTTTTCTTGGCTATAATCTTTACAGAATCAGATTGCCAGGCCTTTCTTCCGTGGTGCCGCTGGGTGGGTTTGAACTGCTAACCCTTCGGTTAGTAGCTGAGAGCAAGCCATTTGTGCCACCCAGGGACCTGATAAGCACTCAAGCTTCTTCTGATGCTGCCTGTGGCATCCCCCTCCTATGAGAAGTTTGTCTGAGGTCCACTGGGTGAAATGGCCTCTACTTCACCCCTCTCTGGCTAGACCACGAGGGCACAGGCTCTTCTTCATCTTGGTGTCCCCCCACTGCCCTCTTCCTGCACAATGCCTCACCCCCAGACTGACCTTGAGTAAAATGTAATAGGCTCTCTGTGGGCTGCGTAAGGAGTACAGAAGTACCAGGTGTGTCCCCCACTTGAGGAGCTTAAGGTCCAGCTCAGACAGGAAGCAGTCAGGTCATGCTAGGAGACATCCTGTGAGCAGGGCTGAAGTGTGAACCCCCAGGGAGAGGGCGGGGGAACCTCCCAGAGAAGGCGAGGCCCCGCGGGACTCTGTGGACAGCTGGGCTTACTGTGGATCTGGAGGGATGGCAGGGCCTGGATGAACATGCAGTGGAGGTGGGCACTGAGGAAGCTCCAAGAGCTGCTGCCAGGGCTGGACCACCCAAGAAGCAAGGTACGCACGGGCTTACTTGTGCTTACTTACTAATCTGTAGTGAAATTGTGCACTACAGATTAGTAAATAAACACAAATAATCCTGTGCGTACTTTGCTTAATGTAAGCCCATGTGTACCTTGCTTACTGGTTAATCCGCCCCGGCTGTGGCCTTAGGGAGCTCTGGTGGCGTAGTGATTAAAGCTCTCGGCTGTTAACTGAAAGGTTTGGCAGTTCGAACTCACTAGCCACTCTGTGGGAGAAAGATACGGCAGTCTGCTTCCCTAAAGATTTATGGCTTTGGAAACCCTATGGGGCAGTTCTACTCTGTCCTACAGGGTCTCCGAGTCGGAATGGACTCAACGGCAGTGTGTTGTTTTGGAATGGGGAGAATAAAAGGTAAGACCTCAGGATGGACCCTTCGCCTGGAGAACCTGGAACAGAAGGCTGAGGGCCAGGGGCCTGATGGGGCAGGAGGGAGTCAGCCCTGGGGGAGTGTTCCATCTGGAGCTTTGCATACATGGGTGTCCAGGCTCCAGCCTGGAGAGTCTGGCCTGGGATGTAGCCTGGGCATTGGGATTTTTAAAAGCCCCCGAGATGATTCTAATGGTGCAGGCAAGCATGAGACCCTCCACTGGTAACATCATAATCACCTGGAACATATGTTCCAAAAACAGATAGCCAGGCCCTACTCCAGACCTGCAGAGGGAAATCTCAAGGCTTGGGCATAGGCCCCTACATTTTTGACAAGGTCCCTGGACAGCCAGAGTGGAGAGCCTGAGCGATGAAGGAGCAGAACGCCAAACCCTTCCAGCAGAATTGCAGTGGGGCTTGGCCTCTGCGTGTGGAATACCTAGTTTTGAGTCATGTCCTGAGCTCTCACTTCCGTTATACAGAATGAAAAATATTAAGGCTGACAAATTGGTTCTCTCGTTCACTCCGTCTCTCACTCAGCTTGAGCTGCGGTGGCTGCTTCCTCACTTCAGACCTGAGTCGTGGGCTGGGCTGCTGGTTGCTGGGGATGTGGGCACAGCATGTGACCTGCTGTGGGATGGAGGGACATTAGAGTTTCCCTCCTCCAGCCCTTCCCCTTACTACCCTCCCCCACCCCCGTGTAGTGCCAAAAAATGCCTTCCACTGTTTGGTAGGTTGGGAATGGAAAAGAAAAAAGTTGTCATTCACATGGCATTTTTCCATGACCTCCCCCTCTTTTGTTCCCTGTTATTAATAAAAAAAAATTTAGGTGCCGTCAAGTCGATTTTCAACTCTTAGTGAGTCCATGTGACAGAGTAAAACAGGTCTTTTTCCCTGCGCAGAGTGGCTGGGTGGGTTTGAACTGCCAACTTTTAGGTTACCAACCAAGCGCTGAACTGTGCACTCCCAGGGCTGCTTTTGTGTTTCCTGTTGAGTCTCAACACTCTCTGCTGCCCCACGCACTCCTCCCAAATTGTTGGTTCTTTCCTCCTGCTTCCCCAGCCCTTAAGAATGCCCTCATGGTGCCAAATGGCCTCATCACCATCAGATTCCCCAATCCCTGCCTCCTGCACCTTACGCGAACTGTTCAGATGCACAGCACAAACTGTATTGTAGCACTTGCTGATATGGGGTCTCCTCATTTTAAGCCAAAAAAAAAAAAAGAAACCCACTAGTGATGTAAACATATACAAAAGTGAGTTACTGCATTTTCTGAATTTTTTAAAAAAGATAACATTTGTTTAAAAATGCTTGCCTTCAGGGTTTTTTTTTTTTCTGAATAACTTTTGCACAAAAAAGATTGCTCCCACCGTGGAGCTAAGCAGACAGACTGTGATAGCTGATTCCTCGGTATGGGTGAAATCTCCTGGGAAGGGAGTTTACAATTAGAGGAGCCATTAAGTATAACGTTAGCTGCAGGGCGTTTTTGTAGGTGGCTTTTATCAGCTTAAGGAAGGAAGTTCCCTTTCTGTTGCTAGTTTGCTCAGAGTTTTTATCAAGAAGGGTTGTAGAATTTGTTAAATGCTTTTTCTGCAACTACTGATCATATATATATACACACACACACACATGCATACATACGTGCATGTACATATATGCATACTATATATACATATATATACATACATATCTATACCCAGAAAAACCCAACACATATATATATATAGATATAGATATATATAGATAGATATATAGATAGATATATAAAAACAAACCAGACCCAGTGCCGCCGAGTATATATATACATATATATGTATGGAAACCCTGGTGGTGTAGTGGTTAAGTGGTACAGCTGCTAACCTAAAGGTCGGCAGTTCAAATTTACCAGGAGCTCCTTGGAAACTCTACGGGGCAGTTCTACTCTGTCCTGTAGGGTCGCTATGAGTCGGAATGGACTCAACGACAACGGGTTGATAACCAATCAAAAAACCAAACCCACTGCCGTTGAGTCCATTTTGACTCATAGGAACGCCATAGGGTTTCCAAGGCTGTAAATCTCTACGGAAGCAGACTGCCACATCTTTCTCCTGCAGAGCCCCTGGTGCTTTTGTACTACCGAACCACCGACCTTTCAGTTAGTAGTTGATCCCTGGGCCACCAGGGCTCCAAATAAAAAATATGTATATTTTTGTCTGTTAATGAGGTGGAGTATATTGATTGCTTTTCAGGTTTAAACCAACTGTACATGAACTCCATTTGGCTATCATTTTTATATATTGTTAGATTCCATTTGCTAAACTTTTATTAATATTTTTTGTGTCTATGCTGTTGAGGAACAGTGGCCTATTGTTTTCTTTTTTTGTATTTATCTGGTTTTGGTATCAACATAGTGCTGGCAGTGTAGGATGAATTAGGAAGAGTTTATGTGGAATTAGTAGTACGTCTTCCTTAAATTTTTGATAGAATTTACCAGTGAAGCAATCTGGGCTTGGATTTTTTTTTTTTTTTTTGTAGGAGGGAATTTAACTACAAATTCTATTTCTTTATAGATATGAGATATAGGACTATTCAGGTAATCTATTTCTTCTTGAGTGAGCATTCATAGTTTGTATCTTTCAAACAATTTGTCCATTTCATCCAAGTTGTCAAATGTATTGGCATAACATTTTTTGTAATGTTCCCTTTATTTTTTCAAATATCTGTAGTATCTGTAGTGATCTCCCTGCTCTCATTCCTGTATTGGAAATTGTGTCTTCTCAAGCTTCATTGATTTTATCTTTTTTTTTTTTTGTTTCTATTTACTAACTTCTGCTCTTATTTATTATTTCTTTCCTTCTGATTACTTTGGATTTAATTTGCTTTTCTTTTGCTAGTTTTTTTTTTTTTTAACGGCAGAAACTTAAATAATTGATTTTAGACTTTTCTAATATAAGCGGTTATTGCTTAGAGAGCTGTGTTCTAGCCTTGGACAATGCCCAGCGTTAGGGATCTAGAAGCAGAGAGGAGCATAGCTGAGAGGTCACAGCAGAGGGAAGATAACAGCGCAGGGGTCAGAGGCCTGGATTCAGGTAGCCACTTACTAGCTGTATAACCTTGGATTTAGACTCTCTGTGTCTTGGTTTCTTTGCCTGAGTAATGGAGCCAGGGACAATTCCCCCTCAGCTGCTGGAGATGAAATGGTTGACGAATATGAAAGCACTTAGCCACCTGGGAGAGCCTTCTCAGACCAGTGCAAGGGGTGGTTGTCATGATATTTGTAAAAATAATGGCTTCTTCTGTCTTTCCAGATCCAGAAATAACATGTACACACCCATCCCCCAGAGGTAAGCTGTGTGCCCATCTTCCGTCACCCCTTCCCCTTCCTTACTTCCAGGGTTGCCCCCCCTCACTGGTGTCTCCATGCCTAGGTCCCAGATCCCAGGCCTGCCCAGGTCTCTGGGCTTAGTCCCACTTGTCTTGGGCCCTGGCCACTGCCAACTCTCTCCCTTCCCGCAGTGGCTCCCCATTCCCAGCCTCTGTGCGGAATCCTGGCCTGCATGTGTGGCGGGTGGAGAAGCTGAAGCCCATGCCCGTAGCACCAGAGAACCAGGGTGTCTTCTTCTCGGGAGACTCCTACCTAGTGCTGCACAATGGTCCAGAAGAGCTCTCTCACCTGCATCTGTGGATAGGTAAGGGAGTTGGGGTAACGTGGTGGGGGCCGGGCCTGGGCAGGGCCAGGACTAGCATGGTCTCACGGGGCTTTCCCTGCTGTCTCCCCACTGTCCCAGGCCAGCAGTCGTCCCGGGATGAGCAGGGGGCCTGCGCAGTGCTGGCTGTGCACCTCAACACCTTGCTCGGGGAGCGGCCTGTGCAGCACCGCGAGGTGCAGGGCAATGAGTCTGACCTCTTCATGAGCTACTTCCCACGTGGCCTCAAGTACCAGGTCAGAGTCCACTCCCGGCACCCCCACCGTGTGGTACCCCACAGAGTCAGCCCCCCTCCTAGCTGGTTCTCGCTCTGCAGGAGGCCTGGGTGCCCTCAGGGCTGGGTCCCCGCCTCTCCGACTGTCTCTTTATGGGATGGGATATGGGGGGGGGGCAGGCCTCCCATCAGCTCACTCAGGCCAGCTGTCTGGGCTGCAGGAAGGAGGTGTGGAGTCAGCATTTCACAAGACCTCCCCAGGGGCCACCCCAGCAGCCATCAAGAAACTCTACCAGGTGAAGGGGAAGAAGAACATCCGTGCCACAGAGCGGGCGCTGAGTTGGGACAGCTTCAACACCGGGGACTGCTTCATCCTGGACCTGGGCCAGGTGGGTGGGCCGGACTGGACTGAGCACTCTGTATGGGCACCGTCCTTTAAAGGGAGGGGGAACCAGGAGCCAGGAGAGAGGGAAGGAAGCTGAGAATGTCAGAAAACATCCCTTTATTTGTAAGGATAGGAGTCAGCCTCCCTGTCGCTTCTCGTCATCCCCTCCAACACTGGAGCTTACTCCCTCCTCCTCCTGGAAGCCTTTGTAGCTCAGAAGTCAGCTGTCTGCCAGACCATTCATTCATTTACTCACTCATCTGTTCATTCAGTGGCTCTGTGATGCCCTCTGAGCTAGCACTGGACCACAATGCTGGATAGAAAAGTCCCTGTCCCCAAGAAGCTTCCCCTGCATCTGTCACCTGTCATAACCCATGGCAGGATGTGATGAGGGCTTAATGGGAGGCAGTGGCCATGAGCTTGGAAATAGGGACCCTCAAGCTTGAGCTGAAGCCAGTTGTCCCAGGAAAGTGCCCTTTGAGGAGATGTTTGTGGAGGGGAAGTGTCATTCCAGGCAAAGGGAAGAGGTGAGCTGAGGCAGAGGTGGGGAAGGGCAAGGATATGGATGGAGACAGCAGTGAAGGGTCTAGTTTGACTGTGACCCAGGGTGGGAACAGGAGCTGTTGGAAAGAAAATTGTGGAGGGGGGTGAGACCTAGGTCATGAGGAGATCGAATGTCTGCCTGGGGAGTTCAGACCGCGCCTTGTGGTGCTGAAGGTTCTGGGCAAGAAGTCAACCCAGGAACTGTTTGTCAGGTAGATTAGAAGCTTGGGTGGAGGCAGCGAGCAGATCTCTTCACTTCAGGAGGCTTGAGGCTTTTTGCCCCGCAGAGGGTATGGGAAGGGGTGTGAGCCAGGTGCTTAAGGCTGGCCTTCACCCATTGGTTCTTTTGGTAAATATTTACTTTTGTGTCTATATAGGAGCGGGGCTCTACCTTAGCACTCAGCATAAAGCAGTGAACAAAACAACATAAAACAAAAACTTCATGCCCTAGTGAAGCGTACTTTCTAGTCAGGAGAGATGGAGTAGAAATCGGATGGCGATAAGTGAAGTGGAGAAAAGTAAACAGTAGGGAGGTGGGGGTTGGGCAAAGCCATTGGAAGAGAGTATGGTTATGGCCATTCTCAGGGAGACCTCTGGGCCTGCTTCTGCCTCCTCGATGGTCCTGCCTTAGCAGACAGCTCTTATAAGAGGAGAGTGAGAAGTAGAGACACTTCCTACGAGCTGTCTGCCCCGTCACTGCCACGGGGGTCAGGGCACAGGCAGCTGCTCTGACTGGCCTCCCCGCTTCCCTCTAGACCATCTTTGCCTGGTGTGGTGGCAAGTCCAACATCCTGGAGCGCAACAAGGCGCGCGACTTGGCCCTGGCCATTCGGGACAGTGAACGGCAGGGCAAGGCCCAGGTGGAGATTGTCACTGATGGGGAGGAGCCTGCTGAGATGATCCAGGTGGAGGGGACGTTGGGGTGGGCGGCTGGGAGCCTCTGCTTGGAAATGGCCAAGAGAGGTGGTGATCATCTGGGGGGCATGAGGGTGGCTGGTGGAGGGTGGCAGGAGGGGTCTGGGGTACTAATGAGGGCTGTGGCTGGCCCACAGGGTGCCTTTGTGTGATTGAGAATAAGGTGTCTGCTCTGGGTAGGTGCAGCCTTGAGGACGAGCAACATGGCTAGTGCAGTGGGCTGGACTCAGACCTGCTCACCTCTGCTGGGTGTCCTGGTGCAGGACAGTTTGTCCCACCAGAGGCAGTGGCCCTGGGCATGATGGGTTGAGAAGGTCTGGGGCAGGTGCCCAGGAGTCCCTGTAAACCTGGCCTGCCCTGGCCCCTGCAGGTCCTGGGCCCCAAACCCTCGCTGAAGGAGGGCAACCCCGAGGAAGACCTCACAGCTGACCGGACAAACGCCCAGGCCGCGGCTCTGTATAAGGTGGGAGCCTGCTCAGAGCGACTGGGGGTGCATGGGGGGCTGAAGTGAGAGGAGGAAAGCAGCAGGAAGGTCGGGTGGGAACCAGGGAGGTTGATCCAGAGCTGGAAGTGAGAGGGACAGGGCAGAGAGTGGATGTCAGGCCCTCCTCAGTGGAGAAAGGCCACTTCTGCCAGCCTATCCTTGGAGAAGGGAGGTTTGAAGCCAGCGTTGAGCTTTACTTTTTTTTTTTTTGCATTGTTTGTATTTATCTGTAATTTGAAATCTGCCTGATTTCAAAATGGATTTTGGCCCCTGTGCTCCAGCGATTTAGGCTGATGTGAAGGGTGGGGGCTTCCTCAGTGCTTTCCTCTCTGTCCCTCTGTCTTTTCCTCAGAGCCTGGGGTGGTGGGGAGGGCCAGGGAAGGCTCCAGAGGGATGGCAGAGTGGGAGGGAGCTGGGGAGGGACAGGTGGCCTGCTCCTAGGGCTGAGGTGTGCTGGGGGAGGAAGGTGGTATCTGGCACCACCCTTTCTCCCCCAGGTCTCTGATGCCACTGGACAGATGAACCTGACCAAGGTGGCGGATTCTAGCCCCTTTCCCCTTGAGCTACTCATATCTGACGACTGCTTCGTGCTGGACAACGGGCTCTGTGGCAAGATCTACATCTGGAAGGGTACGTGTGGCCTCTGCACTCCAGCCCGAGACCCCTTCAGCTGCTGTGACTCAGCAGGCTGCCTGACTGCTTTCCAGAGACAACCTCAGGGAGCCTGGGTGCTTCTGACTGAGGGTCTTCGCTTTGCTGTTCCCACTCCCTGAGTCCTAGGCAGTGGTTCTGAAACCTTGACAGGGATCAGAATTGCAGGCCTGAGGGCCTGTTAAAACCCCCACCCCCAGGGATTCTGATTCACTAGGTCTGGGGCGGGGACTGAGAATTTGCATTTCTAATGGAGTCCCAGGTGATGCTGATGCTGCTGGTCCAGGGGCCACCCTTTGAGAACCACCTTTCTAGTGAATTCCTAGGTTATGGGGGTTGCTGGAACCCCTGATCCTGAGATTCTGCCTTGCGGTGTGCTAGAGAGATAAAAAAAATTACTTTATGCAGTGGATGGGAACGTGTAGAACTTGTTTTTCCAAGAGATAATATCAGCTGGAAGTAGAAAGACTTGGGCAGAAGCCTGTTGGGCTCGTCTGACTGTTTAGGAAGGTTGAAACAAAGCTGAGTCTCTCCATGATACCTGGAGCTTCCTGTTACTTTGCTATGGCTGTCTTTTCTTTAGCATGGCTTGTGTCCTGCACAGATTATAAATTCTTGAAAGCAAGAACCACCTTGTCTCCAGTGTTCTTGGCAAAATAGCATTTGCTCAATAAATATTCGGGGGGTCAGTTGAGGCTGAGAGACATTCCCAGCCTGATCAGGGAGATGGAGAAGTAGTTTGCTGTGTTAACCTTAGCTGCGGCCAGGCCAGGGATTAGCGTTAGCTGCTGCCAGATATTAGCGTTAGCTGCTGCTAGGTACTAGCGCTGTTGTTGTTGGGAGCTACTGACTATATCTCAGCTCAGCAACCCATGTGACAGAGTAGAACTGCCCCACAGGGGTTTCTAGGCTGTAATCTTTGCAGGAGCACATCACCAGGTCTTTGTCCTGCAGAGTACCTGGGTGGGTTCAAACCACCAACATTTCAGTTACCAGCGGAGCGCTTAACCACTGCACTATCAGAGCTTCTTAGTTAGCACTATTAGCCCCTGATAACCGCAGAAATATAGGCAAAAGGGAAGAGCCTGGAGCAGCCAGCAGCATGGCCGGGATTCTAAGAGTGAAGGAGTGGGAAGAGAGAGAATGGTCCTCCTGGAGCTGTCTTCTCCCAGGACAGGGTTCATTTCCCGTGGAACCAATGCCAGGCACGCCAGGGTTCCCGGGCCGGCCTCTGGAAGCTCGCTTAACACCAAGCAGAGACAAACCATTATGGAAAGAGAGACAAGAGGAGAAACAGGAAGCTTGGGAGGCTGGGAAGAGAAGTCTCTCAAGGGCAGGGGTACAGCCAGTCAGTTCAGAGAGGAGGGATACAGCATATTAATCTCAGATATATTGTAGTTATCAGATATTTTTATAGCCTGGCTGGAAAGTCAACCAAATGTACAGCTTTGTTTTCATGGAATAATGCCTCAAGCTAGGGCACACTTTGTGTTAAGGGGACGGCCTGCAGAAATGAATGGATACCGTGTGGAAGTGGTTTGTACAGTCTTTGCGTTAGCACCGTTGTTAGGCCTATGCAGACTTTCTGCCATTATGAAGTAAGCTCATCTCTATCAGAAATTGCATCCCCTCGTCCTATTTTGCTTTACAAAAAAGGCTTGGTAAGAGGACAGTTGACAGTCTCAAGAAGCAAGGAGTCCTACTGGGGGGACCCCTGGCCTTAAGAGTTGGATGCCAGGGGGCATACCCATGCCTCTCCCTGGAGCGCTGGTTGGAGCTGCAGGTTTTGATGATTAGACGGCGAGAAAGGTGAGAAGACACATTTTCTTCTAGCTTTGGGGCTGCCAAGTTGGGAGAAGTCTCAGGGGCTGACTTCACACCTCCAAGGAACTCCTCAGCATTCTTGGGACCTTCTGGTCCATTTAACTTTTAAAAAGTTGGTCCAACTTTTTAAATGTTTCTAGCTGTCGCCTTAAATTTCCCCGAGAAAATGGGATGGGAGCTAGAGAGAATTTCTGCCCTTGTAAAAAAAAATCTCCTTCTTGTGATCCAGGGCGAAAAGCTAACGAGAAGGAGCGGCAGGCGGCTCTCCAAGTGGCCGAGGGCTTCATCTCCCGCATGCAGTATGCCCCAAACACTCAGGTATGGAGACACCCTGTGCCCCCAACCTCCTCCTGGGCTCTTCCTGTGGCCTGCTGCCCCCAGGCAGACAAGAAGAGCAGAACAGCCTTGGGCACAGTCAGGCACACTCCAGCCTCCCTACCAGACCCATCCAGGGGGAAAGCCCTTCTCCACTCTTCAAAATTTAAGACGACATGTTATTTTCTAAGAGGACATTGGGCAGCAGCACCTCCTAGGAGCCCTGAGAGTGGGTGTGCCTCTGGACAGCTTGTGTTCCTTCTCTGGGCCATTGTCCCTGGCCAGTTCCGCCCCTTGAGCCCCAGCACCAGCTTGACAAGCTACTCCCAGAGGTGCTGATGAGACTCATCTATCACTGGTGGCATTTATCCACACTGAGAAGCCACATCTCTGAGGCAATCTGTTGTTTTATCCCGAATCCCTGTAATCTGGTTTCCTGTTTCTGGGCTTCTCTGGAGGAGTGGCCCTGGTCTGGACTGCGTGTGGGCTCAGGCCCAGCGCCCAAAAACCTCCTGCATGTCTCCAACCCACTCTGTCCTCCCTGGTGGAGGCAGAGGTGGCAACCCTGGGAGCTGGACCTCTCCCTCACTGTCCCCGCAGGTGGAGATTCTGCCTCAGGGCCGCGAGAGTCCCATCTTCAAGCAATTCTTCAAAGACTGGAAATGAGAGCCTGCATCTCTCTGCCCCTCACTTCTTGCCTGCTTTGCTCCCGCTCTGACGAATGGTCAGTGTGGATGTGCACCCTGCAGATGTTCAATAAAGGACGCGAATGCTTTCCCTGGCTCTGTGTATGCACTGCACGCCATGCTGTGCCATACCAAACCTGTTTCTGCTGAGTCGATTCTGATTCATCGCGGCCCCGTGTGTTATAGGTTCAGCTGCCACATAGGGTTTTCTTGACTGTGATCTTAATGGAGGCATACTGCCAGGCCTTTCTTTTGTGGTTCACTGGGAGGGTTGGAACTGTCAACCTTCAGGTTAGTAGTTGACTGCAAACCATTTGCACCACCCGGGACCTACCTGGCCCACACGGCCTGGGTCAGTTCTCACTGCCCCCACCTGTTCACCCAGCTCATGGCTGTGCCGGGGACAGAGTGGCACACAGATGACAACTCCACAGCTTCGAGGGGCCGGGCCTCCTCTGGGGCCAGACTTGGCTTTGCATGACCGAGGCAGAGGAGCCAGGAGTGCCAGGCAGGCTCTGCTGTGAACCCAATAGGGAGGAGGCAGAGCTCCAGGCCCCAGGATCGCTTTCACCTGGAGGTTCAGTTCAGTCGCACACTCCTGACTGGGAGCAGGTTGTGGCAACGGGCTTGGGATGCATATCAAATTAAGCCAGTATTTCCCGAGATGCCCTAATGAACCGCTGTGAGGCAGATTGCAGATGCCCTAGTGAACAGAGTACAGCTTCTCACTGCTGTACGGAAACCTGGCTGGTAACGTCATGGCCTATTGCATTGTTGTGCATGTGATATGCCCAGGGCCAACGTGAGGCTGTGGGAAGAGCAGTGCCTGGGAGTCAGGAGCCCTGGGTTCTGGTTCCCACCCTGCCTGCTTGATCTTGGACAAGGTTCTTTTTCCTTGTCTAGGCCTCAGTTCATTCTCGTGTATAATTGAGCAGTGGCTGGAATACCAAGGACAATTAAAAAAAAGAAGCTGCAGTGCTGTGTACTCAACTCCAACCCATGGTGACCCCACCTGTGTCAGAGTAGAACTGTGGTCCATAAGGTTCTGAATGGCTGGTTTTTCTGAAGTAGACTTTCAGGCCTTTCTTCTGAGGTGCCTCTGGTTGGATTTGAACCTCTAACCTTTTGGGTAGCAGCCCAAGTCTGTTAACTGTTTGTACCACCCCTGGACTCCTCCAGGAGAACAGACAGCTACATTGGGGTGAGAATGGAGTAGCCGAAAAGAGGTCTGTCCCATACTGGATGACATGGCTCAGGGCAAGACCAAGGTGTGAGTCTGTGTGAGTCTGGACAAGTGTCCCTGAGGCCTGGCAGGGCTGCAGCTGCCCTGACCCACCCTTACCCCTGTCACTCCCAACCCTGGGTCCTAAAATCTCCTGAGCTCTGATACCCTGGGTTCTTCCATCCAAACAAAATTCCTGATCAAATTCATCTTGTTGAATTTGTGCCAAGAAGCCCAGAAAAATGAGCTCTCCTGCCCCGCTCGTCCCTGCCCCAGCACAGAAACCTCTGGACCCTGCACCTGACATTATGTGAAGAGCATGTGCCGTGGATGAGTTTTAAAAGGGCGGAGAATAAAGGCTGCAGTAAATCAGCGGTTCTGACAATATTTTTAGGATTGAGCAACATAGGCCCTTAAGAAAAATGCGCGTATTAAGATGTTCACATCTACTTTCAGTGGGCTCAGAACCCCTCCCCCCCGACAACCGGTCCATCAAAAGAACCCCAATTTAAAACTTTCTGGATTACATACTGCTAACATCCTAACATATAAAGCTGTGAATGCTGTTATATGGAGCGCGTCGCACAGCGAGTGAAGGGGGAAGAAAGACTACTGCAGATGGGCGCTGGCCTCCCCTCCATAGAGGCTCCCACGACTGAGTGGACCTCCTGGGATGTGCCTGGTCACTGAGCATTCACAGGTGGGGCTGCTGAGTTAGCCTTCTGGTCTCAGAGCAAGAAAATGGAATAAGAAGGAAAGGAACCATTGTACCTGACACTCAAAAACAGAGGCTTGGCTGCAGTTTTTCTCATCTGCATTCCAACCCCTGGAGCCCCTGGTACAAATGGTTAAGGTCCTCGGCTCCTAATAGAAAGGCTGGTGGTTCGAGTCCACCCATAAGCACCGTGCATGAAAGGCCTGGCAATCTCCTGAAAAACCGGCCATTGAAAACCCTATGGAGCACAGTCCTACTCTAACACACATGTTCGCCAGGAGTCAGAATCGACTCAAGGGCAATTGGAAAACAAAACTCTAACCCCCACCCAAGCAACTAATTTCCCTGCCATCATGGCTAGTTAGCTAAGGACCCAGTTTGGAGGAAGGGGAACAAAGGATTAGTTCAGGTCAGGCAAGATGGCACAGTGAACAGCAGGGACTGTGACCACCCTACCCTTGAACATCCTGCTGACAGCAGCCAGGGAACTTCCCTTCCACCTGGAGCGTCCATCTGCCGTCCCACCTCTATGGTGGGCTCCAATTCCAGTGGGTCAGACCTGGGTAGCCTTGCAGGACTAGACAGTGGTCTCCCATGGCACTACTTAAGGGAGAACAAAGGACAGGAAAGCAGCCTAGCCCCTGTAACTCCTCTTTAATAAAAGCAGAGACTGCCCAGGGGCTGGTCGGGGGAGGGAGGCCAGTGGTGCTCTGAAAGTAAAGCACAGAGTGCAGGGAACAGACACTTAAACTAGAACACCATCTTTATTTGAGAACTGCTGGTGTATGACCTCCTTCCCTCAAGGCCAAAAAACCACCCCCAGTGAACTGAAGAGCCTCCCTGGGTGAGGAAGCCCTAGTTTGAGGGCAGCAATGGGAGAGACCTAGCTGAATGTCTGTTCCCATATCATAAACAGTGGGGGGCGGGGCGAGGGAGAGAAGGGGGTGGGGTGAGTGGCCAGAACCCCAGAGGGGGTCCTGAGACTGGCCAGGTGGAGGAGAGGAAAGTCTGGTGGGCTGAGGTCTCTGGCAGCTCACGCTGGTTCATGCTGCCCCCTGCTGGCTGCTGCCACTGCTATCTTCTCTCTTGCACTCTAACTACAGTTTCCCAGGCTTATAGACACGGGGTCAGAAAGCCCTGTTGCTCAGGGAGTCAGAATTCTGGTTTTCTCTACTGAGGATATCCTTCAACATGGGGATATGTGGAACATCCTGATGGGGTTTTTCTGGTGAGATGACCTAGGACCCAACCCTGTAAACCAGTCCAATTAAGATTAAGGCAAAATTCTCCTTGCTCTGGAGACAGGTCTGTAGGGAGTGAGAGAGTCAAGTTTAACCTGTCTAATGTCTTATGTTGGTAAGGGTCCTTGGCTCTCCTCAACCAGGCCCAGGAGCTTCCTATGCCACCTGCTGAGAGAGAAAGGTGTTGAGCCAGCCAGGGTGGCCCTGACACAGCCTGCTGTGGACCCTCAGAAGGCTGCTATGGTCCCCTTTAAGTCTTTCCATCAGTCAGCCTCTGGGCTTGGTCAGATTGGCCATGCGCCTTCGGATGAGTGCAGTGGCAGGTCGCACACACCTGTGAAGGTGAGATCCTTGGAGTGAGGGGCTTGGGGCCCATAGCACTTCGGTGCTCCCAACAAGGAGGCCTGTCCCTTTGACACCCTAGCCAAGTAGATCTCCAGGGTCTTAAGTAGCCGTCTTGGGCTCTTCTTGGCCAACACTTCCAAGTCTGGAATAGAGAGGATTGGGGAACAAAAGGCATGAGGAGTCTGTGGACTGTACAACATGATCTCAAGGCTAGACACTCTAATGAGCACCCCTAATCCAGATGCTATGGAGAGAAAGATGAGTCTTCTAAGATGGGGAGATGACCAGATGGGGAGACCTAGGAACCAGATATAGCCACAGGGCTCACACATTCTACCTTGTCCAGGACAATCTCAGTTTTGAATAGTTAGTCTAACTGTTACACCCTAGTGTCATGGATTGAATTGTGTCCCCCAAAAATATGGGATCAATTTGGCTAGGCCATTATTCCCAGTATTGTGTGGTTGTCCACCATTTTGTCATCTGATGTGATTTTCCTATGTGCTGTAAATCCTACCTCTATGATGTTAATGAGGTGGGACAGGTGACAGTTATGTTAATGAGGAAGGACTCAATCTACAAGATTAGATTGTGTCTTGAGCCTGTCTCTTTTGAGATATAAAAGAGAGAAACAATCAGAGAGACAGGGGGACCTCATACCACCAAGAATGCAGCGCCTGGAGCAGAGCGCATCCTTTGGACCAGAGGTTCCTGCACTGAGAAGCTCCCAGACCAAGGGGAGATAGATGACAAGGACTTTCCTCCAGAGCCAACAAAGAGAGAAAGATTTCCCCTTGAGGTGATGCCCTACAATTGGATTTGTAGCCTACTAGACTGTGAGAAAATAAATTTCTCTTTGTTAAAGCCATCCACTTGTGGTATTCCTGTTACAGCAGCACTAGATGACTAAGACGCCTGGCTTCCAATTTTGGTGCAGAAAATATGATCATCATGGGTACAAGGCTACAAAGAGGGGAAAGTGGTGGCAGAGAAAGGAGAAGGACCAGGAAGCCAGGATTTGAAAAAGCATGAATGGAGCCTGTAGGGATGGGAACTGCACCCCAAACCAGTCTTAACTACCAGTCCTGGGTCCCTGAACCTGGGGACACCAGTTCAGGAGCCTAGGCCTCCCAGGAGGAAGTTCATACCTTTGAGGACGAAGCCTGAGTCCGAGATAGTTTTCTGCTGTGTCCTCCAGACATGGGCAAGGCGGAGGAAGGTGGCGGCATAGAAGCTGTTCACCACTGGGATTACCTTTTGCTGCCGATTACACTCCCTATAGGACAAGGGAGAGGATTTGCTCATGAATGGACAAAGCTGACACCTGGTGCCCTCCCACCCTTCCCAGGAGAATGGGCCTGAGCCAGCACAGACACTGGATGCCCCAACAGTGTCCTGGCGGCCTCTACATCAGAGTTGGGGAAGAGAGATGGCAGGGGAGATGGGTACATGTGGACTTGTCCAGGGCCTCCAGGAGCCAGTGGGTGAGGGAGAGAGCAGGGGAGAGCGAGGCAGGTGGGAGTTGAGTGAGGCTCTGCTGGGCCACTCCAATCAGCTGGTGGGGGGTAAGCAGTGTGGGGACTCACCTGGTGAGACATTCCTCCCTTAAGGCTTGGATTACGATGCGGGTGATATTCACTGACATCAGACAGAAGGGGAATTGCTGGAATGGAGAGGGCACCGGGTCAGTGGCAACCCCAGCTCTTGGCATGTGTGTTTACCATCACGGACAGCCTAGGGTGGCCCATGGACTTTAATGGCAATCATAGCACCAGAAGCAGCAGCGGATATTACTGAGTGCTTACACTTAATTTTCCCAAGAATCTTCCCATCTGACAGATGAGGAAACAGGTTCAGCAACCTTAGATAACTTTCCTAAGGTGTCAGAACCAGGATTCCAACTGATGTTAATGTGCACCAAAGCTGGTGTGTGTAACCCTGTGCTAGTTCTCTAGCCTCTTTGCCAGCCCACCATGAGCTCAACTTGGCCTTCAGCAGCCCCACCTCCTGGGATGAGGATGGATACAAGAGGGTCTTGGGGTCCTCGATAAAAGTGCTGTGTGGGGTGCAGTCAAGGCACTGTCATTACAAAAACTTTGAGATAGGTTATAAATAATAATTTTTTATATTTATAATATTTAAATATATAAATTTATATTAATAAAAATATAAATAAATAATAATACCTACAGTTTACATTTCCTATTATTCTATGTCCTACCTCACAGAGTTGCTCTGAAGATTAATTAAGGTCATATAAGCAAAATACTAAGCACAGCACCTGGCCTATGGCGGTGCTAACACGTTTATAATTATTACCCTTGCCATAACATGGGTAGCCGAGGTTAGTAGCAGTGCATTTATTCCTTCATGTGTAAATCCGTACTGCCTACTTAATTATCATATAATCTTACATAATGTCAGCCCCTTCCCTTGAATTTTTCAGTCTAAAAAGAAATATGGGAACAAGAATATGGTAGCGAGCATAACCAATGGCGGATCTAAACCTAGTGTTCACCCACACTCGAGAACATTCGTATAACTCCATTAAAAATCAGTGAAAAATAGGAATTTAGATCTAATGTATCTCCTTTCCTCCAGCAATCCCCTTAGAATACTAAAACCCTAAAGCTGAAATGCTGCACAGAGGCCGTATTTAGGGAACTGACTAAAAGACAGCAGAGGAAATCATGCCTGGGAATTTCTGCATTTCCACTGAAGACTCCATTTCTCTTCATGTCTCATGTTTGGGCCTCCACATATTTCAGGACTGAACTAGGACGACCAGGTCATCATTTGTGGCTGCTGCTCACATGGCCTCGCCCCTGAAGATTCCAACTCAGTAGTTCTGGCGGGAGGCCTGGGCACATGCGTTTTAAAGTTTTGACCCTGAAGTGTGCTGTGGCTGAGCCTGTCTGCTGTAGGAACCCATGGCCAGGCTGGCTGGCAGAAGATGTGGGCTCCAGGCCCAGTGCCACCATTACTAGCTACCCGGCTTTGGGCAAAAACACTTTCTCTCTCTGATGCTCACATTCCTTTGCAGTAAGGCAGAGATGTACACGGATCACCTCTGTCCTTCCTGCAGCACTGATGGAATGAAATCAGGGATGGAAAACGGCATGGAAAGCTACATGAGTTGTTATATACAAACGAGCTTTATCACAGGTGCTTCCTTTCCTGCCAGCCACTGGCCCGCATGCCCTATGTCCCTCACTTTGACTGTACGGTGGCTGGCCAGGGGTCTAAGGCTTCCACACTGCTGGAACTCATGGGAGACCTGGGCCCCAACAGCACTTCCATTTTTGGCCAATTCCCCTTTAGCAGGATGTACCACTGCTCGGCTGCTAACTGAAAGGTTGGTGGTTTGAACCCAACCAGCAGCCCTGTGGGAGAAAGACTTGGCTATCCTCTCCCGTAAAGATTATAGCCAAGAAAATCCTATGGGGCAGTTCTGCTCTGTCACATGGGGGTCGCTGTGAGTTGAAATCAACTCAATGGCACCTAACAACATCAACAACCAAGTCTTTAGCTGTCTCCTGGGCAGAGTACAGGGCTGGTTGCTGGCAGGGCTGTGTCCTCTAACTGCTCTTCTGATTTCACAGACTGTTCCCTGGAACAATCTGCATTTTCAAGACTCATAAGGATTTGACATCATTTTATTTTAAAATCTTGAAATTATTCATAGTTTAAGGAATTATAAAATAAAGCTGGAAGGGACCATGGAATTATTAGGCCAAACGCCTCATTTCATAGATGAGAAAACTGAGGCCCAGAGAGGTTGAGTGACTTGCCCCAAATCATAGCTAAACAATAATACTGCAGATGGAACTGGAATCTAGCTTCCTGGTACCTACACCAGCCTTTTATCTTATTGTATTCAGCTGCTATTCCTTCTTATTGTCTGACGTATACATTGTAGGGTAAAGATAAATCCCTCAAAGGCCAGCAGGTGAAGGAATAGGAAACAGATTGGTTAAAGTGATGAGTCTGGGTTCCTAAAGATCAAAGTATCTAGTACTTACTCTCTCATCTTGCTGTTCCCTCAGATATCTGAATGGTTCGCTCCCTTACCACATTTGAGCTCTTCCTTGAAAAAATGAGGGATTGAATTGGCAATAACCCTCTTATAAAATGTCATGGCAGAGGCATCTGACCTCCTCTAAGTTCACGAAGGGAAAGGAGAATCAAGATCAACAGCCCAAGGCTGATTCCTATGAGGCGGAGGTCAGGCATGCCTCCTCTCTTGGCCATCTTTACCAATTTTGACACCAACCATCCCTCCCAAGGCACTCTATACTTCTCTGATGGGTTCAGTAATTCATTTCAATGGCCACACAGAACTCACAGGCAACACTCATAATTATGGAGTTTATTAGGGAAGTAAGGTTACAAGTCAGGTTCAGGAACACTCAGGATACAGTTCATCCATTACGACAGCCTCTTTCCAGCCCTGCTCGCAGGCACGCCTCTCTCTGGCCCTTGGTCTCTGCCCCGCTTGGGCAAATGTTACAAAGTTCTTTTGGCTCTGCTGATAAGTGCCCTGAGGCACCCCACTCTACCAGTAAATCTCAGCCTGAAGGCACTCAGCTCTGGCTCCACTGGTTGGCAAACTTAGCTCCACCAAGTGCCTGGAGGCACCCAGCTCTGCCAGTAAGCCTCATGCCCAAAGGCACTTAGCTTTCTTGTTCAGTGGTCTGGGAAGCACACCATGCCATCTCCTGCTGCTGTCTCTCTGCCTCCGCTTCTCACTGTCTTCAGTGTTGTAGCTCTCTTGCTCTCTCTCTTTCTCAGCCTTCTGGTTTGAGGAGCTTTTCAGCACAGGGACCCCGGGTCCAAAGGACGAGCTATGTGCCTGGCTGTTCTTCCTTGGTGGTGGTGAGATCCTCTCTTTTTTGCCTCTAGGATGGCCCACTTTAAGCCCAGTGAGATGGCAAAACCGACCAATTCCCTTGGTGGGCCACAATTATCCTATTTGTACAGTCTTGCCCAATCACTTGGGTGGGAGTTATAAGACCATGTCGAGAAGGGCCACACTGTACTGCACCCCTACCCTGGCTTCACATTTCTGTAGGAAAGTGTCACAAGAGAGCCTTCATAAGCCACAAAAAAGGGAATGCCAAGGTCAGGGATGTTTTACAGGAAATATTCATTAACTGTGTGAGCTTGGGTAAGCCATTTCCCCCTTTCCTGTCTCTGAAAGGAAGGTGCTAGTCTACTGACTGGTAAGATACTCTTCAACTTTGGGCCTCTCTTATAACAAAGCAGTATCTCTGCAAGAGACCATATCATTTCACAAGCCAACTTGCGCAGTTCTCACACTTGACCTAGACATTACATTTCTCAAATATGAAGAGCCACAGCATGTGCCCACATTTTCAACTTGTGGGATCTCAGCACCAAAAGTCCAGCTTTCACTCCCTCCACTGTGTCCTGAATACACAGCCATGTGTGAAGCCTTCAGATTAAGGAGTATTTCTTCCCCAAGAAGATACAGAGATATTCAGTCAAAGCCAGAAATGACATGAGCTGTACGATTACTAGAAACCCTGGTGGAGTAGTGGTTAAGAGCTACGTCTGCTAACCAAAAGGTCAGCAGTTCAAATCCACCAGGTGCTCCCTGGAAACCCTATGGGGCAATTCTACGCTGTCCTTTAGGGTTGCTATGAGTTGGAACTGACTTGATGGCAATGGGTTTGATTTGGTTTTTCGTATGATTAATTGTTTTGCATTCAGAAAGTTTTGGATTCGAGAAGTGAGTCACCTTACTAATAGCTGTATGTATATGGGCTGATATGTAGTCAACTGACTTACAGAAACATAAGATGTTACCTTGATAACTAACTCTCACTGAATGCCTAATATGCCTGGCACTTTACATAGTTTATCTCCAACTCAGAACAACTTTACAAGGTTCTAATTATTTTTCCATGTTACAAATGAAGGATCTGAGGTTCTGAGAGTTGAGTACGTTTGACCAACAACACACACTGCTATTGCAAGTGTGTTTTTGCAACTAGGTCCTGCCTGACTCCAGCCAGACCTGTAAGATAAAATGATCTGACTAAAATGCTGTTGGTCTAACCTTGCAGCCCCTCATTCTCTGCTGTTCTCCCTCAGGAAGTATGAAAACACAGCCACCTTCCAGTTCTCTGTGAAGTGCCACTGGGGCCCGGCCTTGTCTCCTCACCAGTGAGGATCTTATTAGAGATCAAGAGTGAGCCAGTGATACACACATACACTTCCAAGCTCTGTCTACTGAGAGGACCTAGATGCAGTAAGATTCCGAGAGCAATGAGTACACCTAGCCCTCAGATCTTGGTTTCTAAATACCATTCTTTAATTAAAGCTCCTTGGAGAAGTGGCTGATGCCAGCGCTGGGACAGGGAAAATGTAACATGAGCCTGGAGCATCTTGAGGTGCCAATCTGAAAGAGATCCTAATGGTCAAAGCTGGAACAATTTGAGCAACAGAATAATGGCAGTATTGGGTTATGACCCATAGAATAAAATAAACATCCATGGGTCCACATTGATATAAAAAATGATTAAGGAAATAAATAAATGGGGAAGCAGAGACAATTCTTTCTTACAGAAAAATTTAAATTAATAAATGTAGAAGGAACGATGGAAATAGAAAATCACCATTAGAACACCACAGTAATAATTACTATGGGAAAGATCCACCAATCGATGCTGAAATTGACAGGAAAAAGTTTGAGGAGAAACAGGATATGTACATAGTCTCCAAGTATATTCCCCATGTTAATTATTCAGTATAAAGGGAAAAATAGTAACATTAAAGTGAAGAAACCCAGCCGAGACCACTTTAACCAAGTGATCAAGGCTACGTAGCATCACCAGTAATAACACACACTGACATCATGCGCTCTTGATATAAGGCACTGAGAAGATGCACATCATTGAACTCTGGGGTTCATGCTAAAAATGTATAGCCTCAATCTAATCTTGAAAAAACATCAGACAAACCCACATTGAGGAACATTCTAAAAATAACTGACCAGTACCTGTCTAATGTGTCAAGGTTTCCATCTGCAAAAAAATGAAACAAGACTCATACCACACACCAGGCACAAAAACTAACTCAAAATGGATGAAAGACCTAAATATAAAATCTAAAATGATAAAGATCATGGAAGAAAAAATAGGGACAACACTAGGAGCCCTAACAGAATATAAACCATAACTAACAATGCACATACATGCGAAGAGAAGCTAGATAAGTGGGCGCTCCTAAAAATAAAACACTTATGCTCATCAAAAGACTTCAAAAGAGTAAAAAGAGAACCTACAGATTGGCAAAAGATTTTTGGCTACGACATATCTGATCAGGGTCTAATTTCTAAAACCTACAAGGTACTGCAAAACCTCAACAACAAAAAGACAAATAACCCAATTAAAAAATGGGCAAAGGATATGGTCATGAATTGAATTGTGTCCCCCCAAAATATCTGTCAACTTAGCTGGGCCATGATTCTCAGTATTGTGTGACTGTCCACCATTTTATGTGATTTTCCTCTATGTTGTAAATCCTATCACTATGATGTAATAAGATGGATTAGCGGCAGTTGTACTGATGAGGTCTACAAGATTAGGTAGTGTCTTAAACCAGCCTCTTTTGAGATATAAAAGAAAGAAGTGAGCAGAGAGACACAGGGACCTCATACCACCAAGAAAGCAGTGCCGGGAGCAGAACGCATTCTTTGGACTCGAGATTCCTGTGCTGAGATGCTCCCAGGCCAAGGGAAAATTGATGACACGGATCTTCCTCCAGAGCCAAGATAGCCTTCTCCTGGAGCTGATGCTCTGAATTTGGACTTGTAGCCTACTCGACTGTGAGAGAATAAGTTTATCTCTGTTAAAGCCATCCACTTGTGGTATTTCTGTTACAACAGCACTAGATAACTAAGACAGATATGAACAGACACTACACCAAAGAAGACATTCAGGCGGCTAATAGATACATGAGGAAATGCCCACAGTCACTAGCCATTAGAGTAGTGAAAATTAAAACTATAAAGAGACACCACCTCACCCCAACAAGGCTGGCACTAATGCAAAAAACACAAAATAATAATAAATGTTGGAGAGATTGTGGAGAGACTGGAATTCTTATGCATTGCTGGTGGGAATGTAAAATGGTATAATCACTTTGGAAATCGATTTGGGACTTCCTTAAAAAGCTAGAAATAAAAGTTCCATACAATCCAGCAATCCCACTCCTTGGAATATTTCCTAGAGAAATAAGAGCTGTCACACAAATAGACATATGTGCACCTATGTTCACTGCAGCACTACTCACAATAGCAAAAAGATGGAAACATCCTAGGTGCCCATCAACAGATGAATGCATAAACAAATTATGGTACACACACACACAATGGAATACTACACAATGATAAAGATCAATGACGAATCCGCCAAACATCTTACAACATGGATGAATCTGGAGGACATTATGCTGAGTGAAATTAGTCAGCTGCAAAAGGACAAATGTTGTATGAGACCACTATTATAAGAACTCAAGAAAAGGTTTAAATACAGAAAAAAAAAAATCTTTGATAGTTATGAGGGTGGGGAGGGAGGGAGAGGGGTATTAACTAACTGGACAGTAGACAAGAATCACCTTAGGTGAAGGAAAGGACAACACACATTACAGGGGAAGTCAGCACAACTGGACTGAAGCAAAAGCTTAGAAGTTTCCTGAACACTACCAAACACTTTGAAAGACAGAGTAGCTGAGTCTGGGGTCTGGGGACTATGGTTTCCAGGGACATCTAGGTCAACTGGCATAACAAAGTTTATTAAGAAAATGTTTGGCATCCCACTTTGGTGAGTAGTGTCTGGGTTTTAAAAGCAGACATCTAAGAGGTATCAGTTGGTCCCAATCCACTTGGAGCAAAGGAGAATGAGGAACACCAAAAACACAAGGAAAATATTAGCTCAAGAGACAAAAGGGCCACATAAACTACAGACTCTATCAGCCTGAGACCAGAAGAACTAGATGGTACCTGGCTACCATCAATGACTGCCCTGACAGGGAACACAACAGAGAGTCCCTGATGAAGCGGGAGAAAAGTGCAGAGCAGAACTCAAATTTACGTAAAAAGACCAGACTTAATGGTCTGAATGAGATTGGAGGAATCCCCAAAACCATGGCCCCCAGACTCTCCCTTAACCCAGAACTAAAACTATTCCTGAAGCCCACTCTTCAGGCAAAGATTAGACTGGACTATAAAACATAAAATAATACTCGTGAAGAGTGTGCTTCTTAGTTCAAGCAGATACAGGAGACCAAATGGACAACTCCTGTGAGAAGGCAGGAAGGGAAACTGATTGAATGGACACAAGAAACCTGGGGTGGAAAGGTGAAGTGTGCTGTTACAGGGATTGCAACTAATGTCACATAACAATATGTGTATAAATTTTTGTATGAGAAATTAACTTGAGCTGTAAACTTTCACCTGAAGTGCACACACGCAAATGTATCAAGGTCATGAAACACAAGGAAAAACTGTGGAACTGTAACATTTTGGAACAGACTAAGGCAACATTAACAATTAAATGTAATGTGGGATCCTGGAACAGAAAAAGAACAATAAAAAAAAAAAAAAAACTGGTATAATCTGAATAAAATCTGCAGTTTAATTCACAGTATGGTATCGATGTTAATTTCTTAGTTTTGATAACTGTACTATGCAAGATGTCAGCATTAGGAAAAGCTGGGTGAAGGGTATATGGGAACTTTTTATAAACTTTGCAACTTTCTTTTTAAGTCTAAAATAATTTCAAAATTAAAGAAGTGAACCAGCACACTGGACAAAGACCACGCCTTTCCAAGAAGGTGTCAGGGCTGAAGACGGGGGTCCCAAGCACCCAGCCCTTCCTTCTTTCCAACGCTCAGCTTCCCCTCCTCCTCCGTTATTTTCCTACATCAGGGCTAACTTCATTTTGTCCTTCATATGCTCATGTCATTTACTGTAATCCACCACCCTCGTTCCAGGTCCCAATGAGTTTGCTGTACTCTAACCCCCGTAAGGCTCTGCATAGCCCTTAGTCTATCCCCATCTTTCACCGCTCCCCTACTCTTGAAATACTTCCATTGTGCCATTATCAGCAAAATTCCCTATAAATATTCGGCCTATTCTAAAACCTGGTAGTGGTTTTCTGTTCCCACAGCCTCCCTATCGCTTGGCTTGGAGGTGGGAGAGATTTCCTTCTGATGCTTTCAGACCCCTCTCCCACTTCTTCCCTATAAACCTCCAGATTTTAGATTCATGTTATCAGATAACATCACCTACTCACAAATATTCTGTAAATTTGAAGTTACATGAAAATAAAAATTACCAAACAATACCTTTCTCTAGGCCCCACTTCCCCTGCCACCTATGGCTCCATTTCTATGGTCCCCTTTCCAACAGAATTCCTTGAGAAAGTTGCTTATACTTACCATCTCCAATTCTTCCCTGTGATGGCTAAGGTTATGTATCAGCTTGGCTAGGCCATGATTTTCAGTGGTTTACCAGATATTATGTAATCATCCTCCATTTTGTGATCTGATGTGTGCAGCCAATCAGCTGAAAGGTCAATCAGTTGAAAGTCAATAGTTCAAAACCAGTTTGCATTCAATACATATGGATGCTCTGGTAAAGTTCTCTGGACCCTTCATCTGATTCTTCATCCTCTGACATGAGCCAGCAGTCTGTCACCTAACCTGCAGATCTTGGGAGTCACCAGCTCCCACAACCCTATGAGCAAACAGCCTTCTACTTGATCTGCCAATTTTGGGTTTGTCAGCCCCTGCAAACATGAGTCAGGAGATGCCTGGGATTTGGGACTTGCCAGCCTCCACAACTGGGTGAGTCACTTGTTGGAAATACATCTCTCTCCCTATATTTATATATATACAATTCACTGGTTTTGCTCCTCTAGAGAGCCCAGCCTAAGATATCCGCCCCCCATCCCCTCTTAAATCCAACCTAAATCAGGGGTTCTATCTCTACCACACCACTGAAAATGTTCTCATCAAGGTCCTTCACTGACAGATCCAGTGATTATCAGACTTCATCCCCCATCATCAGTTGCCACTTGAGACTCTGTTGATCATTCCTTCCTTACACTTCTTCACACGGCTTCTAGAAATCCATACACTTGATTTCCTCCTACCGTACTGTCCTTCCTCCTCTTCTCCCCATTCCGTTAATGTTGCAGGGCCTCAGGACTCAGTCCTTGGTCCTCTTTTCATCTACACTCACTGCTTTAGCAATCTTATTCCAGTCATGACTTCAAATTACAATCTATATCAGTGGCTCTCAGAATCCCCTGGAGGCCTTGTTAAAATACAGATTTTTGAGCTCTACCTGCCATTTCTGAGTCAACAGGCCTGGAGCAGGCTCCAGGGTTTTCATTTCTAACAAGTTCCCAGGTGATGCTGATTCTGCTGGACAGGGTACCACACCTTTAGAGCCACTGATCTCTATGCCAACAATTCCTAAATTTTAATCTCTAGTCTAGACCTTTCTCCTTAACTCCATACTCATCTATAATTACTTACCCAACATCTCCACTTAGAGATCTGTGACGGTTAAGATTGTGCGTCAACTTGGCTGGGCCATGATTCTCAGTGTTTTGGCAGTTGTATAATGTTGTGATCACTTCCCTGTTGAAATTTGATATGTGATCACCCCCATGATGGAATCTGCTCAGTGGTACCAGGGGAGTGGGGACTGTGGCAGCTCACCGCCCCCTCAGCTTTCACCTCTCTGCCTTCCACCTTCTAGTTCCTTTTCCTGCTCGCCTTGCAAAGGTTGTTGGCTTGTTCTGGATCCAGCAGCTGTCTCTTGTCTGACCTCTGGTTCTTGGGACCTGAGCTAGCAGCTTACCTGTCTATCTTGGGATGCATTGATCTTCATGGCCTGCGAGCAAGAGTCCTACTCCCCGACCTGCTCATCTTGGGTTCACCAGCTTCTGTGGCTCCGTGAATTGGGAAAGAACCCTATTCTGATCCAAGGACTTGGGATGTTCCAACCCCTACAACTGCACGAGCTGTTTCCTTAATATAAATCTCTCTCTATATATTTATACGCATTACTGGTTTTGCTTCTCCAGAGAACCCAGACTAAGACAAGATCTGACAGACCTTTCAAAATTTACATGCCATAACTGAACCATTAAACTTGCTCTGTCTTTGCCTTTTGGTTAATGGCAACTATCTTTCCAGTTGCTCACACTGAAAATCATCACTGACTCCTCTCATCTTCTTAAACCCACATGTAATCCAGCAAGAAAAAAAGCTGGCTCTCTTCTCTTAAGCCTGTGTGCTCGAGATTCTAAATCCAGAATCTGACCCCTCTGCACCACCTCCTCTGAGAATACTGTGGTCCAAACCAGCATCAGCTCTAACTTGGATTATTATAAAAGTCCTCACTATAGCAAAGATGTCACCTTGAAGACTAAGGTGCGCCTGACCCAAGCCACGGTATTTTCAATCACATCATATGCATGTGAAAGCTGAACAATGAATACGGAAGACCAAAGAAGAATTGACACCTTTGAATTGTGGTGTTGGCGAAGAATATTGAATATGCCATAGACTGCTAAAAGAGCGAACAAACCTGTCTTGGAAGAAGTACAACCAGGATGCTCCTTAGAAACAAGGATGCTGAGACTGCGTCTTACATAATTTGGACATGTTGTCAGGAGGGATTAGTCCCTGGAGAAGGACATCATGTTTGGTAAAGTACAGTGTCAGCAGAAGAGAGGAAGACCCTCAGTGAGATGGACTGACACAGTGGCTGCAACAATGGGCTTAAGCATAACAACGATTGTGAGCATGGTGCCGGACCAGGCAGTGTTTCGTTCTGTGGTACATAGGGTCACTATGAGTCGGAACTGACTCAACGACACCTAACAACAACAACACTATAGACTATTCTCAACCTAGCTGCTGGCATGATCCATTTAAAAATGTAAGTCAGATCATATCACTCTGCTTTCAAAACCCTGCCATGGCTCCTCTATTTAATCAGACCAAAATCTAAAGCCTTTGCCATGGCCCACAAGGCTCTACGCCCCGTCACCTCCATGACCTCCTCTCTTACTGCTCTCCCGTGCTGCTTCTGCTCCCGCTGGCTCCCCAGCATCTCTGCACATGCCAGACATGCTCCTTCCTTTGGCTCTTTGCCTTAGTTGTTCCCTCTGCCTGGAATGCTCTTTCCCCAGATATCACCTTGGTAATATCTCCACCTCCTTCAAGGCTTGGTTGAAATCTCACCTTCTCACAAGAGTTACCCTGACTGCCCTATGTGATATTTAACCCCCCTCAGGCCCCCGTTCTGCTAACCCTGCCCTACTTGTCCTTTTCCCTTAGTGCTTATCACCTTCTAGCACAGCCTATAATTCAGTTATTTATTATGCTTGTTGTCTTGTCTCCTCTGCCAGAAGGCAAGCTCCACAAGGTACGGGTCTTTGTTGTATTCACTGATGTATCCCAAGTACCAAGAACGAGTACCTAGCACAGGAGATACTGAATTTGTTCAGAGATTTCAGCAAATGAATGAATTTCAGGTCCCATGAGTCTGGGATAGACAAATGGCACGAAAACAGGTTAAATGTGTTTTCAAGAGGGACTACTATGTTTTCCCACCTGGGAAAACCATCCAATCCAATCCCAGAGAGTAGACTGGAGGCAGAAATAAAAGGGCTACAGAAGGCAGACTCTGGCCTGTTGGTAAATCTGTGTCACCTGGCCCAAGGTAAATCTTCTCCTTCTGAGCAAATAAAGGCTAACTCTCCTCCCCTGGATTAGGAGAGACTACCAACACTGTGCAAAGGACTTCTTCAGGGAGCAGAGTGAGTTAAGAGCAGCAATTGTGCTAAGTGGTTTTGTATATTATCCCAACTAATTTTCTCAATAACTCAACTGAAGTTTCTAGATCTCCATTCTACGGATGAGGAAACCAAGGCTCTGAAAAGTTGAAGAGCTTGCTTGAGACACACAGCTAATGAGTGGTGGAGCTCACATTCCAATCCAGGTCAGACTGATAGTGGCCATCCAGCTGTCCCATGAGCTCTCAGCAATTAGAGCTATCTACCTGTTAGGCCTTCCTGGCTGGCTCAGGAAAGCTCTGCAGCTCAGGTCCTAGCTCCACAGCCCTCTCCTCTGGCTTCCCAACAAAGCCATACCTGGATATGGTGACGAGACAGTTGCAAAATCTCCTGTGCCATCAGCAAGGTCTTCGAGTCCATCACCAGGTACAGCAGGTGCAGGAGGGCAAGGAAGCCTGCCCCTCTCAGATCTGTGGCTGGATTTGCTCCTGTAACAGAAACCACCAGGAAAATGGGTGGGACAGTGAGTAATACTTCATGAGGTCTCTGCTCCCTGGAGCTTCAAGGGCTTGGTTGGGAAGCTGCCTCTGGCATGAGGAGCCCAGGCTCACTTCCTACCATACTCCTGTGACTGACCAGGGGTGAAGGGGCCAAACAAGCTGGCCCTCCAGTGGTCTGGGGGAGCCTTCTACATATGTTGACCTGGAAGTTGGCTTGCTGCTGCCCTTGATCCTCTGCAGTTATTTCTCCACACACCAGCCAGAGTGATTCTTTAAAAATGGATCCTGGACTTCTGGTTCTTGGACAAGATGAAGTAGATGGTCTTCTCTCTATCCCTCCCACTAAGCACAACTAAAAACTCTGGAAATTAATATATAAAACAAACGAGAAGACTCTGAAAGGTGGAGAGAAGAAGGTAGACTGGCTAATAACCTTGGGACCTGAGAAATGACATGCGTTTTCTGAACTTCTTTTTGCCTAATACAGAAATGCCAATGAGAGCAGCCAAAAAGAGCCCCAAGGAAAACATGTTCTCTCTAACCAAAAGATCAGGAAAGGGGCAGCATGGCAAGACAGAAAGCTTTTGCCAATATCCACCCTACTCCAGCCAAACACCATGGAAAACACTGTGGCCCCATGCCCAGCCTCCCTCAGCAAAGACTGAATGGGAAGCCCAGGCTTCTATCCTGGCCCAACTGTAATGAGGTGCTCCTCAGCTCCACCAAGGTTGTGACAGAGAAGGCTCAGGGGATCTGGGACTTTCATCCCTCCTCAGTGGTAAGGACCCCCTGCACCCTCTGTGATGTCAGTGGAGGCCATACGGGAACAGCGACAAGGCACCCCTGCCCCTCCCAGCTAGGGTGGTATCACCGGAGGCCAAGTGGGGTACTAGACTTCCACCTTCACCTGGTAGTAATGAGGTGAGCACCCCCCTTTCCTTGCCAGCATGATGTCAGAGGCCTGTTAAAATAGATTTAATAAGATCCATGATGCATAACATAACAGCTAAATGTCTAGAATATAACATAAAATCACTTGTCACACCAAGAACCAGGTAAATCTCAATTTGAATGAAAAAAGACAATCAACAGACACCGACACTGAGATAACACAGATGTTGTAATTATCTGACAAGGATTTTAAAGCTGCTGTAGTGGGGAAAATAACAACCTCTTGAAAATGTCCACAACCTACCCCCCAGAACCTGTGAATACATTACCCTGAATGGCAAAGAGGAATTAAGGTTGCTAGTCAGCAGACAGGGAACTTATCCTGGATTAACTAGGTGGGCCCAAAGTAATCAGAACAGTCCTTAAAAGTGAAAGGAGGAGGCAGAAGCACAGTCAGAGAAAGAGTTGTAAGGATGGAAGCAGGGTCAGAAAGTGGCTATATTGCTTGTTTTGAAGACAGAGCAAAGGGCCACAAATCATGGATGCAGGCAGCCTCTAGAAGCTGGAAAAGGCAAGAAAACAGATTCTCTCCTACATCCTCCAGAAGGAATGCAACCCTGCTGACACCTTGACTCTAGCCTAGTGAGACCTGTGTTGAACTTACGACACCCAGAACTGTAAAATAATAAATCTGTGCGGTTTTCAGCTGCCAAGGTTGGCATAATTTGTTACGGCAGCAATAGAAGACAAATATAACAGCTAAAATAAAAATGTTTCAATGAGCAATTATTGAAACAAATGTAAAAATAGAAAGTTTCAGCAAATAAGTAGAAAGTCTCAGTAAATAAAGAGAAGATATAAAGAAGAGCTGATTGGAAACTTTAGAACTGAAAAATCCAGTAATTAAAATGTAAAACTCACCAGGTGGGCTCAAGAGCAGAACAGAGATAATGGAGGAAAGAATCAGTGAACCTGAAGACAGAACAATAGAAATTATCCACTCTAAACAACAGATCGGGGTGGGGGGGAACAAGAGACTGAACTTTTTGCCTAATACAGAAACGCCAACGAGAGCAGCCAAAAAGAGCCCCAAGGAAAACAGCCCCATGATAATAACAAAAGATCTACCATTTATGTCATCAGGTCCCACAGTAGAGGAGAGGGAGTGTGGGGCTGGAAAAAAAGCACTTGAGGAAATAATGGTTGGAAATTGCCCAAATTTGGCAAAAGACATAAGCCTAGATTCAAGAACCTAAGCTAACCCCAAACAGAATAAACCCAAAGAAATGCATGCCAAGACACATTACAGTCAAACTCCTGAAAACTAAAGACAAAGAAAAGATCTTGAAAGCAGAGGGACAGCAACAACACCTCACCTATAAGGGAGAAATGATTCAAATGAGAGCAGACTTCTCACTGAAACCTATGGACGTCAGAAGGAAGTAGCACAACATTGTTTTCAGGGCTGAAAGAAATGCGATATCACCTGGAGTTTCATATCCAGTGAAACTATCCTTCATGAACGAAAAGGAAATGAGGACATTCACAGATGAAGGAAAACTAGGATAATTTATCACTAGCAGACCTACCCTATGAGGATGGCTAAAAGTTGTTCTTGACACTCAGTTTCTGTTAACAGCGGTAGAATAATTTGCAAAAGGATAGTGGTAATGGCTACACAACATGATGAACTTAATCAGTGTCACTGAATTATACATGTAAATATTGCTGAATTGGCAAATGTTATACATATACATGGTTTTACTACACAAAAAAAGATGTTGAAACGGAAAGGAAATGATGAAAGGAGTCTTGGAATATCAAGAAAGAAGAAAGAACAACAGAGAGTATATAAGGGTAAATATAACAGACCTCCCTTTTGTTGAGTTTTTAAAACTATGTTTGATGGCTAAACAAGTATCATAACATTGTCTGATGTGACTGTCAATGTATACAGAGGAAATATTTAAGACTACTATAGATGGGAAGGATAAAGGGGCTTAAACACATCAATACCAACAGACCATCAATTAATGATGGGTATAAAGCTTTAAAAAAAAAAAAAAATTTTTTTTTTTTATAAAGCTTTATATAAAGCTTAAGTTTTTAAAAAGAAGATAGTTTCCTATTCTATACAAATGTAATTTGATATAATTTTGAACAAAAAAAGTAGCACAATCCAGAAACAGTTGAAATCATTTTGATTTACTCAAAAAATAAAATAAAAATTTCACCAGTATTTAAAAAAAAAAAAGAGGGACAAAAATTCCAAACCACACCTCTGCAATGACTTCCCAGCTCACTCAGAGTAAACATTTTATAATGTTTTTTTTTTTTACAAGGCCGCAAGTGGTTTTTTCTCCCATCACTCTCTTCTCGGTTACTCCACTTCAGCCACACTCCTTGCTATTTCTCAAGCAGAGCAAGTATGTTCCACCTCAGGGCCTTTGTATTTGCTGCACCCTCTTCCCGGAATGCTTTCCCCCAGATGTCTTATCTCATGGTGATGGCCTGACTGGAAGAGGACTAGCTGGCTTCTCAGCCTAGTTCTAGAATCAGGGCCAAGGAAAAGATGAACCATTCCTCTCTCTCACCCTGAAAGCCAAGATCTTCCCAGTGGTCTCCATGGAGGGCACAGTCAAACTTGGAGCCGGTCAGCTTCCTGTAGATGGTCTGGAGGATTCGGCCATGTACTGGGTCTTGGCTATCCAGGCCACCTGCCCCAAAACACACCCATACCCCTGGTCAGATTGCCCCTTAGGGGAGGACTAGATGCTTCTCAGAGGATGGTACAGTCAAGATGGATCTGGCCTGTGCTCAAGACACCCAATTCTCCCACAATTGGACCCCTCAGCTCCCACTCTCTTTCCCCTCAACAGGATACATGAAAGACCCCTGGTTAGCCTCAGCATCAGGGTGAGCAAACAGTACTCTCTGCATGAGCACACTGCAGCACCTGCCCTGTGGCAGCACCCGTGCTGGGTTGGGGCTGGCACTCACACTGGGCAATGGTCAGGACCAGGTCCCTTTCTTCATGGAGGCCCTGGTGGAGCTTTGGAGGACCGAAGAGGATGTGCCGCAGGGCGGCAAGCCCAGTCCTTCGAATGGTTGGCTGAATTCTTTTCTGGGGAGGAAGTTAGAGGCAATGGAGACAGTGCTGGGTTCACCTACCTTAATGAACTTACCATCGAACCTACACACAGGGACAGTTCTAGTGGAAAGAAGCAGTTCTCACCAACTGGCTAGCCTCAGGGCCAGGGAAAGGGGGCAGAAGCTGTGTTGAGCACACACTAAGTCTCTGGAGACAGGCTCTTACAGCTCACAGGGTCTTTGCAAGCAGAAAGAGCTGTCCCCGGGTCCAGGCATCATCAGCCAGTTCTCTGCATTTAGCCTTTTGAGCTTTCCCACAACTAGCTGTTCCTGACTCACAGTGAGGCTAGGGGAGTCCCTGGGTAGTGCAAACAGTTAACATGCTCAGCTAACTGGAAGGTTGGAAGTTCGAGTTCACCCAGATGTACTCAAGAAGAAAGGCCTCCCAATCTACTTCCAAAACATCAGCATTGAAAACCCCGTGGAGCGAAGTTCTATCCCAACACACATGAGTCGGAACCGACTCCACAGCAACTGGTTCGGTGAGGCTAGAGACGCCCAGCTGTAGGGAACGCCTGTGTGGTCAGACAAGAGCCAAGCCAGGTTTCCCAGCGGCTGCTTTTACCCTTTGTCTGCTGTCTCTCTCTGTAAAGGGTGTAGGTCACAAAATCAGGCAGCCTCTCAACTTCCAGGGTGAGGGAGCCAGCGGGGAGGGGAGTTCGGTGGGCAGTTTAGTGGAGCTTGATGCCTCTGCCTGCGGGGTTGCTGGAGCCTTCCGTCTGGACCGCAATCAGCACTGCCTCAACCAGGTTATGCTAGCTTCTTGTGGCTTAGGGCCATTGTCACAAGCCTTAAAATATTCTGATTTTGGCAGCTTCTGGCTCTCTGTGTCCCTCAATCCAACCCTAGTCCTGTTTTTTCAGTGTCTCTCTTGAGCCTGGTTTTAGACCGAAAATCTGAAAGCACATTCTCCTAAACTTACGACTGGTCACTCAGGATGCCCCAGAAAGCCCCGCAGCTTGTATTCCCCCCACTACTCCTTCTTTTTCCAACCTGACATATTTCTTAAATTCCCAAATAGCTACTGGTTCCTGAGGGAATGGTATGTTTTCCTATACTGGCCAGGAATTATTCAGCTCCCTGGGCAGGATGCCTTGCTTCCCCCCAAGGAACTACCTAGCATTTGATTCCATTCCTAAGAGGGAAGAGCAGGGAAACAGCAACAACGGCCCCTGTATCACAGGGCCACAGGGTCTCCATGAGTACAGGCCCAGAGAGGCCTCCAGGGCACTGCACGAGGCATGGGTCCTTGGCTACCATGATCCTGTGCCCCCAGAGCCTTAGGTAAGATAGGGCCCTCGACTGGAAGTTTCCATCTTGTCTGCTCAGTGCCCTGTCCTGGTGGAACGGAAACCTGGCTCCTGGGAAGAAGCTGCTTTGCTTGAGACCCCAATTCCCTACAGCCATACCTTGAAGGAGGAGAGGTCTGTAGTCTGGAAATGCCACAGGGCCTCACTGAAGGAGATTAGCTGCCCAGGCTGGTCTGAACTGGCCCGGCTCCCTGTGACAAAAGAGAAGACACTCCAGGATTTATAACGGTAGCCATCCTGTCAGCACCATTTACAGAGGGACTTCTGGTTGTCACCTCCAATCCAAGCACTGGCTTCAGAGTGCAAACATTAGATACCTACAGTCACAACCAATCCTCTTTTGAGGGGCTGGCGTTATCTGCTGGGCTGATTCCCTTTTGGGACCAGACTGTTCACAGGCTTCCTAGGCAGCCCTCTGTAGTGAGTCGGGATAGATCTGCCCTGCAGGGAACTCCCTAAATTCCACTCACCTGTGAGGGGGCAAGTCCCTGGCTGCAGTAGATACCCACCTAGGAGCGGGCCACCAGTGAGCTTAGGAGCCTTTCCTAATTTCTACTTTGCTCCTTCTCATGCCTGTATATGAGCCCTCCTCATACTCTGTTGTAGCCCACAGGGAACTAGCTTATCAGTTAGCAATACGGGGGGACAGCTGATAAAGCCCATGGAGCATCCCTCCAGGAGCTCAGGTGGGGCTCCAGCTGGGTGGGTCCTAGTTCTCTTCTCTTACAGCTCCTTCCAAACCTCTCTCACAAAGAGACACAAGTCAGTTTTTACCCAGCCCTCAGAGCCTTCCAGCGGATGGTTTCAGCCCCCATCCCCCAGGGACTTCCGTGTGCAGTGAACAACCTGCTCTACCTTCTGCAGTGCCCTGGCTGCCTGCTTCCATCCTCTGCCCACCCTCGTCACTCTGCAGAGGCTGAATCTGACCCAGGTCCTCCCTGTCTTCTCCCAGGGCTGGGTGGGCGATGGGCAGGATGGTGGCCCTCTCCTGACAGCATTCATTCCTAGTTCCCCCTGCAGCAGAATGTCATGCTGGTATTTGAAAAGGAGACTTTACATCATGTAGCTAAAATGACAACACTGGAAATCTGTCTCCTAATCCCAGAGTCGCAGAACCATTTTTTACACCTGAAGATGGTGCCATTGCTGCCAGCAGCGCTGTGTGAAGGTCGTGCTGTGCCTACAGTTACCTGTCTCCGGCTGGATGCTGTCCACGGCTTCCCATTCTTCTTGGGCTCTGAGCACCTCTGAGCTTATGACTACAACAGTGAGAAAAGGAAACACTGAGGTCTAGGTATGTCAGGATCACTGCGGCAGCCCCCAATCTTGTCTGCTTGCCTTCTGTCTTGTCTCTCTCCAATCCCCCTTCACATAGCTGGCTGAGTGAGCTATCCCAAAGGCAAATCTGATGTCAACCCCTTCTCAAGACCCTCCAGGGATTCTCCATAACCCTCAAGGTAACGCCAAAACTCTTTAGCACAGCACCTAAGTACCTCTATAACCTGGATCCTTCTCACCTCCCAGCTTTGCCCTCGGGCTCTACAGACCTTGCTGAAGGTTCCCAACAAGCTCTACCCCCTCCCACTTTAGGTGCCTTGGCTCAGGCTACGCTCCCCTTACTGACCAGCCAGGAGCCTAGGACTCTAACCTTTACTTCCAACCCCTGCTGGCGTAGCCCCTTCTCAGTCCTCAGTTAACTCTGATATCACCCTCACTGGATGTTGTCTTTCACCTCATCAGTCTGGACTAGGAGCCACTCCTGACAGATGCTGATACCCAGTGCTTATCATACAGTGCTGGAACTGTCTCTCCCACTAGTCTGTGGGCTACATGAGGGCAGGCTTCTCCAGAACCTAGCACAGTGCCTGACACGTGATAGGCGCTCAGCAAACGTTTGATGAATGAAAGAATGAAAGCACAATACCAAAAACCAAACCAGTTGCCTTAAGTAGATTCTGACTCATGAAGACCCCATGTGTGTCAGAGTAAAATTGTGCTCCATAGGGTTTTCAGTGACTGGTTTTTCAGAAGTGGATCACCAGGCCTTTCTTCTGAGGGGCTGCTGGGTAGACTTGAACCACCAACCTTTTGGTTAGCACCCCAGTGCTTAACCATTTGTGCCACCCAGGGCCACTGAAAGCACAAGAAGAGGGGAAAAGCAGCAGGACAGGTTCTCGAGAGCCACCGCACTCTATTTTAAATCTCCACCACTTACTAGCATTTCCCTGGGCAAGTTACTTAATCATCTGTAATTTCTCATGAGAGAGCTGTGAGTATGAGGTAATTCTACAACTTGGAAGAGTATGTGGCACAAAGGTAAGAGTTCAAAACATGTTAGCTGTTATTACTGATACAACCATGGGCTCAGGTCCAGCAGAGCAAAGGACAGCTGTAGCAGGTGAGGTGGGGCCAGAGGTCCTGAATGATTGGATTTCTAGAAAATTCAATCTTGCCAGCCCCAAACTAGACAACTCCAACAGAATACGGAATACTCGACTTTGGATGGTCAAGAACAAAACATGCTGGACCCTTGGGAGATGAAAAGAAGGGGCAAAGGGGCTGAATAAAAACAGAAGAGTGGAACAACAACAATGAATGCTTATTATGAGGCTGGAAAGGGTCCCCTCACTCTTCACCACCCCCTACACACAGCTTTATTGATTTTTCCCTCTTCAAATCCTCATCTACCTCAAGAAAAAGTTTAAACACAGAGAAAAACATTCTTTGATGGTTATGAGGGTGGGAAGGGAGGGAGAGGGGTATTCACTAACTAGATAGTAGACAGGAGGTCAGCACAACTGTACTAAACCAAAAGCTAAAAAGTTTCCTGAATACAATGAAATGCTTTGAAGGCCAGAGTAGCAGGGACAGGGGCCTGGGGACCATGGTTTCAGGGGACATCTAGGCCAACTGGCATAACAAAATGTATTAACAAAACGTTCTGTATCCCACTTTGGTGAGTGGGCAACTCCTCTCTGGAGGCAAGATGAGAAGCCAGAAGGGGACTGGAGCTAGTTGAATGGACATGGGGAATACAGGGTGGAGAGGAGGAGTGTGCCATTTCATTAGGGGGAGGGTAGCTAGGAGTACATAGCAAGGTGTGTATAAGTTTATGTATGAGAGACTGACTTGATTTGTAAACCTTCACTTAAAACACAAAAAAAGAAAAAAAAAAAACCCTCTTCTACACCCTGTCAAATCCTCAGCAACGTGATCAGTCTTGAACCCCTCACACTTCACCTACAAACAACTTGATCAAAGATTGTGAGCCAGGAGGTGAAGCCTCGGCAATAAAGGTATGAGCATTTGACGTCATAGCAGGTTGGTCAACAGAAAGTACAAGGTCTCAACTAACAATATCAATCTGGTGCCTAAAAATTGGACACAAACATCCAGACTGTACAAAAGCTTCTCTTTCCTTCCTCTTGAAACCAGGGATGCTCCTCCTACTTCTGATGGGGATCCTGGCGTAATACTATTCTCCCCTGACCAACAACAGAACATGGGGAGAAAGGACAAATCTTTAGGATAACAAACACAGCTGACATTAGTACGATTCTTTATCTTTTATCCATGTTTCAACTGCCTCCTTTATTTGGGCTTTATTCCATTTACTCATGAGCATACAACATTGCTGTTTTAGCCTGCCTATTAATTTAAATTGGAGTCCTTGGGCAGTGTAAATGGTTAATGAGCTCAGCTGCTAAATGAAAGGTTGGAGGTTCAAGTCCACCCAGAAGCACCTTGGAATAAAGGCCTAGTGAGTTACTTCCAAAAAAATGAACCATTGAAACCACTACGGAGCACAGTTCTACTCTTACACACGGGTTCACCACGAGTCAGAATTAATTCAACGGCAACTGGTTTTCTTATTAATTTAAATTAGCCGAGAGCAATGTACAAAATTTTTTTTATTGTTTCATACAATTAAAAGTATCTGGCACACAACATCATTTTAAATGTAGAGAACCTGAAAGCATTTCCCTTGAGAACGGGAACCAGACAAGGATGCCCTTTATCACTGCTCTTATTCAACATTGTGCTAGAGGTCCTAGCCAGAGCAATTAGGCTGGATAAAGAAATAAAGGGCATCCGGATTAGCAAGGAAGAAGTAAAATTATCTCTATTTGCAGATAACATGATCTTACACATAGAAAACCCTAAGGAATCCTCCAGAAAACTACTGAAACTAATAGAAGAGTTTGGCAGAGTTTCAGGTTACAAGATAAACATACAAAAATCACTTCGATTCCTCTACATCAACAAAAATAACACCGAAGAGGAAATCACCAAATCAATAACATTCACAGTAGCCCCCAAGAAGATAAAATACTTAGGAATAAATCTTACCAAAGATGTAAAAGACCTATACAAAGAAAACTACAAAGTACTAGAGCAAGAAACTAAAAGGGACCTACATAAGTGGAAAAACATACCTTGCTCATGGATAGGAAGACTTAACATAGTAAAAATGTCTATTCTACCAAAAGCCATCTATATATACAATGCAATTCCGATCCAAATTCCAACGACATTTTTTAATGTGATGGAGAAACAAATCACCAACTTCATATGGAAGGGAAAGAAGCCCTGGATAAGTAAAAGCATTACTGAAAAAGAAGAAGAAAGTGGGAGGCCTCATTCTACCTGATTTTAGAACATATTACACAGCCACAATAGTCAAAACAGCCTGGTACTGGTACAACAACAGGCACATAGACCAATGGAACAGAATTGAGAACCCAGATATAAATCCATCCACGTATGAGCAGCTGATATTTGACAAAGGACCAGTGTCAGTTAATTGGGGAAAAGATAGACTTTTTAACAAATGGTGCTGGCATAACTGGATATCCATTTGCAAAAAAATGAAACAGGACCCATACCTCACACCATGCACAAAAACTAACTCCAAGTGGATCAAAGACCTAAACATAAAGACTAAAACGATAAAAATCATGGAACAAAAAATAGGGACAACATTAGGAGCCCTAATACAAGGCATAAACAGAATACAAAACATTACTAAAAATGACGAAGAGAAACCAGATAACTGGGAGCTCCTAAAAATCAAACACCTATGCTCATCTAAAGACTTCACCAAAAGAGTAAAAAGACCACCTACAGACTGGGAAAAAAGTTTCAGCTACGACATCTCTGACCAGCGCCTGATTTCTAAAATCTATATGATTCTGTTAAAACTCAACCACAAAAAGACAAACAACCCAATTAAAAATTGGGCAAAGGATATGAACACGCACTTCACTAAAGAAGATATTCAGGGGGCTAACAGATATGTGAGAAAATGCTCTCGATCATTAGCCATTAGAGAAATGCAAATTAAAATTACGATTAGATTCCATCTCACTCCAACGAGGCTGGCATTAATCCAAAAAACACAAAATAATAAATGTTGGAGAGGCTGCGGAGAGATTGGAACTCTTATACACTGCTGGTGGGAATGTCAAATGGTACAACCACTCTGGAAGGTGATCTGGCATTTCCTTAAAAAGTTAGAAATAGAACTACCATACAACCCAGAAATCCCACTCCTCGGGATATATCCTAGAGAAATAAGAGCCTTTACATGAACAGATATATGCACACCCATGTTTACTGCAGCACTGTTTACAATAGCCAAAAGCTGGAAGCAACCAAGGTGTCCATCAACGGATGAATGGATAAATAAATTACGGTATATTCATACAATGGAATACTATGCATTGATAAAGAACAGTGAGGAATCTGTGAAACGTTTCATAACATGGAGGAACCTGGAAGGCATTATGCTGAGTGAAATTAGTCAGATGCAAAAGGACAAATATTGTATAAGACCACTATTATAAGATCTTGAGAAATAGTTTAAACTGAGAAGAACACATTCTTTTGTGGTTATGAGAAGGGGGAGGGAGGGAGGGTGGGAGAGGGTTATTTACTGATTAGATAGTAAACAAGAACTACTTTAGGTGAAGGGAAGGACAATACTCAATATAGGGAAGGACAGCTCAACTGGACTGGACCAAAAGCAAAGAAGTTTCCGGGATAAACTGAATGCTTCGAAGGTCAGCAGAGCAAGGGTGGGCGTTTGGGGACTGTGGCTTCAGGGAACACGTAAGTCAATTGGCAAAATAAATTCTATTAAGAAAACATTCTGCATCCCACTTTGGAGTGTGGTATCTGGGGTCTTAAATGCTAACAAGTGGCCATCTAAGATGCATCAATTGGTCTCAACCCACCTGGATCAAAGGAGAATGAAGAACACCAAGGTCACAAGATAATTATGAGCCCAAGAGACAGAAAGGACTACATGAACTAGAGACTTACATCATCCTGAGACTAGAAGAACTAGATGGTGCCTGTCCACAACCGATGACTGCCCTGACAGGGAGCATAACAGAGAACCCCTGAGGGAGCAGGAGAACAGTGGGATGCAGACCCCAAATTCTCATAAAAAGACCAGACTTAATGTTCTGACTGAGACTAGAAGAATCCCAGCAGTCATGGTCCCCAAACCTTCTGTTGGCCCCGGACAGGAACCATTCCCAAAGACAACTCATCAGACACGGAATGGACTGGACAATGGGTTAGAAAGAGATGCTGATGAGGAGTGAGCTACTTGTATCAGTTGGACACTTGAGACTCTATTGGCATCTCCTGTCTGGAGGGAGATGGGAGGGTAGAGAGGGTTAGCAACTGGCAAAACGGTCATGAAAGGAAAGACTGGAAGGAGGGAGCGGGCTGACTCATTAGGAGGAGAGTAAATGGGAGTATGTAGCAAGGTGTATATAAGTTTATATGTGAGAGACTGACTTGATTTGTAAACTTTCACTTAAAGCACAATAAAAATTATTAAAAAAAAATCCTACCTCATTAAAAAAAAAAAAGTATCTGGCACCTAAATGCCTGTTGTATTCAAATATAAAACACCTTGATATTTAAGGTAAAATCTGTAAAAAATGTTGGGTTCATCATCATATAATAAAGACAAAGTTAAATTAAAAGAAGCTTCACAGACCTCCAAATTATTTTTCTACATTAGAATGTTTTTAAAAAGCATCATATTTGTATAGGCTACATTTTTAGTTAGCAGGAGTTAAAGATAACTAGCAATATTAATATTAATCAGCACTCACTATGATTCATACTCTATGTGCTAAGTACTTTATTTAAATGATCTCATTTAATCCTTACAAAATTCCTGTAATACAGGTTCTGATATATTCCCTGTTTTATAGCTGAAGAAAGTGAGGGGTAGAAAGGTTAAGAAACTTGCTCAAGGTCATATAGCTGGTGGGGGACAGAGTTGGGATTTAAGTCAGGATATTGGACCCCAAGAATGGTGCTTCTGACTTGGTGTGTGTGCCTTTCTCTGTAAGAAATTCGCAAGTGGAATGAGCTTAAATATAGTATAGGAAAAAGCCATGTGAAGCAGATAAAGTAGGATACTTTCTCAATGCCTTTTCACATATTCATCTCATGTCCCTTTCATAACATCCCTTTGAGGGTACGGGAGATATTAGTATCTCCACTGTAGAAACAGAAATGATATGACTTGTCTAAAGGCGCACTGAAGGTCACTACCCAAAACCTACTGCCGTCAAGTGGATCCCCACTCATAGCAACCCTATAGGACCGAGTAGAACTGTCCCCATAGGGTTTCTGTAAATCTTTACGGAAGCAGACTGCCATATCTTTCTCCCGAGGAGCTGCTGGTGGGTTCGAACCACTGACCTTTTGGTTAGCAGCCGAGTGCTTTAACCACCGCAGCATGAGGGCTCCTTTACTAGGTCACTAGCAGAGAAGAATGAGAACTCAGGTCTTTGACTCTTAATCAGTATTGATTCTATTTTTCTTAAGGAATGATAAATCTACAGAATTCTGTGGGACAAGGAGTGAGAGAAATTCAAATGATGAGAAGATCCCTGAAGATGCCTGACTGGGTCCTTCTCTAGATGCCCAGGGCCCTGAAGTGGACCTTACCTCCTGGTTTCCATCCATCTGCTTCTGCTGTCAGGGCCCGGAGGATGCTGTGGTTCTTCAACTCTGAGAGCTGCAGGAGCAGATGAGCTTAGTGTGAGGATGGCATCCACGGCCCCCTTCCACACAAACACTGTCTACCTGGTGCCCTGAATGCCCTTTGAAACGGGGGCCTGATGGATCTAGGCTGCCCTGATGGTTATTTAAAGCCAGTCTTAAAGCAGGGTACTTGGAAAACTCCAATTGCAATATAAAAATCAGACAATGTGGTATTATTCCCACTGGACTTTATACTCGGCTTCATTATAACAATTACCTTACTACACAGAGGCTGTTTTTGCGTGTTTGTGTTCCACACCCCTTCTGTGAGTGTGAGCTTCTGGAGGGTGGGGCCTATGACATCCTGTGTCCCCAGTGCTTAGCACAGTGCCTGGCACCACGCAGCGGTACACAACCAAAGCTCGTATTGGCAGGAGACACGGAGGTGTGGGAGATACGTACAGGAATTCCTCTGAAAGGGGCGAGAACATGATTCTCCTTGTCATACGGTGGGGAGCATAGGACAGCAGACATTGTTTCAACCTGTAAGACATTACCAGGGTCAATCTCATGAGCACACATCGGTCCCACAGAGATGACAGTTTAAATGTCGCTTTTTTTCCCGGTGCCACAAAAAACAGATGAGCTCCAGACAAGTCACTAAGAGGACTATTGTGAAGGAAAATTGTTTAATTTGGTCTTAAGAAAAACTGACTAAAGTTTAGTTAATGTTATCTCAAAAACCTTCTCAAAAACCTTATACAGATGTCCTCTCCATGTAAGTAAAGTTCACGAGGCAGCGTCTTACAGCCTTATCGCCCAACCAAACCTTCCCCCAAATCGAGCTTAAAAAAAAACAAAACTTATATAAAACAACTGACCTATTGTTTGTAACACATATCACAGGTACAGAGCTAATTTCCCTAATTTGTTAAAAATCCTACAAATCAGTAAGGAAAACAAACAAACAAAAAAAAAACCCGTAGAAAAATAGGCCAAGGACATGGACAGTTCACACAAAAGGAAACACAAATACTTCTTAAACTTACGAAAAAATGCTCAGCCTCACTCATAAAAACAGAAAAGCCAATTACAACTACTCTGAGGTAATATTTGTCACTTATCAGACTGGCAAAGGTCAGGAAGCTCGTTAACACACTGGGGGCCAGAGTGGGAAGTGTTATATCACACAGGAGAGTAGTTGTTGCCACCTCTACGGATTGACAAGATCTGACAAAATGACACTTGCTTTGTACCTCCTGATCTTGTCATTCTATTCTAGGAATTCATCCAAGAGATAAACTCATCCATATGCAGAATGACATATTCACTGTAGCACTGTTTATACTAGCAAAAGGCTGATAAAACCCTGAATGTCCACTATGGACTGATTAAACAAATTAAAGCCTATCCACTCAGTGAGAACCTATGTAGCCATAAAGAACAAGAAAGTGCCCATACGAGAAAGCTCCACATGGGCAATACGAACTACCTTCATGATAAATTAAGTGAAAAAAGAAAAGGACAGAATATATACCTATTCTATCATTTGCATTTTTCTAAACAAATAATAACTACTACGTGTCTGCCCGTTTGTCATACTGTGGTGGCTTGCATGTAGTGGTGCTGGAAGCATTGCCACTGGTATTTCAAATACCAGCAGGGTCACCCATGGTAGACAGGTTTCAGTGGAGCTTCCAGACTAAGACAGACTAGGAAGAGGGACTGGCAGTCTACATCTGAAAAAATTGGCCAGTGAAAACCTTACGAAGAGCAGCGGGACATTGCCTGATACAGTGCTGGGGGATGATCCCCTCAGGCTGGAAGGCACGCAAAAGACGACTGGGGAAGAGCTGCCTCCTCAAAGTAGATTCAACCCTAATGATGTGGATGAAGTTGAGCTTTTGGGGCCCTCATTTGCTGATGTAGCACGACTCAAAATGAGAAGAAACTGCTGCAAACATCCATTAACAAATTGGAACATGGAATGTATGAAGTATGAATCTAGGAAAATTGGAAGTCATCAAAAATGAAATGGAACACATAAACATTGATATACTGGTCATTTTGAATCAGACAATCGTATGGTCTACTATGCTGGAATGACAAATTGAAGAGAAGTGGCATCACAAAGAGCATTTCAAGGTCTATTCTGAAGTACAATGCTGTTGGTGATAGGATAATATCCATACGCTTACAAGGAAGACTAGTTAATATGACTATTATTCAAATTTACACACTAACCACTAAGGGCAAAGATGAAGAAATTGAAGATTTTTACCAGCTTTTGCAGTCTGAAATTGACCAAACATGCAATCAGGATGCATTGATAATTACTGGTGATTGCAATGATAAAGTTGGAAACGAAGAAGGATCAGGAATTGGAAAACACGGCCTTAGTGATAGAAATGATGCTAGAGATCGCATGACAGAATTTTTCAAGACCAATGACTTCTTCATCGCAAATACCTTTTTTCTGTAACATTAACGGTGACTATACACATGGACCTCACCAGACGGAACAAACACGAATCAAATCGATTACCTCTGTGAGAACCCCTGAGGGAGCAGGAACCCCTGAGGGAGCAGGAGAGCAGTGGGATGTAGACCCCAAATTCTCATGAAAAGAACAGACTTCATGGTCTGACTGAGCCTGGAAGGACCCCGGTGGTCATGGCCCCCAGACCTTCTGTTGGCCCAGGACAGGAACCATTCCTGAAGCCAACTCTTCAGACATGGATTGGACTGGACAATGGGTTGGAGAGGGATGCTGGTGAGGAGTGAGCTTCTTGGATCAGGTGGACACTTGAGACTATGTTGGCATCTTCTGCCTAGAGGGTAGATGAGGGGGTAGACGGGGTTAGAAGCTGGTGAAATAGACATGAAAAGAGAGAGTGGTGGGAGAGAGCAGGCTGTCTCATTAGGGGGAGAGTAATTGGGAGTATGTAGCAAGGTGTATATAACGTTTTTATGAGAGAGACTGACTTGATTTGTAAACTTTCACTTAAAGCACAATAAAAATTATATTAAAAAAAATTGATTACCTCTGTGGAAAGAGACAATGGAAAAACTCCATATAATCTGTCAGAACAAGGCTGGGGCTGACTGCAGAACAGACCATCAATTGCTCATATGTAACTTCAAGTTGAAATTGAAGAAAATTAGAGCAAGTCCACGAGAGCCAAAATACGACCTTGAATATATCCCACCTGAATTCGGAGATCATCTCAGGAACATATCTGACTCAGTGAACACTAATGACCGAAGACCAAACGAGTTGTGGAGGGACATCAAGGACATCATACATGAAGAAAGCAAGAGGTCATTAAAAAGATAGGAAAGAAAGAAAAGACCAAGATGGATGCCAGAAGAGACTCTGAAACTTGTTCTGGAAGCTCCACTGAAATCTGTTCAGCATCACAGCAACACGCAAGCCTCCACTGACAGACAGGTGGTAGGTACGCATGAGGTGTGTTGGCTGGGAATCAAACCTGGGTCTCCTGCACGGAAGGTGAGAACTCTACCACTGAACAACCAATGTTACTAGGCACAGAATGTGTTTTCAGAAATATCTGGTGACTCATGGTGCCGAACAATTCCCTGCAGGGATCGGTGCACTCAGGATTCATTTTGTCATTCTCTTTCCTCTCCAAATCAGTCCCCTCCAGCATCCAAAGACTTTTCTCTGGGAGAACAGTTCACCTATTTTACTGCTGAGAAGAAAACCTTACTGGATCCCAAAACAAAGTGTTCGTCCCAATCTGGCCCCTGAATCCCATAGGTTCCTTTTAAGAATATCTCTGGGCAAGGTGGGGAGAAAGGCAATAGATGTAGGGTTGACTGCCAGGCTCATAACATAAAAGACATGTAACATTGAACCAAAATCCTAAGGACAACTAGGCCAGGTAAAGAGGCCAGTAAGGTAAACAGTCCAAATCTATGAGGTACAGATTTCTTGGGGGATTCCTCATTTAAATTTGCCCTGACCCCCATCCAAGCAATTACAAAACAAAATCCCATAACCCACTTAGAAAATAAGCTATCAGGAAAGGAAATTGACTCCAGTGAATAGAAACTCCTTCTAATAGAAGAAAGAGAACTATAATGAGCATTTTTTCCTGAATATTTCTAAGCTCCACATTCTTTTGATATGTTCTACCTCGTTACAATTAACCATACATCCCAAATCAACACCATCTTTCCCAGATAGGAATGATGCTTACCTGCCCATCTTTTAACTCTTTCTCATTATGGAAAGTGCCAGATATTTCATTCATGACTCAGAACCATTTGTTCAAGTGAGCTTTGTCCTTGGGCTCAGGAAGGGGTTAAAATAAGGTCGGAGATCAGCAGCTGTGGGAGAGTTGGAGCTCCAGCTGCTCTATATTTGCTGTCCCTCTTGGCAGTCGTTCAGCCTAGGGGTAAGAAAACAGTTCCTCTGTGCCATCACCAGGTGTGGGAGGTTTCAGTGAGTATGAAAGAAGTCCCTGAAGGCTCTGAAGTCTCTGCTCAGCAAAAAAAAAAGTAAAGAAAATTGGTTTAATCATTCAGTTATGCCTCTGTTGAGAAAAATGGATTTTTAAAATCTTTAAGCAGCTGTGAATTTATTCAGGATAAATAAGCAGCCTACCTCTTATTACCCAGACCACAGGATGGAAACAAAGAGGCCCTGCAGGAGTCAGTGGGATGGGTTCGCAATGTCATCTAGAAGGCAGAAGGCGGCAGCACCACTGTGAATGGTGGGGTCTGTTTCTGACCATGAAGTGACTGGGCCCTAAGGCAGCTTATCAAAGACACGTGGCAAGTAGGTGGTGCCTTGGTGGGTGGTCTTCGCTGAAGTGCTCTGGCTTTGCTCAGGTCTCAGTCTCAGGTTGGGTCTGGGGGCTTAAAAGACCGAGTTCCTATGGTGGTAGAAACTGAAAATGCAACACAACATCCTAATCTTCGCTCAGTGATCACTGATGCTGTATATGTGGCAGCTGTCTAGCCAGTGTGGCTCCTTAATCTCACATCGTCTGCCCCAAGAGAAGGGCTGGACAGGCCCATATCTCATCATGGGGGAATTGGACGTAATGGAACCCGGTCACCCCCAAAACCATGCGGGATCGTAAGTGGACAGTTAGTTCACACATTTGACAGTCAAACTTCACAGACTCGGATGACTAAAGGAGGGTGGCCTCTCTACGAGATCAGCCTTCCACTGTGGGTTATGATCTGGGTTCCCCAAAAATTGTCTGCTAGTTACAAACTGGGATCTTTGTCAGGAGGTAGGTGGCATCGATTCCTAATACCTGCAATTAGCAGGAATACTTCCTAACTCTTGGGCTGGACATTTGGCTCACTGGAATCTGGTGGGGGTGGGCGTGGGGGTAGCACAGTGCCCCTCAGTCATGGCACCTCAGGAACTAGCTCGCTCTCACAGTAGCCCCTGTGGCCTCAGTATATGCCTCCTTTTCTCTTCCCTCAGCCTAGGCGTCCATGGCAACATATGACAAAACACTCACATATCAACGAACCTGGGGGAGGTGACAAGCAGATATGGTCAGCCTTCTCAGAACGGCTCTTCTGCCACTGTGTATGAAATGAACTAAGAAGCACAGAAGCATGACGAGCTTCACGCTCCTGCCAGTGCCTCAGTTAGGTCTGTATCAGAGAAAAGAAAGGACAAAGCACTGTCACACAAGCAAATACTTGAAGTTATGAAGTCACTCTTTGCAATATTAGCAAGCTTATAGATGGGCCCGAGGAAATGACCTTCCTGGGAAGATGGATCCTTTTCAAATCAACCAAATATTTGCTGGGCGCCCGGCGTAGACGAGGGGCTACATTAAGGGGGTAAGACTTTTCAACCGCTTGCTGGAACTACAACTCTCTGGATAGGTATTTAATGTAGAAGCTGGGTCGTTTCTTACGTAGGAACGTGCACATAGGTATGACAGTTTTCTGATCCTTTCATCAGGATTGTCGCCCGGTGACTCCCCGTGTCCCCCGCGGCCTCCACGGAGGAGGGTGCTATAGGGGCACCACCAAGTCCCCGCTACTGGCAACGCCCTCAGAGCGAGGAGCCGACCCAAAAGCATGAGCCACTTTGGGGACACAGGGCCGGGCGCTGCACGGCTGTGATACGCAGATCCCAACAGAGATCTCAATTCGTCAAGATGCCAGTCAGACAGGGGCTGCGTGGGGACCCTGGCAGAAACCTTCCCATCGCTGGAAGGGGTAACTGCGAAAAGCAATTTGCCTCAGGTCACTCAGCGAGTCCACAGCAGAGCCTCACCAGAACCCAGCTCTCCTGTCTCCCAGTCGGGACTCTCTCTCAGATCCGCAACCCCCTGCCTCGTCTCGCTTTAAGGTTATCATTGTGCCACAGTCCCCCTTCTCCAATTCCCGGGCTCACCGGACCAGGATCCCATAGCTCCCGCAGGCTCTCCTCTGCGCGTGCGCAGAGCGCTTCCCGTGCAGCCTCCGCAGCCCCGAAAACTACACTTCCCGGCAGGCAATGGAAATCACGCGCTGCAAACTGAGTAGGGGAGCCGAGAGGCTCAATCCCCGCCGCCGCGTTTGCCGCTCGCTGAAAAGGCTCAGGTGAAACGTCAAAACTGCCCCAGCCCCTCGGCTGGGAGGGGCTGGCTGGAGGGGCGGGGCCGCCTCGGCTAAGCAGAGAGTTGCGGTAGCAGATGCATTCCAACCACCTGCGGTCGGCACGATGTGGCCGGTGCTGTTGGCCGTGCTGCTGGCCGTGCTGCTGCTGGCCATCGTCTACAAAGTTTACTTGGTGCTGTTCGAGGGCAGCTCCCCGAACCCCTTCGCCGAGGACGTCAAGCGGCCTCCCGCGCCCCTGGTGACCGACAAGGAGGCCAGGAAGAAAGTTCTCAGACAAGGTCAGCCGGAGGGATCCTGAGGTCCGCGGCCCTCCTCACGGTCATCCTCACGGCCAGTCCTCACGGGCTTGGGTCCCCGTTCCAGGGTGCCCCGACCCAGTCCTCAGTTTCCCCTTGTACAGTGCTGGGAAGGCTTCCTTGCTTGGGGGGAGGAGGGCACTGTGGCGTCCGCCCCTGGCGAGGGCTCCGCTGGGACAAGCCCTGGGAAGAGCAGGCAACGGGCGCGGACTCCGTCCTTCGCGTTTAAAGTCTGGGCGTCCCTGGTCCCGGCCCCGCCACTAGGCGTCGGCGGCTGCGGGTAGACAAGGAGAAGCCTTTCCCCCACTGGGCTCCCAAAACGAAAACCCAGTGCCGTCGAGTCGATTCCGACCCATAGCGACCCTACGGGACAGAGTAGAACTGCCGCATAGAGTTTCCAAGCAGCGCCTGGCGGATTCGAACTGCCAACTCTTTGGTTAGCAGCCATAGCATTTAACCACTTTCCAGCCTTAGCTTTTTCCACGAATCGAGCACGTGGCTCCGGGGTGTGGAGCTGCTCACAGCAATCTCTTCCAACTTGCAAAAGAAATTGCCTTTTGTTTCTCAAGTGATTTGACTGGTTGTCACTTGATTTGACTGGTTGCGTTTTGTCAAGTGATTTGGCTTGGTGCCGTCCGACTCAAAGCATTAAGCCCTGGCTCTGAAACTTTGCAGGAGGCTCGGCAAGGTGCCTCATCCTCAGAGCTGCTCTCCCTTCAACCAGAATTCCTCCATTGCCATCTTTAAAACATGGCTTGGGGTTGCTCTAGGGTTTGAAGAAAAAGTACTACTTCTTAATACACAAAAGCAGTAACAATCAAAAAAAAAGAAAAAACAAAAACCCAGGGTTCCTTTCACTCATACATTTTAGAATTGGTGTGACCTAGCTTACTACACAGTCAGAGAGGATGTAGTGGAAGGACTAAGAGTCTGAACTTCTGAGACAGAATTTTTAGCTTGAACTGTGTCACTAAGTTACTGGAAAACCACTAGCAACTTGCTCCACTATCTGCACTGGTCTAAAAATGAGATAAATAGTTTAACTGTTTTTCAGATTGTTGTTAGGTGCCATCGAATGGGTTCTGATTCGCAGCGACCCTATGTACAACAGAATGAAACACTGCAGTCCTGTGCCATCCTCACAATCGTTGTTATGTTTAAGCCACTGTGTCAATCCACCTCACTGAGGGTCTTCCTCTTTTCCGCTCACCCTGTACTTTACCAAGCATGATGTCCTTCTTCAGGGACTGATCCCTCCTGACATGTCCAAAGTGTATGAGATGCAGTCTTGCCATTCTTGCTTCTAAGGAGCATTCTGGTTGTACTTCTTCCGAGACAGATTTGTTCATTCTTTTGGCAGTCCATGGTATATTCAATATTCTTCGCCAACACCACAATTCAAAGGCATCAATTCTTTGGTCTTCCTTATTCATTGTCCAGCTTTCATATGCATAGGAGGCTGTTGAAAACACCATGGCTTGGGTCAGGCGCACCTCAGTCTTCAAGATTAGGTTGTGACATATTGGTGAGTATTAATTTAGTGGGTTACAACTAACCTTTTTTTTTTTTTTAACTAACCTTTAAAAATGTAGAATAGAAAATATTAACTATGGTAAGTGCTGTATTATGAAACATCTGTTTCAGGTATATGCATTATATACTTACATGTGTTCTAAGTCATAATATGAGATGTATTTTTACTACAGGTCTCTCTAATATATTTTGAAAGCTAAAAAATTTGCCAAGTTCTCTTGCAGCTTGAAAGTTCCGGATCTGGGTTCTCCCTGAGTGACTCATCCCTTAAAGAACAGGTCTTGTGTTGGAGGTGCCCATGTACACCACCAGAGGACACCATGTACTCTGGTCCAGCTTTGTCTCCTTTTAGGTCCTGTACCCGCAGCCTTGCCTCCACTACCTCCAGGCTCCAGCATGTGAGGAAGTGGTGCTGTGATTTCTCAGAGCAGCAGCCTCTGAAACATATTTTAGAACCAAGTACCACAATACCACTTGACTGATTCACTGGTGCCTGCAGACCCTGCAGCTGCCAAAAAGAAACGACTTTTGAACACATACTTGCAGGAGCTGGCAGCCAGCCCCACAACATTCTCCTTCTCCCCACCTTGTTTTTTTTTCTTTCCTAGTTCTCTCTCTGCAGGGCTCCGGTGGTGCAGTGGTTAAGAGCTACAGCTGCTAACCAAAAGGTTGGCAGTTTGAATCCACCAGCTGCTCCTTGGAAACCCTATGGCACAGTTCTACTCTGTCTTATAAGGTCATTATGAGTTGGAATTAACTCAGTAGCAAAGGTTTTGTTGTCTCTCTGTATCTAGGTTTCTCAGCCTGTATTATTGTCCGTCTCTGTTTATTCCTGCTGCTATGGTAGTAGCTCACTGAATCCTACTTTGTTTAAACATCAGGAAAATTCCCAAGTACATAGTGGCTTTACTTAAACCAGTTCAGATCAAATCAAATTGTTTTGTTTTAATCTGCCTGGAGGGTCTTGAGTATTTCCAAGATAAAGTGTTTGAGGCAACTCAGGCAGGAGCTTCATGCCAAACCGCTCTGGAGGCTTCTTGTGTTGTACTAGCTAGAGAAGCCCTTCTTGGTTTCCATGTCTCTGCTCTTTCTCTGCCCATGCCTAAGAAGCCTTCTTATACCTCCTCCCCTCTACTGCAGCTTTTTCAGTCAGCCGAGTGCCAGAGAAGCTGGATGTGGTGGTGATAGGCAGCGGCTTTGGGGGCCTGGCTGCAGCTGCAATTTTGGCTAAAGCTGGCAAGCGGGTTCTGGTGCTGGAACAACACACCAAGGCGGGGGGCTGTTGTCATACCTTTGGACGGGATGGCCTTGAATTTGACACAGGTAAGGCTTGTGTGGGAAAGGGCTGGGAACATGGCTCTATCTTCAGGAGGCTTGGAGCAGCTATTTTGGGATGATATTGGGCATCTGTGTTGTTTTAGGGGCCCTGTCTTCTCTCTGTGTACCACTTGCCTTGTCTGGTACCCATGCTTCCACTGGGAGCTGAAGTGAACAGAGATGTAGTGCTTTCTGCTGTGACACCTCCCTACAGAGAAGGTGGACAGCCACCTCTGCCATGCCAGGCCATCTCTTCAACCTTGTTTCCATGTCCCCCTTTCCGGGCCTCAATCCCCTTATCCCCACAGTATCTTATATTTTCTTCCATCTCCCAACAGGAATCCATTATATTGGACATATGCAGGAGGGCAGCGTTGGCCGTTTTATGTTGGACCAGATCACTGAGGGGCAGCTGGACTGGGCTGCCATGTCCTCTCCCTATGACATTATGGTACTAGAAGGGCCCAATGGCCGGAAGGAGTTTCCCATGTACAGTGGGGAGAAAGCCTATGTTCAGGGCCTCAAGGAGAAGTTTCCTCAAGAAGAAGCTGCCATTGACAAGTACATAAAGCTGGTTAAGGTAACATGGACATATTGAGCTCAGCTTATGCCCAACAAGGCTGGCTGACCTTCATTAGTGGAGTGACTGGTGGGGGAGGCAAGAAGGGAGGAACATGTCTGTCCTGAACTCAGCCCCTGCTTGAGTCCACCTCTGTCTCTGGAGCCTTGGCTGAGTAGCTGCACTCTCACTTCTGGCCCCGAGGAGGCGCCCTGCTCTCCCTGACTAGGCTGGCTTCCATGTGGTCAGATCATGCTCCTTTTCACTTTACGTGGGGCCAGAGTGAAAATTTTCAAAAGAAATTTGATCAGGAAACTAAACGACTAAAGAAGACCCATCTGTATATCGGATAAGGGCTTTATATCCAGAATATATAAAACCAAACCAAAAAACCAAACCCAGTGCCGTCGAGTCGATTCCGACTCACAGCAACCCTACAGAATATATAAAGAACTCTTAAAATTTAACAGCAAAAAGACAAACAATTCAGTCAAAAAATGGGTAAAGGACTTGAATAGTCAGCTTTCCAAAGAAGAAATACAAATGGCCAACAAGTACATGAAAAAATGCTCAGTGTCATTAGTGTAGGAAAATGTAAATCAAAACCACAATGAGATACCACTTCACACCCACTAGGATGACCATGATTAAAAAAAAAAGTAAAACAATGGGTGTTGGCGAGGATGTGCAGAAATAGGAGTCCTCATCTATTGTTGGTGGGACTGTAAAATGGTACAGCCACTGTGGAAATCAGTTTAGTGGTTCCTGAAAAAGTTGAACATAGAATTACCATATGAGCTAGTAATCCCACTCTTAGGTATATACCAGGAGCCCTGGTGGCACAGTGGTTAAAAGATATGGCTACCAACCAAAAGATCAGCAGTTTGAATCCACCAGGCACTCTGTGGAAACCCTATGGGGTGGTTCCACTCTGTCCTATAGGGTCGCTGTGAGTTAGAATTGACTGGACGACAATAGGTCAACAGGTATATACCAAATAGAGCTGAAAGCAGGAACAAAAAGATACTTGTCCACCAGTGTTCACTGCAGCACTATTCACAATAGCCAAAAGGTAGAAACGAGGGAAATATCCATTAACTGATGACTGTATAAACAACACGTGGTATGTGCATACAATGGAGTATTACTCAGCCATAAAGAAAAGTGAAGTCCTGATACCTCTATGACATGGATGAACATTGACAGCATTTTGTCAGACACAGAATGACAAATATTGTGTGATCCCACTTACATGAAATATCTATAATAGGCAAATGCATAGAGACCAAAGTCAGTTAGTGGTTACCAAGGGTGGCTGGGAAGGAGGGAAAAAGGAAGACACAGTGCTTCTTTGGGGCCACTGAGCTTCTGTCAGGGGTGATGGAAAACTTGGGAGTAGGGAGTAGATAGGGTGATGGATGGACATGTCACTGAACTGTACATGTGAAGATTGTTGAAACGGGCAAATGTTTGTTACATATACTTACCACAAAAAAAAAAAAAAAAAAAAGGACTGATTTGAATGTAGAAAAAGAAAAATTCACAGAGTATAGGTTCTTCTAAAAACCCCAATTCAGCTAAACTCAGCCAGGGGTGTGTTGCCAGACCCTTGGGGTAGCGAGGGCTATTGGAATGGTGACTCTGCCCCGTGGTTCCCAGAGATGATGCCTGCTCCTCACGCTCTTTTCCTTTCCCAGGTGGTATCCAGTGGAGTCACCCATGCCATCTTGCTGAAGCTCCTCCCATTGCCTGTGGTTCAGCTCCTCAACAAGTGTGGGCTGCTGACTCGTTTCTCTCCGTTCCTTCGGGCATCCACCCAGAGCTTGTCTGAGGTCTTGCAGCAGCTGCCAGCCTCCCCTGAGCTCCAAGCAGTCCTCAGCTACATCTTTCCTACTTACGGTGGGTACTAACTCTGGGCAGATCCTGGAGGAGGGGGTGAAGTCTCCTGGCTCTTTGTCTTTCTTCCCGAACCTGCTTGGCTGAAACGGAGCAGTATAAATCTCCAGCCCTTTGGAGCTTATGGGTGAGAAGTCTGTCCACCTGCTGGACTCCCTGGTAGAAGCTCCCCTCATCCGCGCTGGATGATTTTTCTGTTCAACCAGCACTGTCCTACGATGTTGTGTGGGGAGGACACTCCCACTGGACCCGAGATCTGTAAAATACCCCTTATGTGGATGGAAAACAAGGCCCACTGAGTGCCCTAGGCCTGGAGAATATTTGGATCCTGGGATGGGTGTGGGCTGTGCTCCATTCTGACTGGTGCAGGGTGTTGGGTGCTCTTGCCTCATCACCCCTTCCTTCTGTAGGTGTGACCCCCAGCCACACCACCTTTTCCATGCATGCTCTGCTGGTTAACCACTACCTAAAAGGAGCCTTCTATCCCCGCGGTGGCTCCAGTGAAATCGCCTTCCACACCATCCCTGTGATTCAGCGGGCCGGGGGTGCTGTCCTCACAAGGGCCACTGTGCAGAGTGTGTTGCTGGATTCAGCTGGAAAGGCTTGTGGTGAGAGCCCTGCACTGGGCTGTGGGATCCCCGGACTAGGGTGGGACAGACTGGGTGCAGAGAAAGGAAAGAACCGAGGGCAGAAGGTGTAGAAGAACTGACCTCCTCATGGGGAGTTAAAATCCCAGATCCCCCCCAGAGCAGAGGCTAGGGGTATAGCAATAGGTCTGGAGGTAAAAAGGAAGCAGAAAGGATGAAGAATTACTTGGTCCCCAAAGAACTGTTGTGTGCCGTCAAGTTGATTCTGACTCACAGCGACCCTATAGGACAGAGTAGAACTGCCCCATAGTGTTTCCAAGGAGTGGCCAGTGGATTTGAACTGCTGACCTTTTGGTTAGCGGCCAAGCTCTTAACCACTCTGCCACCAGGGTAACCTCAGAATAGTGGTTAATAATTTACTCAGTAGATAATATATGTATCGAGTAATCTGTTAAGTACTTAAGTGTAGGAGCTGTCTTTTTTACCTTTATGTCTATAGACTTTACCACTCAACCAAAACAAAAACCAAACTCATTGTGGTCTAACTGATTCTGTCTCATAGCAAACCCATGTGTTAGTTACAGAGTAGAACTGCTCCATAGGGTTTTCTTGGCTTAATCTTTATGGAAGCAGATCACCAGTCCAACACACGGGAGGTTAAGAAAGAGCTGAGAGTGTTAGGCTGAACTATAAGAGTGCTGTTTTTACAGGTCTAAGAAATGGTTGAAAATCAGTTGTTTCAGATGGTTCTATCTAATACTTCAGTGAGAGTAGCAAGAGACGAGGCTGGACACATAGAAGGGCACAGATCATGGAAGGCTGCTTCAAGGCTTTGGGATCCATTTACAAGGTTTAGATGCCCTTGAAGGGTTTTAAAGAGAATCAAACCAAACCAGACCCATTGCCGTGGAGTCATAGCAACTCATAGCAACCCTACCAGAGAAGAACTGCCCTATAGGGTTTCTGAGGGTGTAAATCTTTAGGGAAGCAGAATGCCACACCTCCTACCGTGGAGTGGCTGGTGGGTTCAAACTGCCAACCTTGGGGATTGCAGCTGAGCGCTTAACCACTGCATCACCAGTGTTCTTAAAGAGAAGAGAAAGGTAAAACAACTCTGGCAGCAGTGAAGAAGGAAAGGCATCAGCCCAGGAGCTTTGTTGGGCTTGGTGAAAGAAAAGAGAGTAGTCTAAGAGGGAGTTGGGGGAACAGAGGGGTGGGGCAAGTGGGGGGAGAGCTAGGCAAGATAAGAGCAGAAGCCATTGTGGGATAGGTTGACAGTGCTTGAGGATATTTCCTTCACTTGGCAATTTTGCCTGGGGTCTGCCCTGCAAGGCCTAAGGTGGGCTGGACTCCCAGGTCTGAGAAAATGAAGTGTAGGCTGGGGGAGATGTGTGGGGGGTGTGAGCCTTTCTTTACTTTCCTGGAACTCTCAGAACCTCACCAAGCTCCTGTGTCTGCAGGTGTCAGCGTGAAGAAGGGCCAAGAGCTGGTGAACATCTACTGCCCCATCGTGATCTCCAACGCAGGACTGTTCAATACCTACGAGCACTTACTACCTGAGCATGCCCGCTGTCTGCCAGGTAAGAGACTGGTCTGTGTTGCTTTCCTCCAAGTTCCCCAGTTTCTCTAGATCCTAGATCATCTTCTAATAGTGATGGTGAGCAGAGTCCCAGAGGAACATTTCTTGGGTTTTCATTGAGTTTGTGGTATGAATTCCTTTTTCTTCCTGAATTTCTCATTTACTTTGAGTAGAGAAGATTGGTCTGATAATTTAAGTAGGGAAGCAAGGCTGGTATAGAGAAGAATAGATATAATAGTTCTGTGCCTTATTTGGGATCCAAGGTTATATCTTTCTGCTTCTTTCAGGACCTAGCTCCTTACTGGGGCTGAGGCTTCCAGAGTTCCCTTCTGGCTTTCTTCTATTCCTTGAGCCCCAGGCTCAAAATCTAGAATCGTGATAGAAGTAAGCCTCAGTGCAGTCATCTCTAACAGGCTGTGTCCAAAAATAAAAGCCTGGTTTTATGGAGGGAGGTAGGCATACTTATGGGTGTACCATGCATAAGTCTATATGAGGAGCTTGACCTTTGGCACTGCATTTGATCCTCACCGTCGACCAGAGAAAGAGATATCATCATCCAAACCCTGGCAGCGTAGTGGTTAAGAGCTATGGCTGCTACAAAAGGTCAGCAATTCGAATCCACCAGCTGCTCCTTGGAAACTCTATGGGGCAGTTCTACTCCGTCCCACAGAATCACTATGAGTCGGAATCGACTCAACAGCAACAGGTTTGATATTTATGGTTGGGGAAACTGAGACCCATAGAGGTGAAGTAACTTCCCAAGGCCACCCAGCTGAAAGTGGCAGAGCTGAGATGAGCACCCTGGTCTGTCTGACTTGAAAGTCTAGCCTCTTTGTACCCCACGTCAGCTGAGAAGTGTGGGACCTCCAGAGCAATGGCCTCACCAGACAGGGCAGGAGAACAGGAGCAGCCCACAGGGAACCAAGTGGCTGAGCCAAAGTTAGGTGAGAAGTTACCATACTGAAGTGGACTCAGGAAGCTACTGTGAGGAAAGGAGGCTGGCTGGCCGGAGGGGACCAACAATCCAGGAGGGGTAAGAGAAAGGGGTCTAGATAAAGGCCTTGGTGGGGTGGGATGGACACCAGGGACTTTACTGGTATGAGGAGAAGGAGCGCGGAGACCAGTGGGAAGGAGTTCTCCACCCATGGTGGGCCCCAGAGGAGCTAGGAAAGTGGGTGTCATGGTGGGTTCCATAGAAAAGTGAGGTCCTCATGGAACATAGGTGAGGTGGCAGTTGTAATTGTCACTGAGGTATAGGATGTGTGCTACAGAAAGCCAGTACCTTTGCCTCACTTGGCTGGGCCCCAGGCAGCATCTGCTGCCAGCAAAGGCCTTCTCACTGTCCAATTGGGTGAGTCGAGTGAGGTGAGGCAGAGACTGCCCAATTACAGGAAGGCGGGGCAGGGTGTGGGGAGGACCATAGACTTTGCCTTTGGTACTTCCTGCTTTCCTCTCTGTAGCCCTTTCCTCCTGTTTCCCCTCTAGCCTAGGACAATGAGCCCTGACACTGTCCTCTAACATGCCCCAGGGTCCTCCTCATCCTGCCTTTCCCCAGGCAGCCATGCTCCAGTCACCTGCTCAGCTTGACCTCCCCTCCTCCAGTTAAGAGTCTCCATGCTCTTATGTATCTTCCCCTGGAAACAATCTCATGACTCCAGCCTGCACTGGCTGAAGGACCAGCTGCCCCTCTTGGGTGGGGGCTGGGTGCTGTCCCAGGTGAACCCCAGTTTGAGAGCAGTGCAGGCAGTGGTGGTCAGGTGATGAGACTTAAGTCAGCGAACCCAGCAGCTGGGATGCCTTGTTTGCAGCTGCAGGGGCTTCTCACAGTTCTACCTACCTCCTAGGAATGGGAACCAGCTATCAGGTGGCCTCTGGAACAGGCTGAGCCAGCTGGGGTTGAGGGTGGAGGTGGGGTGGTCAGTAGGGGAGCCTTTATGAATAAGGAGAGCCTTTCTTAAATCCCCCTGCTGAGCCTGGAGGGGTCAGTGGGGATGGTTTGGGGAGGAAGGTCTCTGGCTCCTGGGCCCCTTACTTCTAGCTTGGGAAAGGAGGGAGGGGCTAGGTAGAAGGAGCTGCTTTCTAAGGAGCCTCTGAAGATCCAGGGGTTCCACTCTTGGGCCCCTGTTCTCTTCATGCTAACCTCCCAGTCCATTTGGAGAGGGGGTGCCAGCAGTGTGCCTACCCCTGGAAGCTGAGACCCAGGGGAGAGGGTGGTCCTGCAGCTGCAGCACCAGCTGAGGGCAGCCCTCTGCACTTTACTGTGGCTCTCCCTCTGCCTTTGGTGAGGGGACAGCTGAGCTTCTGGGCCTCAGGCTCTAAACGGGATCTGAGGCGAGGGGTTGGAGGAAACCCGTGTTCCCCTTCCCTCCTCAGTATGCTCCCATAGCTGGGTGTCTCTAAGTTTTATGTCTATTTTCCAAGGGTAATTATTAATAATGTCCCTTCTCACGCTCAAGAGAGTTTGGATGATAGATCATATGGGCACCCTACCTTGGTACTCAGTTTTTTGTAGCTTTTGATAGCCAACTTCTTTCAAGGAAGTCTCTTTCCCTGTAGGCAGGCATGTCCATTGATTCCTTGTGGTATCCCCAGGGCCTAGCAGAGGATCCAGAACATCACAGGTCAATTTGTTAAGTGCATAAAGTGGAGCAGTGGCTGAGTTCACCCTCAAGTGGGTGCTGGAGATGATTCTTGGAATGCGAACAAAGAATAAGCATTTGTGGGTGTCAGTTTCCAGAAAACTGGTCTGGGGTCATGTATTGCCGAGAGGTGGGGAAGCTCAAGGGATGTGGGTGGCCTCACAGTGGCGCCTTCTGGCGTAGTGCTGCTCTTCCCCCTTCCTCCTGTTGACTCATGAGGATTGGAGGCTATCGGCCCAAGACCATGTGCTATATATAGGTGCTGTGAGCCAGCTCAAGGAGCTTGTGGCCAGGGGCTGGTGTCACCTGTTATAAAGGTGTTTAGAGCAGAAGTGGGTGGAGGTGGGAGAGAAGTCTGGGATTGTATCCTTCACAGGCAGGAGGAGGCCGAAGGGCAGACCCTGCCAAGTCAACATTGAAGTAACAGCTGTAAAAATGGGCTGGGCCCTAGGCAGGCAGCTGAGGATAAGGCTGTAGGTAAGGCCAGTTGACATCAGCAGGCTCTCGTGGCACAGGGAGTGGCCATCTCTGGCCACAGGTCACATAGCCCTCCCCCACTGTCTTTGACAGATGTGAAGAAACAGCTGTCGATGGTGCGGCACAGCTTGGGCATGTTCTCTGTTTTCATCTGCCTACGAGGCACCAAGAAGGACCTAGGTCTGGAGTCCACCAACTACTATGTTTATTTTGACACAGACATGGACAAGGCGTAAGGCGTGTCTACGTGTGTGGGGAGCTGTGTCAGAACAGACCTCTGGCCCACAGGGCCCCTGCTGCCTCATGGACTGGGAAGAAGTGGGCAGGAATTTACTCCCTGAGGGCTTTTTCCTCTGTCCTGCATTGTCATCACTGTGGGGAGGCCCTGGGGGTGAGCTGTCCCTGGGGTGACACTGGTGGCTGTGAGGAACGAGGAAGGAGGCCGGGGCTTGGCAGCCGCTGCTCTCACCCACAGGATGGAGCGCTACCTGTCCATGCCCAGGGAAAAGGCCGTAGCCCACATCCCCCTCCTCTTCATTGCATCCCCATCGGCCAAGGACCCGACGTGGGAGGACCGATTCCCAGGTGGGGCTTGGGGTTCTGGTGGAGAAGGGTGGGAGCAGGGAACAGGCAGCAGTAACCCTGGCACTGCACCCCTAGACCGGTCCACGATGACTGTGCTGATGCCCACCGCCTACGAGTGGTTTGAGGAGTGGAAGGAAGAGCCAAAGGGAAAGCGGAGCAGCGACTATGAGACCTTCAAAAACACCTTTGTCGAAGCCTCCATGTCTGTTGTCCTGAAGCTCTTCCCCCATCTGGAGGGGCAGGTAGGACAGAGTATCTGGTGGTGATGACAGAACTCTTGGTGCCATTTCCACCCTTTCCTTAGGGCGGGGAATAAGGCTGGGAGATAATAGCCCTGGGGAAGCTCAGGAGGTGGGCAGACTGTCCCAGAAGAGCAGAAAAGGGGAAGAGAAGAATCTCTGGAGTTTCCACTCCTGCCCTGGGGCTGCCTTTTTTGCCACCTCAGGTGGACAGTGTGGCTGGAGGATCCCCGCTGACCCATCAGTTCTACCTGGCTGCCCCACGAGGTGCCTGCTATGGGGCTGATCATGACCTTGGCCGCATGCATCCTCATGTGATGGCCTCCATAAGGGCTCAAAGCTCTGTCCCCAACCTCTACCTGACAGGTACGCTACCTAACAGGTACACTGACTGCCCGTTCTCCCAATGCCTGAGACCCTGGGCCACCTTGTCACCCAGAGTCCTCTGTTCCTGTCCTCGTGCCCTGCTGGCTCCTGCAGCCTCCCATGCTCTCAGCTGGGATGCCTTGCAGGTTGTGGTTCCTGGTCTCGGCCTGAAGCTTAGTCTCTGGGTGGCCCTAGCTCGGAGGGAGGAACGTTGAGTGCCCGTGTCCTCCCCTCCGTTTGCGTGGATGCTGACGGGCCTCTGCTCTTGCCTCCTAGGCCAGGACATCTTCACCTGTGGGATGATGGGGGCCCTGCAAGGAGCCCTGCTGTGCAGTGGCGCCATCCTGAAGCGGAACTTGTATTTGGACCTTAAGAAGCTTGGCTCGAGGATCCAAGCACAGAAGAAGAAAAAGAATTAGCTGGTTAGGGATGAGTCACAGGAATCTGCCCTGTGGCTAGGGCATCTTTCTGCATTAGTTCCTTGCCCATATAAAGCACCTGTTTGGTTTTGTTTTCTGAAAAAAACTCCAATCCGCAGGCCTAGTGTAGATCACAGGTCTTAAAATGAAGCTCTAACAGCTGGGGCAAATGATCTTTTGTAACTTTAATGCATGCCATCACTACTAAAGGCCCAGTCTAAGCATGGTTTTGGTTCTATAGGTTCAGAGGGCTCCCGATGCCATTTTTGCTGGTTCCAATGGCTCTTCGGGAGGATGGGGAAATGTCTGTAGTAGGCTCCATGTGGTCGCGGGGGGGCGGGGGTGGTAATAAGGCATAAGCATGGATTACCCAATAAAATCAGCAATGTACGCACAGGCTTACTTGTGCTTACTTGTTAACCTATAGTGCACAATTGCACCTGTTTTCCCACATCGAGCCTCCAGGCTTATTTTCCGAAACATTTGGAAGTGAGGGTACATGACTAGAATGATGACTTCATGGGAAGAAGTGGATTGGAAGGGCATTCCAGGCCAAGGGCCCTGCAGAAGACAAGCAGAGAGGGAAGTGAACGTGCTGTGGAAGACAGCCCAGCTACCTCCTAGATCTGGGCCTGGTGGGCGGAGTGGGGGTGGGGGTAGAAAATCAGTCAGCATCAGAAAATGAAAAGGCCCATGGGCTGCGTCTGCAGTTTATCTGGTAGATCCTGCTAGATCTATGGAGACCCGCTGGGAAGGTAGATGAATGCTTAAGGTTAAAAAACAAAACAAAAACAACACTTTTTCAAATTGCCGTTAAACTGAATCACCCAAGGCCTTATTTTACTCAATTTTAATGTACTATTAATAAACTTAATGATTTATAGCTTTAACCTTTGAAAATTGCATTGTTTTCTGTTGAATGATACAAAACTACATTGAAATGGCATTCATAGAAGATAGTACAATATCATGCATGGAAAAATACTTATCAGTAGACCAAATAACCTTTAAAAAATAAGATTAAATAATTATAATTAAGTTACAGAAGAGGAGAAAATACAAAACACTGCAAAACAGTGGCCACCTACTAATGGGGCAAACAAAAACGAATGGACACAATTTCAATCAATTATTTATTTAACAAGGTAGACTTATCAATCAAAGGAATATCTATCAAAGAGTGTGAAGTGGCTGGGTTTGTTGATAGCTCAGACCCAAACCCTGTACGGAGGGGTGTCCAAATTGGACTATTTAGGAAATTCACATCTGACTTGTGGAGCTAGCTGAGTTGAAATTCAGTCTTGGCTGTGGATGCAGTTCAATTAAACCTGCAAATCTCCTTCCAAGAGGCCTGCTGAAGCAAGGCAATGCCTAATTCAACCTTTTCAGCCAAAGTGTTCTGAAAGGAGCCTGGCCGAACCACAGGGTCTGAGATACAGCACTGTCTCCTCTGTGTTCAAATGATTCAGAACGTGTGCAAAGCTAGCTTTCACCACTCTTGCAGCACTATGTATCAAGTCACCCAGTAAAAACAGGGGTGGGCTTCCTTTGCTTTTTTAATTGTGATTTAGGTGAAAGTTTACAGAGCAAATTAGTTTCCCGCTCTATCGTTTATAAGGCTTCCTTTTTTAATTTAAATGACGTAAAGTGGAGAAGAATATGAGAATCACCATCAGGGGAATGTTAGGGTTGGGAAGTCTACCACCAAATGTTTCATTAAGAGCCATTAAGGGAAAAGAAATGTCAGAGAGCTCTATCTAGTGGTCAGGACTTTCAGAGTCGACTCCATACTTCTAGACAGACTGGCCTTTGACTCCCCCAGAGTCCAGAAGTGAACTCTTAAAGTCAGTCTACTCAGTAACCTGTAGCAGGAAAAGAGGCTCCACTGTTGACACCAGTGACTCAAGGACAGATCCCGCCTAACAGAAATCACCCTCAACCAAAAGCGGGGCCTGGAAGGGGGGATCTGGGAAGCACACGGGTGTCTAAATAGGGATAACCTGCTACACACCCCTCATCTCCCAAAACCAGGCTTGAGAGATACTTCAGCCAGCCCACCCTCGTTCATGTAATCTCTAGGAAAACATGCTTCATATATTCTATCTTCAAAAAAAAAAAAACAGCTAGAAAAAAGGTTTCCTCTGGTGTGAAATATTTCCTTCAGTGCAATTTCTGAAGCAGAACTTAAATTCTATGTACTCATTCAGCACAGGAACACTACTTCTCAGAGGCTATTGAGAAGCTGGACTATCAGGGACTGCATGACCATGCCTATGTGTCCACTCACTGCCGACCCTCTGCTTCTTGAGACCAGCTCTCTTCCTGCTCTCTGTAGTAAGAGCAAATCCAATACGTGCAAGGTCATAGTAATCTGCAGCCAGAAAGTGCTGCAGGAAACCTCAGTGAAGCCACATTCAGATGTCATGAATGGACAAAATGCCTTCTTTGCAAGAAGTTGTTGACCACTTGAAGTACCAAAGGAATGTTACTTTTATGCTGGGCAGATACAAAGACTGTGCCATGGGCTCAGCAGGTTAGCTTTCTCGGGGAGACCATGCAGAGGCATCAGACACGGACTGCCCTGGTTTGCTGAAGTCCAAAATGAACAGCATTATTCTGAGCTATTAGAGTGGAATGGAAAAAGCCAATCACGTGGGGCAGGGCAGTCAGGAAGATCCATGGGAAAACTTGAGCTGGGCCCTGAAGAAACAGGTAAATTTGGGGAAGGCAAGAAAAGAAGAGAAATGAGAGTAACCTAACTAAAGAGGTCATGGGACACGGCAGGAACAAACACACAGAGGTAGAGAGGGGCACCCAACAAAAGGGGGTTTTTACCTGACTGGGATGCAGACAAAGACAAGCAGGAAGGTGCCAATGTACAGACTCCTGAATACCAAAGAGTCTGTAACTTGATTCTCTAAGCTGTGAAAGGTTCAGACAGAAGCTTCAGAATAGGGCAAATATTTAAGATCACTCTTGTCTCCTTATGCACATGAGAAAGCAAGGACAGAAGAACTGGTAAACGTGGTTCTTGGGGAAAAAGTCCTGGCGAGAAGTGAAACGGGCAGGAGTATGGGGAGAGGTAAGCAACAGAAATGAAAATGGAAAGAAAGAAGCTAGCTGGAGATATTAAAAGAAAGATGTTATGAGAGATAAAAATGGTAAAAGTCTACAGTTTCGAGCTCAGATGACTAAAAAAAATTGGGCAGCTGAGAGGGACAGCTTAAGGGGTAGAACAGGGAAATTCAGCTCTAGTGACAAGAGGACAACCAAGCTGAAATTCAGCACACAGAAGGACTGGGCTTTTTTGGGAACTAAGTCAAGGATAAGGACTTGGGAATAACTCAGAGGCTGAAGAATGGATGCATTTCTGAGGAGCCAGTCAAAACAGAGACCTGCCTTTGACAGCCCTCTCCCCCACCAGCACAGGAAATGGCAAAGGAGTTCTCAGAAACCAGGACAGTTTGTCAGAGAAACCCAGAGAGGGGAATTTTAATTTGGATGCTCAATAGTGTCCAACTGTATAATGGACAAGACTAAGGTTTTAGAACAAGTCACTGGATTTGGTGACCTGATAACTGCTAACCTTTGGAAAAACACTATTAGTAAAAAGAGAGGAACGAAAGTGAGTTTGAAGAGAATGAACAGTATGATAATGGAAGCAACACTCAGTGGAGAAATTCAACAGTTGTAGGGTTGCAGGAGTAACAAATAGGATGGATAGAAGCAGGAGTGGAGGTGGGATAGAAATTTGAGCATCCATGAATAGAGAAGGAAAGCATAGCTAGTGTATCTATACAGCTAGTATAGACAGGCACACACAGAAAACCAGAGGAGGGAAGGCAGAGGAAGGGGGAAAGGGGGAGAGAAAGGGGAATAAAATAACCAAGGTCTTAGGGAATGCCAGAAGATCCTGGTAGACTCCTCCTCAGCTTGGAGGAAAGTACTGTGAGACTGGTACAGAAACAGAGAGAATGACGCCAAGTACAGTATCCATTCATTCCTTATCTCCATGATGCAGCTTATCAGTCAAGTAAGGCCATGGGCCATTTAAAAAGCAAGGTGGAAGCTAACAGGACAAATAGGATGGCCCCATCTTCAGACTGACTTCAACAGAGTTCATCATTTTCCCCTTACTTCCCACATTCTTTACATTTCCCTGAGATTAGCTATTCTACTTCAGTTTTTCCTTTGCAGAAACAATTCTCTTTTAGGCTCTGTTTAATGGGGGAGCAAGACTAGAACAGATTTAAATACAACTTCAAGAACAGTGCAATCCAAGACACTACCTTCAGTACCCTAGGGGAAGCCCAGGGAATTTCTTAAATTTTAAAGTCCCCTGACATGAGATGAAAGAATTTTTACTAATTACCCTTGGCATTTTGTTTCAGATGAAAAGACAATGTGATGATGGTAAAATGGTCAGGGAGTTCACTTCGTTTCTAAGTCTGTTTTGTTCATTTTAGATGATAAAGGCAAATGGAGTTTGTTTGTGGGAAACCTGTTTCATAAAAGCCCTTAAAAAAAACGCAGACATAAACCAAAACCCTCCTATATTGTTTTCTGGCATAAAGCATGAACCTGTCCTACTTTAAGAAGCTCCTATTAAGATTGTGAGTATGCAAAAAGACGGTGATGTATCAATAATCACAACCACATTTAAAAAATCTGCAACGGGAACAGGGGTTTTACGGCTTTATGCCCAGAAACCCTAAGTTAGCTTCATGCTTGCTGCAACGAGATGGAAGTTGATTCATTTTGTCCTACATCATATAAAAATACCAGAAAAAATATGAAGAACTTACACTACACAGGTTGGATCTGCAGACAGTAAAGCACTTTTTCAACTCACTGTTTCGGCTAGCTACTAAAGCTTTTGAAGAGAATTACGAGTTCAAAAAAGCCCGCTGCCCATCAGTATTCATCATCTACTATGTCTTTTGAAGGTCACATCCCCCCAAAATAAGAGTCCTTCATCAAAAAGTATCTGAACCTGCAGAGGTTGCTCCTAGGTCTGCAAAGAGAAATAGCAGCGAGTGCAATGCCATTGTCAAGGGGAACCTCTACTACAGGGCCAAGGGCCCAAGAGCAGGTGGGCAGCAGCAATCGCCTGCCTGGGGCTGGGGTCTCCCTTTGGTCATAGCTGAGCTGCCATCTGCTCCCTCCACTCACACTCAGAGGGGTGAAGGATAAATACAGAGAACACAGAGTACAACGTCACCAAAGTGCAGGTGCAAAAAACCCAAGCAATTCCCCCACCTCCGCCAGCCCTGACTTGCCACCACATCCCAAAGGAGGAGGTGTCTCTTAGGTCACAGTACTTTTCTCTTCATTTCTCTTGATTTTACAAACAAATCAGCAGGGAGGACAAGGTTCTCAAGGAAAAAAAATCAAATCTGAAACGAGAGCAACACAATCCATTGGTAATGATCACCTTTTTCCACAGGAAGATACCTGCTTTGATTTCGAAAAACATAAAATAAAATACAAGCTACAGTTCAGGTAAAAAATTCAGAATTAAGACACAGTGACCCACCGCCAAAGAGCAATTAGTAACTATAAAAGCATATAAAATTATTTTAAAAGTCAGTTTGAAATAAAACATACACAAGACTAGGAGATGCCCTTGGGGGAGGGAATATGGGAAGCTTGACTTTATGTTTCATACCAGTCTGTGTTGTTCTGAATGATTTACACGTTTATATTTTTTAATTAGGGGGAGAAAAAAAAAAAAAAAAACCTTAAAAGCAATTATCTAGGAAGATACTAGGCCAGGACCAAATTGTGAAGCTGACCTACCGGGCTAGCTAGCAAAGATGTTCTGAGCTGAGTGGCTTTATCTGTAGCTGGTACAAGCTGTACAAGTGAATTCTGTTCCCTGCAGGAAGCCTGGAACACTTCATAGCTGGACTCTAACTGTCCTTTGCCAATGTCCTCACTGTGGCTAAATAGAAGCAGCAAGAGTATGCGTGGTAGCAATGTGGGGAGAGTCCACCGTTCCTGCTGATACGGCTAGCCTTTGGGGAGACCCTCGCTCAGCTCCTGCTGCTGTGGGGTGGAAGGACGGCTTTTCTTCTGGCAGAGGCCATGGGCTGCTGCACTCAGGAAATTGAGTCCACAGTCTGAGGGTCTCTGCTTAAGACCTGGCTCATATAAGGAGTTGGTGGCCTAGTGCTTGGGCCACATTTGTTTCCAGGGAATGGAGTCTAATTCTTTGCTACTTGAAGTGTGGTGCTGGCAGCACTTGATGGCACCTGGTGTCTTGTTAGAAATGCAGCCACACTGGTTCCACCCACACTGAGTGGATCAGAATTTGGTTTTTATCAAGAATCCCAAGGTGATTCGTATGCCTGCTAGTATTTTGCGCTGGTGCAGTGCACAAAGCACAGGACCAGGAGTCTAGGGAGCTGCTATCAGGACCTGATTTTGCTCCCAACTTGCAGTGGGAACTTAGATCCTGGGCCTCAGCTTCCTCCTGTGTCAAGGGAGTGATATGTTGTAGAGGACCTCAAGGTAGCTTTTAGCTCTAACATTGCAGATATGTATACACGAATGTCTCTATTTTGCGGTCTGAAAATGGCTAGGGCAATGGCAGCAGCACCCCCAGAATCATCTGCTGCTGCCATGCCAAATGCAAGCCCACTGCTGGACCCACCTGAGGCTGCGCATCCTCCCTGTGGCCCTGGCTCCTCCTTCCTTACCTTCTGGTCCAAACGCTGGTAGTCACTGGCCTTCGGCCGCCGAATGACTTTGGATCTTTTTCCTTCCAGGACAAAAGCAATAATCTGGGAAAAGGAAAAAGAAAACGGGTATGGTAGTGTTGCACAATTCACTATTTAATGGAGCTGATGCACTGAAAGCTGCATACTGGGTGACCCCCATAGCAGGTCTTCCAGAGGTGAGCAGTGCAGGGAGCCACTAGAAGGGGAAGAAGGCAAGATAACTGCCAGGGGGGCTTACATGTGCCTAGGCCATGTCCTTCAGAGAACACTGAAGGGTGCTAGCAGCTGGGGTCCTTATAACCATGGAGTTTTATCTTATCTAGGGCTCGAACATATCAAAGATCGTGGAAGTAGCACAGGACCTGCCAACGTTTTGTTCCATTATACATAAGGTCGCTGTGAGTCAAAGCCGACCGATGACAACTAACAAGTGCTGGTAGATACAGGGTGCAGTTTCACAGGGTCTGTAAAACAGGCAGGCTCTAAGGAGCTAAAAATCTGCTTATTTGGGCGATTTTACAATTAGATGTGTAAAAATGAGTTTGGTGCAGGTGGGCTTTTTGGGCTAACAGGCCCCAGCTTGCTGTGAAGTAAACAACATGGGGCTAATACAGAGGCCACCTTTGGCTCATTTAGGTAACTGCTTGACAGGAACAAAAGACGAAGAAGGCTGGTCTGTTCTGGGCTGCAGCTGGTGGGAGTTTGCATGATTTACTCGTGAGCTCTCAGTTCAAGGCCACCGAACTGATGGAGCTGCCAACTCCTTCCCAGAGAGCTCCAGAGGCTGAGTTTTCCAGGCGAGGACTTTTTTTAAAAATAATTGTCAGTAATTATTTCATATCCATACCTTGCTTCTAGATCAAGTGCACTCTTAACGTTCCTACCCTCGGGCTACTCCTAAGGTTCCTCCTTTGCTGAATAGCTGAGTCACTTGGATGTGGAGTAAGGGGAGCACATTTCTACTCAATGCTCTCGCTTGCTCTTCACAGCTATAGGCTGACTGCCATGAGCTGGACTTTGAGATTTTAACCAGGTGTTATAAATTGAATGGAAACCCTGGTGGCGTAGTGGTTAAGAGCTACAGCTGCTAACCAAAAGGTCGGCAGTTCGAATCCACCAGGCACTCCTTGGGAACTGTATGGTGGAGTTCTACTCTGTCCTATAGGGTCGCTATGATTCGTAAATGAACCAATGGCAGTGGGTTTGGTTTTCGGGTTTTATAGATTGAACTGTGCCCCCAAGGATATGTGTCAACTTGGCTAGGCCATGATTCCCAGTACTGTGTGGTGGTCCACCATTCTGTGATATGATGTATTTTTCCTATGTGTTGTAAATCCTAATTTTGCCAGTGGTTAATGAGGCAAGATTAGGTTAAGTTAAAGAAGATTAGGATGGGATGAAATACCCTTACTCAGGTCACAGCCCTGATCTGATGTAAGTGGAATTTCCCTGAGGTGTGGCCTGCATCACCTTTTATCTTACAAGAAATAAAAGAAGACAGAGAGCAGAGAGACAGAGGGAACTCCTACCACCAAGAATGAAAAACCAGGAGGGAAGCATGTCCTTCGGACCCAGGGTCACTGTGCTGAGATACTTCTAGTCCCATGCAAGGGAAGACTGATAACAAGGACCTTCTCCCACAGTTGACAGAGAGAGAAAGCCTTCTCCTGGAACTGGCATCCTAAATTTGGACTTCTAGCCTCCTCAACTGCAAGCAAATAAACTGCTGTTAAACCCATCCACTTATGGCATTTCTGTTACATTGGCTGTGGGTAACTAAGACACGAGGCTACAGAAACTATCTTCAAATGCTTAGGTCTCAATACGAAATGCAACCGTTTCGTCGTTAAAGTGGTTGTTAAGGGGCAGGGATGTCATTTAACACCAAATCCTGCTAAGAAGTAAAAAATGTATCTGTGGGATTTCTGGGTTTTCTTCTAGTTATTGGAAACCCTACCTTGCAGAAGATAGTCCCAGGGCTCCTTGCTGTTGATGCAGAAGACTATGTAACTGAAACCATTCTTTCTACCTCTGCAGATGGAAGACAGAAGCTTGGAAAGGAAAGCTAGAAATGACACACTCATGTCAAAAGTGGAAATGGGAAGACAATAGCCCTAAGAACTTATAAACTGTCAGGTACCCAAGTTCTCTGGAGCTGGGAAGGCTCTAAGTTCAAGGTTATGGGAGGGGCACCCACTTCAGGACAGGTCATAATATCTTAACTTGGCACTTAATGCAACAGCAGAGGGCGTTGAGAGGAAAACAGGTAGGTGACATCATGGAAATAAGATCTACAAAAAGAGTGAAGAGCCCTGACAGGACCTGAGGAAAAATTGAAGTTTGTCTTAAAATTCCTGTGTTCACAGGCGAATGAGTGATGAAAACTGGCCCATACACCACGATTTCAGAGTGGAGGAAATCCCATTCCCCTCCCTAAGGCAACTCTCAGCTTACCTTGCGTTTGTTGTGATAGGCAATATAGAGGACCGCAACAAGAATGGCTGCAGTCACCAGATACGCAAAGAAGTGGCTGCTCTCCGCACTAGCACTTCCAGGACTATCCTTAAAAAGGTTATCCTCACTACTCATAGAACCCGAAGGCGGGCCTTCACGGTTCTCACTGGGGGCCTGGCCTGACATCCCTTCTTTGGGTGGTGACTCCTCTTTAGGCTCTCCATCATCTTCTTCAGCCTCTTTGGGCTCCACATCTTCAGCAGGCTCTGAAGACTGATCTCCTTCCTGCTGGGGAGAAGCAGGGTCAGAGTTTGTTGACACTTTCTCCCCAGATTCTGTCCTAGAAGCATGCAGACTGTCTTTTTTGTCAGTTACTGCGTCCGGGCCAGGCTTGGAGGGCTGCTTGTTATCAGAGTGTTCTTTCGGCGTCGTGTGTTGCGGACCTGGATTGCCAGGGTTGACTTTCGGGGTCGTGAGTTGCGGGCCTGGACTACCAGGGTCGACTTTCGGGGTCGTGTGTTGCGGACTTGGACTGCCAGGGTCGACTTTCCGAGTCGTGTGTTGCGGACCTGGACTACTAGGGTCGACTTTCAGGTTCGTCTGTTCCGTACCCGGACTGCCAGGGGTGTCTTTTCTGGTTGTCGAACCCACAGTGGGTCTGCTGGAACGATCCTCCTTAAACGACTGTTCTGCTATAGAAGTGTCATTTTTCTTGGGACTGGGGGCCAGATTTTCGGCGGCTTGTGGCTCCGAGGGTCCTGAAAAATAGGAACCCGTTGCTCCAGGAAGAGACCGAGGCAACGGCCGGGGTGGGGGAGGGATGGAGTTGATGCCGCAGCGAAAGGTGGGTCGGGCAGGGAAGACGACCGGCCCGGGTGAGGGCGAACGAACTGGGGGCAAGAGTGGGACAGGGGTAGTGAGGGGGTCTTACCCGCCGCTGCGGCGCTCAGAAGTACCAACGCAACCAGGAACCGCATCCTGCATGGACTGCGCTTCCGCCCTCTATCGCTCTCGCGAGATCCGCACGGAGGTGGGTACCTCGCGTGAGCTCACGGCCCCCAGGTTTCCTGCCCGCGTCTCGCCCTTCCCCGGGTGGTGGGCGGGGCTTACCCAAGGGCTGCCCGGCCGCCGAGTCCTTCCGGTGCTTCTTTCAGGACGTAGTGCTTTCGCTCAGCCGGGCGCTTTAGAGTCTTCCGGTGGGAAGTCTGTCCACCTCTCCTGTTTATTTTTCCACAAAAGCAACCTCAACAGACCGTCATTCTCTTTTTTCTTCTTCGTAGTTCTGAGACACATACAGGCCAAGCGGGTGCTCCCCTGCTGGCGAAACGTCCCGGAGCGAGTTCGCTGGCGCCGGCCGCCTGTTCTTTCCGCCTCGGTTCGCCCTTTCAGTCTCCGCTTCTCCTGGTTCTTTCCCTGCTGTGCCCGAGGCGCTCCTGTCTGGAAACAAACCCATCCGGACCGTCGTCGCGCCAGCCTTCGCTTCCCTGCCCACCGCCCTTGCGACTCCACGGAAAGCTCCGACGTGGCCAAAGATCTCCCCTAAAAAGTACGATTTTTTTTTTTTTCTGATCATAGAAGTTATTTATATTCACTGCAGAGGATTTAAAGTATGGAAGTAGAAAACAACACCATATTCTCATCGTTGAAGTTTTAGTGTATTTTGTTTTGCAAATATTTAATATTTTTGGTTAGGGAATACATTCCCGTGGTTGAAAAATCACGGGATTTAAAAAAAAAAAAATACGTTTGAAAGCCCTTGCTCCCTACACAAGTTACCAGTTATATTGGCTTACTGTGTTTCCAACCTCATTTTTTTTTTAAAAGCAAATACAGATGCATTTGTTTCCCACGTCTTCTTAATGAGTGCATTTTCTGCCTTCTTCTTTATGCATATTCATTTTCTTCCCAAATTGGGATCACTGGGTAAATGGTTTTGCATCCCAACAGTTACAGTTACTGTTATGTGTATTCATTAAATGCTGATGGAAAACTATGAACAGTTGTGGTTTGTAGATAGTGATGCAGAAAATGTTAGGCTTTTACTATCTATTGTGCACAGTTTCACAAGGGTATCAAAGATGTGGTGAAAAAAAGGTGAAATTGTGTACTCCAGACTAGTAAGTAAGCACAAGTGAGCCTGTGCATACCTGGTTTATTGGGTAATCCGTCCCTGGGAAGGGACTTTTGAGCAGAAGACCAAGGATGTAGGTATTTCCTAGGTGGGGCTGAAGAGAGGAGGAGGAGACCTTTGCTGGCTGAGTGTACAGCAAGTGCAGAGGCCTGGAGGCAAGGGGGAGTGAGGAGAATGGCAGGGGTTGAGGCTGGAGAAAAACCAGATGAAGAAGTAAATGATCTGAGAGTTGTCCAGATTACAAAAACATGTGGAGCACAAAAATACAACTGAATTAACAGAAAATATGTCCAGTTAACTCAGATTGAAATATAAGCGGCAATCACTCCTACCAGAAAGGATTACAGCCTGACAGTGGTTAAGAGCTTGGCTGGTAACCAGAACGTTGGCAGTTCCAATCCACCAGTCTTTATGGATGCAGACTGCCACAGCTTTCTCCTGTGGAACAGCTGGTGAGTTTGAACCACTGACCTTTGGTTAGCAGCCAAGCACTAAACCACCGTGCCACCAAGACTCCTTAATGAGAGGGGCAGGGGGTGGCAAATTATTAAATCTGACATGGTATCCACAAGTACCAGGCAGGAGAGCAAGGGAGTCCTAATTATGCAGTTTGTGGGCCATGCCCAGAGTTTTGTATTATATCTGACAGTAAGTAAGAAGAAGCCACTGAAGAGGTTTAAAGTGGGAGAAAGATGTAATCAGAGTTGGGATTTTTGTAGGTTACTCTGGCTGAAGTCTGGAGAACTATTTGGAGAGTGGGGAGGGAGGAGTTGCCTTGGAAGTTAATGAGGAGACTATTACGGTAGTCCAGGTAGGACTAGTGTGGGGACAGTGAGGATGGGGAGAAGTGGTTGGATTCTGGATAAATCTGGGAGGTAATACTGACAAGCCTTGGAGATGAGGGCATGCAGTGAGGGAGTAAGGCGTGGAGGTGCTGTTTCTCTGAAGTAGGGAACACTAAAGGAAGGCCAAGTTGGAGGGAGGTGGGGTATAAAAATTGATTTTTCTTCTGATTGTTTAAGATGCCTGTGAGACAGTCAAGTTGGAAGGAAGTTGTTGGAAATGTGGGCATGGAGTTCAAAGATAGAAGAGTTTTCCTTAGAACTTACACATTGTTCAAAAAACACTATTAATGATTTCATTAAAAAAGGAATTTATGAGTTTATCATAATTTTTATGGCAGTTCCATTAATATTAGACATTTGGGTTATTCTGAAACTTCTGTTGTTGTTATGTGCTGTTGGGTTGATTTTGACTTGTAGCAACCCCATATGACAGAGTAGAACTGCTGTAATCTTTATGGGAGCAGATTGCCAGATCTTTTCTCCCACAGAGTGGCTATTGGGTTCAAACTGCTGACCTTTTGGTTAACAGCTACTTTTTTAATCTAGTGTCACGTTCTGGTTTGGTGCATTTTAAGATGAGACGACACTCAGAAAAAATTAACCTGTCCAGGGTCACTCTATCACCTAGTCCTTGATAGCATTGAATATTCTTAACTTGCCAGTTTGACAGGAGAAAAATAGTCCAACTGTATTCTTTAATCTTTAATGAACAAATAATTTACATGACTTTGAGCAGTTTACTTAGTTGTTTTAGATATCAGCTTTGTTATGAAATGGGGATAAAAATTTGAGAATTAGATAATTCATGTATAGGATTTAACAGTGTTAAGCCTCCAAAATTGCTAGTTATTATTATTATAATTAATATGTTCATTATAGAAAAATTAGAAAATAGGATAGGCCAAAGTAAGAAAAGTATTTCATAATCCAGAGCTAGCTATTATTGTGACTATTTTTGTGGTTCTCCCTTTTTTAACAGGCACATATTTGCATAGGATAAGATTGCTAACTGAAGTTAAGCACATTACAAAATCTTACGTACAATTCCTATTTTGCAGGCCTCTTTGTAGCATTTAGTGCTACAACTAGTCTTGTCATTTGTCTTCTGGGGCACTACCGTCTACTTGTTTTCTACTGTTTCTTCTATCGGCATCATTCGAGGACTCCCAATTGTCACAGAACTGTGTGTTTTCTAGAAGGGAAATGAAATCAACGGTATCACACACAGCATAGAGTAAGAGAAGGACTCAGAATTAGGAATTCCAGTAGACTGGTAACATCAAAACCTGGTTGCAGTGGGATAAGCAGTGAATGGCAAGGTAAGCAGAAACTATTTTCTCTGGAAGTTTCAATGTGAAACTTTAATATGGGAAAGGATTGGGTTTACTTGTTGACGGAGGGGAAAGTTGCATTAAGAGGAAGTGTGATCATCAGATGACTGACGGGACAAGGTACCAAGAGATGAAGGGCTGGGGTATAAAAGTCAGTGGAGTTGACCTTGAACAAGGGTTGACCTTGAGACCTGTGGGAAGACAGAATGGGTAGGGATTGTGTAGATATTTAGGTTGCAATGTGAGAAATAGAAATACAGCATTTTTGCTGGACTTAACTTTCTTGATATTTTAAGAGGGAAGGCAGTCTTCCATGAATGAGGAGGTAGGGATTAAGTTGAGGACTTGAAAATGGTAGAGAGTTAGAAGAGTTGTCGAGGGGATTAGGAGAGGGAGCTGACAAAGGACGAGGGTAGGAATTGGTGAGTAGCCCTGAAGGTTGATTTCAGGCACCACGATTCTTTTGTGGCACCTATTTGAGTTGCATAGTTTTTCTCCAGGCAGTGCTCCTCCTTGGGATGAGTGGAAGGCAGATTTTAGTATTAAGTCCTAACTCACACCAGTTTTGGTTTAAGGGCATGATAGGAGGTAACATTAATCTTAAAATTTCCCTGCACCCCTTTATAATAAAAACACTCAGCAGACTAGGAATAGAAGGGAACTTCCTCAACCTCTTAAAGGGCAAGTATGAAAAATCCACAGCTAACATCACACTTAATGGCAAAAGACTGGATATTTTCCCCCTAAGGTCAGGAGTATGACAAGGGTGTCCAATCACCACTTCTAGTCAACATTGTACCGGAGGTTCTGGTAGGGCAGTTATGCTTCAAAGGACACCATCAAAGAAGTGAAGAGAGCACACAGAATGGGAGAGAATTTTTGCACATCATGTATCTGATGACACAGTGGTTGTAACGAGTTCAGGCGTAACAATTGTGAGGATGGCACAGGACCGGGCAGTATTTCATTCTGTTGTACATAGGGTCACTGTGAGCTGGAACTGACTCAATGGCACCTAACAACGACGTATCTGATAAGAGATATATCTAGGCTGTATTAAAAAAAAGCTTTGCAACTGGGTAGCAAAAAGGCAACCCATCAAAACATGGACAAAGGATCTGAAAAGCCATTTCTCCGAAGAAGATATATAAATGGACAAATACATGAAAAGATGCTCAATATTGTTAGCTGTCAGGTAAATGCCAAATCACAGCCACAGTGAGATATCACTTCACAGACACTAGGGTAGCTCTATTTAAAAAGACAGGTAGTAGTGAGGCAGTGGAGAAATTGGAATACTCATACACTGCTGGGGGAAATGTAAAGTGGTGTCACTACTTTGGAAAACAGTCTGGCAGTTCCTCTGAACAGAGTTACCAAATCACTCAGCAGTTGCACTCTAGGTTACCCCAAAGAAATGAAAACATGCCCACACAGAAACTTGTACCTGAATATCAATAGCGGCATTATTCATTAATAGCCAAAAGGTGGAAACGGTGCAAGTGTCCATCAACTGACAGATAAGCAAAATGTGGTATGGCCATACACTAGAATATTATTTGGAATATTTTAATAAAAAGGAATGAATTTTGTGAATATTGCCATTAAAGCTGTTACTAAAACAATTTCATTACAATGCTAGATACCATATAAAACAGGCAAAGGATGCTTGTGTGGATAACTCTTCGATCGATCAAACACAGTATCAAATACCCGTTTTTCACTTCTCTGTTCAGCTCTGACACCAGCTGCCCAGGCAGCACGTCTTTCTCTCGGCTAGCCTCCAGAGCTAGGGCAGGTCTCACAAATTAAAAGGACACAGTAGGGCCAAGTAGGCCCAAGACTCCAGATGCCAGCAGCAAGATTGGGAGTCCACAAAGCACCCTCACTTCTGACCTGCTGGCTAGAAATTCAGGGTTTTCACACTACCCCTTCAGGATGTGAGCTGCAAGCCTGGGTGGTCCCCTGGCCTCCATTACTTCTGACCTGACTACAAATTCTTGAGTTCCCTCTACGCCATTAGGATACTGGCTGTAAGCTCAGGGATTCCTGGCCTCCCTCACTTTTGACCTGCAGGCTTCCACTGCTCCTTCAGGTTCAGTTCATGAGAATGACTCTTAGAACTCCCGGAATGTGGTGTACTTACAGGTTTATTATAGCAAAAGAGGATACAAATGAAGAGGCGCAGAGGTTGAGGTCTGGAAGGGTTCCCAACACGAGGCTTCCATATCCCAAAGGGTGTGCTGTCCTCCCACGGACGTTGATGTCCTTCTACCAGGAAGTCCACGATGCTTCCGTGTCCAGACCTTTTATTGGGGGTCTCATTACATAACGAACTCCAGCTTCTCTCCCTGAGGTCATTCCATATCACAAGGTGATCATGAGGTATTGCACAGTGGTTCTTTCTGGCCTGGCCAGCCCCCACCCCAGAGTCACCTTATCCCCACACCAGCATAAACTGGTTACTTAGGTGTGGTCTGGAGTCTTACTGAAGACACTTAAATTACAAGGTTTGTTTTTAAAGATTGTCATAAACTGAGGACAAAGACCAAATTCTTTGGATAAAGTTAATGTAACACCCACAATGCCCCTTGGATCTTTGCCATTATAAGCAGACAAATGTGTGTCAGAAACATAACCAGAATATCTTCCCGGTGGCAAAATAATTTCAATCAAGTGTTTAAAAAAAAAGACTCCTCCACATTTGGTCATCAGTATTTGACTAGTCCACATACTTTTAAGACTGGAAGCCAAACTGGATTTTGTGTCAGGCATGTTTCCGATCCCCCTCCAGTAAGTGCTAATCCTCTTTGCGTGCCTGCAAAAACCTAGCATAGGGCTTGGCATGAAGCAGGTGGCCTGATTCAACAAAAGAACCAAAGAAATACTCAGGAAAGGTCTTGCAACTGCAATTTTATTTTCTTTTGTGAAAATAAACAACTGGGAGTTTAAATTGCTCCAAAAAAAAAAATCATAAAAACAAACAAAAAAAATAACAGAAGAAGCATGTGAGGTGACGAGGGAGGGGAAGAGGGTCTTTAGAACTTTGGCAGATTGTGCTAGCACTGGCCCAGGTGACAGGAGCCAGACCTTACAGCCAGGTCCTCTCTGCCACCCTGGGAGTGTGAGCAGGGGATCTTGACTGGTAAAGGTGTGGAACACAGACCTCTTCACTGAGGGAATGGCAGGCACCTTGAGTCCCTTTAAATGTTGGGGAGAACCATTTCAGAAGACCTCTTTCCCCACCAAAAGTTGGAGGCTGGGGGGTTAGCTCCCACTGAGGGAAACAGGATGCTGGTAGAAGCGAATCAGGCAATGATGTATTCTCACGTGGTAAGAGCCTTACACTGGGCAGAGAACAAAGGAGAAAGGGGCAGAACCCATGGTGCTGAGGATAAAAACTGGGGATAAGTAATAGGAAACAACTAGGAATGGGATCTAGATGAGTGAAGAGGTACCAGGTTAGACATCACAGCAACGGCACACATGCAGACTGAGTGGGGGGCATTGGGGCAGGTGGGGGTGATGACAAGAGGGAGAAGGGCAAGAAATGAAGGAGGTAGAGAGAACGGTGTCTTCTGCCCAGGTCCATCCACCACAGTGCATGCCGCTGTCTGCCGTTTGCAACTCATTAGCAACCCTATAGGACAGAGTAGAACTGCCCTGCAGGGTTCCAAGGCTGTAAATCTTTACAGAAGCAGACTGCCACATCTTTCTCCTGGGGAGTGGCTGGTGGGTTCCAACCACTGACCTTTTGGTTGCAGCCAAGTGCTTTAACTGCTGTACCACCAGAGCTGCTCCACAGAACGTATGGGAAGCATAACACACTACTTTTCAGTTCTTTTAAAGATTTTTTTTTGTTTTGTTTTGTTTTTTAAAAAAGCTTTAAGATCAGCTACTGGTTACATCTACAAAATGCAAAGTGCTGTTGTTACCAGTCACTTCACAGAACAGTCCAGAGTGGTCAAATATTGACCAATAAAGTTACCTTTTTTTTTCTTCTGAATCATTATTACTCGATGAGTCACTTGACGACCTGAATAGGTCAGGGGGCAGCCTAGTGGGCAGACTTGGTGACCAAGGAAAGAGGCTGGGCCTGTAGCACTGGGAGGGCCTGGTGGGCATGGAGTGTGGCTGGGAAGGAAGGGGGAGAAGTCAGCAGAGCTGTGGGCATGGACCCAAGAGGGAGGGGCCGGGACAGCAGGGGAGGCTGGCTGCCCATCTGGCTAGAGGAGGTGCCTGCAGCCTTGGCTGACAGGAAGGCAGCCGAGTGGAGAGCCAGCTGGGCTCGGGTCTCTGGCTTGGTGGTGAGGGAGAGGGGCTGAGCTTGCTCCGAGTGGGTTGCAGCAGGGGCAGCTGGTGAGGCCAAGGCGGCAGAGGGGGTAGCGGGGGAGTCCAGCATGCTACCGTGGGAGGAGGCAGGGCTGTCACAGGGCTTCTCAGGGGGCAGGTACTGAACACATGGCTTCTTGCTCTTAGAGGCCAGAGCACCTAGGAGAAAAAATACAAGGAAGAGTGAGCAGCTCAAAGCTTGGAGAGGCAGGTGCTGAAGAACAGCCCTGGCTAAGGACCAAGTACCAGCTGTGTGAGTGAGCCATCTTGGATGTTCTGGCCCAGATGAGCCTCTAGATGATTGCTGCCCCTGCTGACACAATGTGGAGCAGAAGAACTGCCCAGCAGAGCCCAGTCTACCCAGAGTCCTGAGAGAATATATGGTGGTGGTGGTTTTGAGCCACTAAGTCTTGGGAAGGTTTATTATGCAGCAACAGATGACAGAGGCGTAAGGCATACCCTTTGAATAAAATAGCTTACAAACAACAGAACAGACCTGGCTATACATCTGTATTCTGGCAATCTAGGAATGCTTATGGGGAGGGAAGTAAGAATCCACAATTGCTTCTAAGGCTTTCAAGACTAGGAAACTGCATTTACAGAACACTAGCACCATAGAGAAGGGGCAATGCCAAAACTGACAAAAACCTACTTAGTATCTGACTGGAGGAAAAATAGCTGAGTTTGTCATATCTTCTTCCTTTCCTAAGTCATCACTGTTGGGATCCTTTAAAATCTGTGGCTTATGGCACAATCAGTGATAGTGTAGCACCTGCTGTGCAGCACGGTACACAGTGGGTCCATACACATATTTCACTTATATGCATTCATATGCAGATGAAAAGAAGGGAAAAAGCACTTCAGATGCTGCAAACAGTTCGATAGGCCCTTCCACTCACTGCATTGTGTACTGGTGCGAATGGCCTGAGATGGGAGGTGTGAGTCAGGTCTTCTTTAGATGGCTGCGGTTCCACAGCATGTACCTGAGTGTAAATGTCTCTCTGTGCTAAGTGATTCTGGTGTAAAAAGGTATAGTACAAAGTGGCCCCTAAACTCAAACAAATGATTTCTTGGTGTTCAGGCACAGAAACACTGGAGGAAAAATGGATGCTGCCAGACTCACTGATGGGTGGAGTGTTGGTCTAATGTGCCTTCCTAAGGGAGTATCAAGGATAATGTCAACAACTTTTGATTTTTATCTTATGCATTCATTTTAGAACTTAACCCTCATTTAAGATGCAACTCCAATGAGAAGTGTCCAGGCTTTGAAGTGAGAAAGTCCTGGATCAAATCCTACCTCCACCACTTAGCAACAAGAGTGACTGGGAAAATTCCTTACCATCTCGGAGCCTCTAATTGGGCCTTTCTAAAAAGGGCTAATGTAACACCTACCTGAGTATACGTGAGGATGCTGTGAGGGAGAGGCCCTGAAAACAGCAACTACTGTGGAATGGTATCCATCAGAGACTCAGACATAAAACACAGGCGGGTGTCGCTGTGACAGCCGCAAAGAAGTAAAGGAAGCAGTGCCTTCCTTGAGACTCACCCTCTGCCTCTTGGGCTTGTTGCTGTGACTGCGTCTGTGACAGCTGCTTTTCTCTCTTCCTCTTCTTTTTCTTACCCTGAAAAATATGGCCACAGGAAGAGGTAACTAGGGACGGCCTTCTCGGGGGCTGCTGGATAGGAAGGGGAGACAGGATGGTGCCCACAGTGTGTGAAGCCCTCCCTTTGTGAAGGGGATGGTGACAGGAAGCCAATTCAGATCAGCTCTCTCCAGGAGCCCTGGGAGGAGGCAGCGCGAGCCTCCTGGGTCTGCCTGCCCCTCTTTCCCATACAGTGGAGTCTTCCCATCCAACACAGGTGCCAAGGCCCTCTTGAAAGGCCTTGTCCTTTCACTGCTCTTTGGACTTTTTTTCCATCTGTGTCCCTAGAACAATGGTTTGGATCTTTTTTTGAGGGGTCCTAAGTCTCTGTCAAAATCTGATGCAGTTAGGAACCCTCTTAACAGAAAGAAGGAGATGAGAACATACACACAAAAATCTGTCTAGTTTATATGTCCCCGAGGCTAATACTTTGAGCCCCAGGGTAGGAACCCTTGGCTAGAGATACTTACCACCAGAGCGAGCCCATGGCTCACATTGCACCCTGTATTATGGAATCAAAGACAGGCCAGTTCAGATGGGAAAGGCAAAAATTTAAGTCTATCCTTGGGATACCAAAACCATTTCCGTGTTGGCCTCCTGAGAATTGAAATACCGTTCTAATTCCTACAGAAAGGGAAACCTCTCTGGTCTGAGAGTCCTCTATAAAGGTAATTAACTTCCTATTCCTGGCTTCCTCTTACAGATGCTGCTTTTGGGGTCTGAGTGTCCCCTGCTTAGAGTAGGCACTCACATAGTTGTCCCGGGCCGACCAGGTTGGATAGAGCTGGGAGTGAAGCTGCCGTTCCTTCCGGGCCAGCTCATAGTACTTGGCCTGTTCTTCTCGAGACAGGTTGTGCCACTAAGAGAGAGAGGGTCAGAGACGACTTGAAACCAGGAATCCGGGAGATCCTCACCCCTTGCGGCCCAGGCTCCTTCCACGGGTTGGAGGACAAGGGCAGGTCTTACCTTTCTTCCCAGGATTTGGTTAATGGCTGCACTTTCCTTCAGAGTGCACTCAGCTACCACCTTGGCCCGCATCTCCTTCATATACAACATGAAGGCGTTCAGAGGCTTCTTCACATGGGGCTTCTTTTCTTCCTCCTTTTTCACCGTCACTGGTGATTTCCTGGGAAGTCACATGGCTGCAGGTTAGCCTGGCTCAGCTGTCATTGACCTACCTCACTGACCCTGGCCTCTCGTTGCGGGGACAGCCCAACCATCTCCGGGTAGGGAGCCGAGCTGCCTTGATGCTAACTCGAGTTGCCACGGCAGCTTGCTGCACCTGAGCACCTTCCACAAGTGGTTGCCAACCTCTGAAATCTCTCAAAGGCATAGTCTTTGAAAATCCCCCCAGTAATTTCCTGACAGAGGAACAGAGGGGGGTGGTTAGAGTGGAGATAATTCTTCCTTGTGCAGGCACACACTGGCTTCAGGTGACAGGAATGGGGTGGGGCACTTGGCAGGAACAAGAGGGTCTCCCTGGCCAAGAAGTACTGTCTCAGGCTTCCCTGTCACGCTTATGGCACGGGCCTGGGTGCTGATCTCAGCTCTGCCTTCAGACAGCCACGTGGCCTGGAGAAAAGGCTCTCGTTCCTGGGCTGCCCATTTGGCGCGTATCACAGGGGGATGGAGGCCAAAAGTTTTCTCAGGTTCTCTTTCAGCCTCTAAAACCTGATCCTAAAACTTTTCCTAATGCGAGAAAAGATGCATGAGGTCTCTGGAAGGATGGGAACACAGAAAGTCAAAGGGAACAAGTCAAAAGGGGGAGACGTGACTGAGGGAGGCTGCCGGGCTGCTCGCCAAATGAGAAAAATGGCGTCTGCTGCTTGGAGACTGGCCACACCATCCCTACCCCAACTGCCAGTTCAAAATCGCACCCTCGCACCCCCAGTCCAGGCTGCCTGCCACTTACACGCTCACCGCTGGGCTCAGGCTGGGGGGCGTTGGCTCCTGCTTGACGATGGGGGAGACAATGGCGGGGTGGGGGATCCCTGAGGTGGGCAGACCAGGATGGGCCGGAGCCACCATGTGAGGGGAGAACCGACTGGAAACCAGGCTGCGTACAAGGAGGAAAGAAATGACAACAGAGGGATTCAGGCTGAATGCCTGTTACCTAGCAGGGACAGGGATGGCTCTATGCCTTTAGGGCAGAGACCTGTAAGGCCATTCATCTTCCTCTATAGAACCAGACGGGGGAAATGCCTAATAACTCTGCCCTTCCCCACACACATGCAGAATGATGATATCTGGTGCCGGAAGCAGGCAGAATGAAGAACACATGAGAAGGTATAAAGGGCCAGAGCAGGGTACCACACAGTGGGCAATTGGGCATATGCTGTGCAGTGTATTATTTTTATCACTGGAGGTGCGGTCATCATGCCCAGGACAGAAACACCATTTCAAAGCCTCTTCTGACATCATTTAAGGAAAAAAAAAAATCTTCTCCCAGTTCTCTGGCTTTGGTGTGATGGACTCAAAATGTTTTCTGTGACACGAAGCCCAACCTGTCGGGGGGCCATGGCAGGAAGATGGAATGCTAGGGCTTTGAAGCTCTTAGAGATGGGAAAACAAACAGCTGTCTGTAGTCTCCATCCCAGTCTGGGGACAGGGCACGGGCAAGAGAAGGCCCCTCATCAAAGAGGGTGGGGAGGAAAGTGAGCCCCTGCCTCCTCATTAACGACAAGAAAAAGACCATTTGATAGTCTGAGATGGTGAAGTCACTAGGGAACAGGTGTCCCCTGTATGGCCACTTGGTGCTCTTAGCCCCAGCCCTGGACTCACCTGGACATCGAAGCATTCATGGCCAGGGCAGGATAAGAGTGCCGGAAGCTGCCAGGAGGCAGGGAGTACATGGGCTGTCCTTGTCTGGAAGGGCCAGGAGCGAGGAAATCCGGTCAGCATTTTAGTTAAAACGGGAGAGTTCAGGACGGAGAATGAGGGGATTTGGGAGAAAGGATAAGAAATAAGGGTCTGGAAGTAGCAGTAAGAGTGGGAGAAGGGGCCTGAGCAGGAAGGTCTAAGGGCTGGGCTTTGCCTCTGAAAAGGCTCGGCACCAAGAGCTGGGTCTCCCTATGGGCCTCGGGTGGCTGGAGATGCAGAATGCAGAGCTAAGCATAAGGAAGAGATGGGGGTAAAAAAGGCTGTGAGTTTCCTTACTGTGGGACGAGCCAGCCGAGGGGATGTGGGATTTGTCCGACAGCTCCGGGTGACAGTGGATAATACGGTGACAGCTCAGATGGGTGAGGGGGCCGGGGGATTCCTGGTTCCAAAGAGAGAGGCGTCAGACTGTTTCCTGGCCCTAGCTTAACACCTTGAAGTAACATCAAAGTGGACGTCCCCCTGCCCCCAGATGGTCTGGAGCTTGGAAGGCCCTATTCTTTCATTATCCTTGCTGCCTGTCACTTCCCTGGTGCCTCTGGCCAGTCAGTCAAGAACATGTTCAGAGTGAGGTGGGACAATGCATCTTCTCTGTAAGGATTCCATCTCTGGGGGTAGGAGTGACTCCCAGCTGCCTGTTATACAGGAGTTAGGTTCATCTGAGAGAGGGACCAGATGTCCTGGGCTAACAGAGACCCAGGGCCTCCCCCAGAGTCCTCTGTTAGGTAACTCTCCAGAAAACCTGTCTCATTCATGGAGAAATAAGCTTTGGAGTTCTGTTCCACAGCTGTCCTTTCTTATCTGTAATTTGTAGTAACCTTTATTTCTCCAAAGAAAGGCTCCCAAGATGTTTTGAGCCATAGCTACATTGTGGGAACTCTGTGAAAACCATGGCTCCCCGGATGGGTAGGTCTGGTGTGCGAAGTAAAAAATAAAAGCTAGTCAGCCTTACCACTTTATAGGCATACTTATAAGTCTGACTACACTGTTTGAAAATACTCAGTTTAGGGCAAAGTTCTTGGTCTGGGAGACAGAGCCTGCCCCTGTGTTAAGTTCAGTCAAGAAGAAGCTAGAAGAGATTTTTTCCTCCAGCTCCATCCAGTCTGCTACTGAAGTGTTAAGAGATTCCAAAGCCAACGAAGTGACAGACCAACATCAAATGCTCATTACTGAGGAGCCAGGCCCCATGTGTCAGGGGCTCTCCTTGCATACTCATCTGATTTCCTTTAATCTTCACAACGACTCGGTGATGTGGAGGGTACAGGAAAGGTAGATGGAGAAACTGAAGAGGCCAGTTATTGGGCAAGTTCATAAGCTGTTACCATTACCCAGGAAGGAAAGCCTGCCCACCCAGTCTGGTCCAGCCTGCGTGCCAGACAACTTACCTGTCTTTGGATCAATCTCTGGGGAGAGGTGTGTGGGAGGGGAGCCAGGGGAGAAGTGGTCATTGCTGTAGGTGATGAGGGGCGTCAGCGGGTGCATGTGATGTGGGTGCTGTACAACAGGAACTTTATTAGACTGAAAGACAGAGAGAAACAGTTGCCAAGGAGATGGACAGTAAAACCAGCCGTCACCAACTGGGTCTAATAGGTGCCAGGCATTTTCCATGCAACATCCCCTTCAGTCCTCTTAACAGCCCTATAAGAGAAGGGCAGCAGTCCAAACGGCACAGAAGGGACCACCAGAATGGGGGAAGAGATTACACTTATCCTCCAACATAGTCTCTCCAGGACAGCCCCTGGTCATTCACTTCACGTAGACTCTGTGGAGCTGACTCCAAAGGCTGCTGAATGAGAAACTGTGCTCTGCGTAATCTCAGTGAATGTTAAGAGACCCAACACTTCCCAAGTACATTTCATGGAAGTAGCAGCTCTCAAGTTCAAGTCTACAGTGAAAGAGACTGGGGACAGAACAGTGGGGAAATTGTCACCATCAGACCACACATAATCAGTTAACCTGACCAGATGTCACAGATTGAGGGACAAAGGACTTTGCTTGAAGCTGGCTTATGAAAATAACCTGAACGATCATGATGCCTTTGTTCTCCAAATCAGCCAGACAAATAGGGGCCACATAGGCCCCTCACCTGGCTGGCTAACTTCAGGAAGGGGAGTGGGGCTAATACCCAAAACCCAGTGCCCTCAAGTCGATTCCGACTCATAGCGACCCTGTAGGACGGAGTAGAACTGACAGTCATGCGTATTCACTGGGGTTCCAAAGGCAAGGAGACCCTGGACCTTAGAGCACTCTCTTTGGGTCTCTTCGATTGTCAAGAATATCCATGGGCCACGGACAGGAGAGGGAGCAGCAAGTCCCTGGGGACAATGGAGGTCCCCCAGACCTTGTCTGATGCGATTTTATGCTTGTATTTTTTCAGGTTATGATAAATGGGTAACCATAAGTATAGGTAATAGTTTTCACAAGTTCTGAGTCATTCTAGTGAGTTACTGAACCCACCAGGGGCAGTGAGAACCAGCAGAGAAGTTGGCATTTGCCTATTTGGCAGGGGCTGGAAGGACATCGTTCTAACCTGTGGAGCCGCGACTCTGGGTGGTTAGAGAAAAAAGTGCCACATGGTAGCTGGTGTCAGGATGATAAAGTGAGAAAGTGGGGATATGAGTTATCTTCCACATATTGGAAGTTAGCCTTATGTCAGCTATTATTCATACACAGGCACAACCCAAGAAGACTTCAAACACTTCTCCCCATAACACTTCAAATACTTTGCTGACCTAACTACCCATTTCATTTGATTTAAAACACCACTGGAATTAAGGGGCACCCTGGTGGCATAGTGGTTAAGAGCTACAGCTGCTAACCAAAAGGTCAGTTGTTTGAAACCACCAGGTGCTCCTTGGAAACCCTATGGGGTAGTTGTACTCGATTTTTTTGGGCTGTCTTATATTACTACTAAGAAAGTAAGACTGGCATGCCGTTGACATATCCTGATTCAGGGTTGTTAAAATGGGGAAAAACTGCAGCTTAGAATTGGTAAACTATTAATTTTTTAATTGTTTTAACCTAATCCGAGCAACAATAAGGATATTTTTTTTTTAAGAATAACTACAATTTATTGAGCACCTACACTACAAGCAAAGCCCTGGTGGTGCAGTAGTTAAGAGCTCAGCTGTTAGCCAAAAGGCCAGCAGTTTGAATCCACCAGGCGCTCCTTGGAAACCCTATGGGGCAGTTTTACTCTGTCCTATAGGGTCACTATGAGTCGGAATCGACTCAACATCACACAACAACAGCAACACTACAAGCACAGGGCTGGCAAAATGTCTACCCTTTAACCTAGCAAAGAAGCTATGATAACCCTCACTTTACAGATTAAGAGACTAAGGCTCGGAAAGACTAAGTGACTTAGCCCAGGACACAGAGCTAAGAAATGTCAACTGGAATTCATATGGTTCTGATAAACCCAGAGTGTTTTATATTGCCTGCCTCTCAAAGACCGAAAGGACAGACTTTTTTTTTTCTTTAAATATAGTAAGGAAAATGAGTTACTCAGGGAGAAGAAATTATTTGGAGGCAACTCTGAGGCTTGAACTCCAAACTGATGTCTTCCCACTTGAATTTTTCATTTCATCGATTCCGTGAACCCTTCTGCCCTTCCGTATGGTGCCTATTTGGTGCTCATGATGCAAACCCGCATCTATACATTTCCTTGATATCCGTGTGCTGACAGCAGTCTTGTTCCACTTTCAGGAGCCTTTGCAGAGAGGAAGGGGCCCCAGTGGTGCAGTGGTTAAGTGCTTGGCTGCTAACCAAAAGGTCTGCGGTTCAAACCCAGCTTCTCCGCAAGAGATAGATACAGCTGTTGGCTTCTGTAAAGATTTACAGCCTTGGAAACCCTATAGGGCAGTTCTACTTTGTTCTGTAGGGTCACTATGAGCCGGAATCGACTCGATGGCAACGGCCCGGTATTTTTTGGACTCAGAGGGAAGAGGCCTCAAACCCAGGATCCTAATCCCAGATCCACAGATATGAGGCAGAGGATTCAGACTGTTCATATCACAACCACCAGGTGGCGCCAGCTGCTGGCTGGGCCCTGCTGGTGGAAATGTGCTTTGCCAAGGACAGCTTCCTGTCACCTCTCTTGGTTGGTTCATTTGACAGCATGTAACGAATTCTCAAATTATTTTCGTGTGTTCACTTACCTGTTTTTGAAGATGTCTCCATGCACATATCACACAAATAAAAGTATAAAAATTTTACTTACGATCAGGTTTCTGGGAAACCCCAATGCATTTAAATGATGCATTGGTGTTTCCTGGAAACAACTTTGTCTAAAGGGTGATTTTTAGTATTATAAAAGTAATAGAATTAGTACTACAGTGATAGTAAATGGTAAAAGAAATAACTGCAATTCTAAAACTTTTTTTTTTTTTTAAGGACTAAATAGAAGCACACCAAAATGTGAACCGTGGGTACGTCTGAATGGTGGAAACACGGGCAACCCTGTTTTTATTGCCTCCCTTTCTGTTTATTTTCCAATTTTTAATTATCATTCTACTACTTAAAAATATAACACAAATTTTAAATGTGACTATATTATAAAGGATTTAGAAAACATAATCACACCATCTGAACTCAGTAGCTATTGTCCGTTTGGTATATCTCCTTTCATTCTGAATTCCTGTGCACCTGTTTATTTACAGGCAGTCCCTGCATTAGGAATGTCCAACTTAATGAGACAACCCCCATAAAGCCAATTATATTAAAAATTTGAAGTACATACAATGGTTTGTGATAACAAATAGTTGCTACTTTGTGATGCACATCAAAACATTATCATTATTATATTTTAATAATACATGGAAGCAGAAGTCAAGAAATCAAGTGACGTATGGCATTGGGCAAATCTACTGCAAAAGACCTCTTTAAAGTATTAAAAAGCAAAGATATTACCTTAAGGACTAAGGGTACACCTGACCCAAGCCATGGTATTTTCAGTTGCCTCATATGCATGTGAAAGATGGACAATGAATAAGAAAGACCGAAGAATTGATGTGTTTGAATTATGGTGTTGGCGAAAAATATTAAATATACCATGGACTGCCAGAAGAATGAACAAATCTGTCTTGGAAGAAGTACAACCAGATTTCTGCTTCGAAGCAAGGATGGTGAAACTTCCTCTCACATACTTTGGACATGTTATCAGGAAGGACCTGTCCCTGGAGAAGGATATCATGCTTGGTAAAGAAGAGGGTCAGTGAATAAGAGGAAGACCTTCAATGAGATGGACTGACACAGTGGCTGCAACAATGGGGTCAAATATAGCAACGATTGTGAGGATGGTACAGGACCGGGCAGTGTTTCGTTCAGCTGTACGTAGGGTCACTGTGAGTTGGAACCGACTCCGGGGTACCTAACAACTACTAACATTATTATGTTAAAGATGTTTTGGTGTATCTGAACGTGTTCCTTTAATGTTTTTTATGTATAGAAAAGTACACTATATACTAAGACAAACATCTAACTGACATTAGATATGAAATGTACCTAATTGTTCTGACTTACATACAAATTTGACTTAAAGACAGACTTAGTTACGGAACTCCTCTGTAATCCAGGGAGTGCCTGTACATTTGCCTGTATAACTTCTAGTCATCCATGTTAAAACAGCTAATGGTATTATGAAATCCTGACTTCCCACGTGCTGAGTGTGGCCTCATCAGAAGCTGGCAAACAGCACTGAATGGGGGTAGAGTTAAGTACAAAGCAGGGAAATGAGCGTTAATGTACTCACTTAAATGCTCTGTGAGTTACTTCTGTCCCCATTGGGTAGTATCACTGTCTAGAAAATAGACTGGGAGGCGATTGCAGAGGGTTTACAAAAGGAGAGAGGAAGGCAAACTTTTCCTCAGTCAGTCTGAGAAGAAGCCGCTGGGTTCATAAGCAAGAATTGTTTTCTCTTGGGACCAATGGAGGGAAGGCTGTCTTTGGCGGTAGCTGTGCTCAGGGCATCCAGGCAGCACACACTCAGGCCAAGGTCAGGGATGCAGGGACTCACTGTTCATCTCTCAGTGGACAACCCCTGTAGGGGCTCACCGTCTGTCTCAGTGAACAACCCATGTAGGGACTCACTGTCCGTCTCAGTGGACAACCCATGTAGGGACGCACTCTCTGTCTCTCAGTGGACAACCCACATACGGGCTCACTGTCCGTCTCAGTGGACAACCCATGTAGGGGCTCACTGTCCGTCTCAGTGGACAACCCATGTAGGGACGCACTCTCTGTCTCTCAGTGGACAACCCACATAGGGGCTCACTGTCCGTCTCTCAGTGGGCAACCCTATAGGCGCTCAATGTCTGTCTCTCAGTGGTCAACCCCTGTAGGGACTCACTCTGTCTCTCAGTGGATGACCCATGTAGGGGCTCACTGTCCGTCTCAGTGGACAACCCATGTAGGGACACACTCTCTGTCTCTCAGTGGACAACCCATGTAGGGACTCACTCTCCATCTCTCAGTAGACAACCCCTATAGGAACTCACTCTCTGTCTCTCAGTGGACAACCCTAGTACACACAGCACGCACAAGCCAAGGCACGGTACACAGCAAGGTAGCCAAGTCCAGATTTATCCAAAGAAGAGCATCTCGGACCTCGTTCCTTCTGTCTCATTGCTCCAACACACCTTTCCTCCAGCCCAGGTGTTTCTTCGTCTGTTCCTAGAGCTAGTCAAGGCCAGAGCTCTTTAAATTCCTGGCCTCTGAAGAAGCAATGTGTCCATTCTCTCACTATTCAGAACTTGCTTTCAAGCTTAAAGTCTACTCCAACACAGCTCCTCAACAGTCCCAGCAGACACCTCAAGTCCAAGGTCCTCACAAAGTCTCCATTCTCCTGTTCACTCACGATCCTCTTTTCTTCTGGATTTCAGAGAGCAGAAGGATGGGGTTTGTGGCTCAGGCACAGATAAGCCTAATATTTACCATCATTCACAGACCTGCCAACAGACTGCTCAGGAAAAATATTCAGAGTCTTACTGGACTGCTGTCATTTTTAAGAAACCTGTTTCACCCTTCTTCAACTATCTATTTACAGATGGAGGCAACCTTCTCTGGGGCAGGGGGCAGACTTTCAAGAGATTCCGCCTAAAAGCAGGGCTTGGGGGAAAAGGAAATTGGCATTGCTCTTAAATTATCAGCCCATCCTCCAGGGGAGGGCAGGAGCTGTGAAGTGGTCACAGAGGCACTATCCCCTCAGGGCAGGGACTGTTGAGCTGCAAGACGAGGGGCTGGAAAGAGGCCTCCAAGGGCTTTGTCTCCAGCTGCAACAATCAATGTTATTCTGATTCTGTTGTCTGGGACAGGTGATCTGCGAGACCTGAGTCTCTATACTTCTTTGATCATAGACCCCAATCAATAAAAAGTGCCAGTTCTGGTATTTTTTTTTTGCTCAATAGTAGTATTTTCAGCTAATGTTTCTTGCAGGACTCTTTCCAAGCTACTTGTACATCTCCTTAAGGGTATTTTAGTTAAAACCAAGAGACCTGTAAATACACATAGCTGAGCTCAGGTGCAGTGCCGTTAAGCTGCAATGTTCTGGAAGCCAGCAGGTGAGTGAAGCCGCAGCTATTCATCCCCTACCACCCCCACCACGGGAGGTCCGGGTTTGCCTCCGTAGTCCTTACATTCCGTACAGTAAAGATTAATGGAACATGTAAATTTTAGACAGTGGTCTTTTTTTTTTTTTTCCTTTTCCCCTTCCCTATGTCACCTGTGGAAACCCTGGTGGAGTAGTGGTTAAGTGCTATGGCTGTTAACCAGGAGGTCAACTCCACCAGGAGCTCCTTGGAAACTCTGTGGGGCACTTCTACCCTGTCTTATAGGGTCACTATGAGTTGGAATCGACTCGACGTCAATGGGTTTTTTTTTTTTGGTTTAAGTCACTTGTGTATCTCCAGGGAACATCCTATGGCTGCACCCTCTTAGAGCCAGAGGCTGCCGAGGCCCTAGCCTGTGGCAGGGAGTGTGCTGGAGGCCTTGAGAGACCTAAAGATACAAGTCTCTGCCCTGAAGGAGATCTTTCAGGGCAACAGGACAGAAAAAATTCTGAGGGAACTGGAATGTGCCTCCGGGCCTTTCCCCCAAAGTGGCAGTTTTGAAGTCTTTGCAAGTTGGACTGGACATAAAATTCCTGGGATAAACATTTCTTACCAAAACTCTGACTTTTCCCTCATTTGCTAGCATTAAGGATTGCAAAAGAGAATCTTGAGGTTACCTTGATTTGTATTCCTTTCGCACTAGCCCTTTTTTCCTCTGCATGAATATGCCTGTTGGGAATTTTTAAAAAACCCTTGCAATTCAAATGATTGCCAAGATGTGTTTAGGTGAATGTCAATTTTCATTTAATTATTTCAAGGGAGCTCTTTTCATCTGTAAATTCACGTTTTTGTTTGTAAAGCTCATTTTAACTTTCTTACAGTCTTTTTCATTTGCTTTGGTCTATTCTTCAGGAACACCATTGGTAGATTAGTATCTTGGTTTCTCTTCTCTGAATCTATCATCTTTTTCACCAGTGTTATCAGTGGCACAGATTTGACTTACCACACATTGTCAATTCTGCTCTACATTGAAATTAATGAGTGGGAAGCAGGGGGATGAGTAAGAATTTCAGAGAAGCTAAACTTCAGTAACAGAAACCAACAGAAGGAATGACGGAGCAGAAGGTCATCGATGCCTGCTGAAACTAGTGGGTGAAAGCTTGATAGCTTCAAAGGCTATCCCTACAAAGCACTTGTGTTAATAACAGTTGACATGAGGCTTATTTCCAAAATGTAAAGATAACTCATATCCCTACTTTCCCACTTCATTCTGACACAACCCACCCACATGGCACTTTGTCTCTCTAACCCTACCCACCAAGAGTTGGGTCTCCATGAATTAGGACTGTCCTTCTAGTGTTTGGCAAATGTGGGTTCAATAATTTGCTACAATGCCCCAAAGAACTCACAGAGATGCCTCCACTTACAGTGTACCCATTTATTATAACCAGAAAGGACACAGGCAAAGAGATACATCAGGCAAGATCTGGGAGAGGTCCCAGCAAAGCTGTGTAGCCTCTTCTCCTGTGCATGGATGTTCTAGCCAGTCCAGGAAGCCCAAAAGAAAGTGCTCCAAGGCCCAGATTCCCTTACAAGTCATTGGGACCTCAATGCATATGCCTGACTGAGCCCTGCGCCCCTTGGACAGAGGTGTTCACACAGCGTCCAAATCACATAACGTTCTATTTCACAGAATGTATCTGGATGTTAAGTGATGCCTACCTGTATATCCATACAGTGGAATATGATTCTGCCATAAAGAGAAATGAAGGCCTGATACAGGCTACAACACAGATAAACCCTGAAAACATTACACTGAATGAAATAATCCAGATACCAAAGGACAAATATTGTAGGATCCCATTTATATGCAGTATCTAGAATAGATGAATGCAGAGACAGAAAGCAGATTAGTGGGTACCATGGGCTGGGGATGGGGGTACGGGAATTGGGGGGAGGAAAAAAAAGGCACCCAGGAAGACAGTGGCAGAGTGAACAGCTGGTAGGTGTTTCTGCCTCTGTACCATCTTCATCTAGATTTGTTCTTTACATTTTCCCTTATTTTCTATGCCCCCCCAACCCTGGGTTCTGGATATGCAGCTTAACAACTGAAATTTATAACTATCACCTAAAAATATGACCACCCTATAAAAACCGGATACAGCCAACCTAAACTTTTGGGAGACTGCAACCATTTCCAAGTGATATGAATTATTCTACTCCCAGGCCTTTGGAAGCACCTCCCTGTGACTCAAAAAACAAAAAAAAACCAAACCACAACAAACCATACCGGTTACCGTTGATTCCAACTCATAGCGACCCTATAGGACAGAGGAGAACTGCCCCATAGAGTTTCCAAGGAGCACCTGGTGGATTTGAACCGCCGACCTTTCGGTGACTCAGTTGCATTTATTAGGTATCTCCCTGGACAGGGAGCATTTTCATGCCACATAGAAAGCAAATTACAGGTCTACACACACACGGAAAAGAAACACTACGCAGCATTATATATTTGTAGGTTGTGGGATTATAAGTCTTTTTCTGTGCCTTTTCGCATTTTCTACACAGTGCATGTATTATTTATGGCTTCAAAAATATTAAAAAAAAAAAAAAAAGTCCTGAATAAGACGGATTGGATCAAAAGCTCTTTGAGCTCCTACTCTGTGCCAGACACACGACAGGTGCTGGGTTGTGAAAGAAAAAAAAAAAAAAAAAAGAACAAAATATATGGTATTTCTATCTTTGTAGTGGTTATATTCTGCAAGTACATGTATTTGTGTCTTGTGGCTGGGTGTAGTGGAGGGTAGGGCTACAGGGAAGAGGTCGGTGGAGGGGAAGGTGGGGCCGGGTCCATGGGCCCATGGTGAGGCCAGGTAATAGTCTATAACCAGTGAGATCACAAATCTGATACTGCGAACAGTTAACTATAAAATGTTACGGTGGATTAGTTTTAGAACTTGTTTTGAAGGTGTCAAACCTGAGTAGTAATCATACCTAAGGAGCCCTGGTGGCACAAACCGTGAAGTGCTCAGCTGTCAACCTACAGGATGGCGGTCTCTGCAGGAGAAAGACCTGGCGATCTGCTTCTAGAAACATTACAGCTAAGAAAACTTTATGGGGCAGTTCTGCTTTGTCACACAGAGTCACTTTGAGTCAAATCAAGTCTATAGCACCTAGCAACAACAACCGTCATACCTAACTCTACCTCCTACCCTTGCCTGGTTACGGTGGTTTACACACGCCGAATTGATGGGAGATAGCAAATGTCAGGCTGTTTCCTTCGCTTGCCCTTCTCCCAGGGCAAACCTCATTCTTAAAACGTTTTACTCATGATTCTAAAATAAATGTCATAATTGCAAGTGTTTTTAAAAAAGCCAGCACCCAAAACCTCCATGAGCACTTCCTGAAAACCTTCAAGTCCTACTCACACCTGTAGCCTATAAAGAAAAGCAACCAACCAACCAAAAAATCCACTGCCATCGAATTGATTCCGACTCACAGCAACCCTATAGGACAGAGTAGAACTGCCCCATAGAGATTCCAAGGAGCACCTGGTGGATTTGAACTGCTGACCTTTTGGTTAGCAGCCATAGCTCAACCACTATGCCACCAGGGTTTCCATCGAGAAAACCAGCACCTTGTAAATGGGAAATGGGGGTGGGGGATCGTGTTTGGCTCTTCCTTTCCCTTGGCTCTGATACAGATACCCCGATAAGGCAGTGATTCCCAACTCTGGCTGCATCTTAGAATCTTAAAAAAAAAAAAAAAAGCTTCCATACCAACCCCACCCCAGACCAATTAAGTCATAGCCTTGGGGGATTAGATGCTAAATTCTATAGGCTCATTATCTCTATTAGCTTCGCAATTGTCCATTTGTTCTGGCAACTAATTCAGGCCCACATCATCTCATAGCTTTGCTAATCAAACAGTATTCTAATTGTTCTCTCAGTCTCTAATCTTCCAGTAGTAGTGAGGGGCGGGGTTGGAGGTGGTGGTAAGCTAACAGTCATTGAGGGCTTACTTGGTGTGAGGCACTATTTTAAGCTCATTGTACGCAGTGCTTCATTTTCTCACAACTCTCTAAGGTCCCTCCCTCTACTATTCTCCATTTTACAGACAAGGAAACTGATGCAAAGAGAGAGGAGGTAATTCGCCTGGAGCTGGGATTCAAACCACCTGAATGCTATAGCATCGCACCCACACCCTCCTCTCCGGTTCCCTCGTATCTCAGAAGCTGAAATGAGATTCTCTGTGACTAAAATGGTGGTCTTCTCCCAAGTTTTAGAATTCCAAGTTAATTTTAAAGCTTTCTCCCATAAATGTTCCCTGAGCATTTGATGCCAGTTTCTGCTTTTTGTACATTAGAATACAGAGCACAGTGATATACAATTTACTGCAAAATTATCCATTTTGCTATCTACAATGGAATGTATCAACAGTTGATGCTTCTCTGCCCTCAGACAAAGAAGGCCCTGCTCCATCACAACGCTAACTATTATCTGCAGAACACACGTTTGCACAGGTTGGATGTTTGCTCGGCAGTCAGAGCCGTGGGAATAGAACCTTGTGGACAGTTTAGGGATTTCACGTCACTTCCACAGGGGTAAGAAGTAAGGATGAGTAGCTGATTTATTTCAGGAAAAGAATCTAGGAAGAATATGGAAGTTCAGAGAGGACAAATAACTGAGGAGAAATATATTAATACAGCATCACAAGACAATGAAAAGGGAATGCCAGGAAGCAGAAAGCAGTAAATACTGTCAGGTGTCACCTATGTTGAGAAAAAGTAGGAAGACAATAACTGGACTTAGTTATTAGATGGAAACTGGAGAACCGAGCCAGGCTGCAATAGACTGGAGAATCAATGACACAGCCCTTGATTGAGAATCTGGATGGTAAACATTAGAAAGGAAATAGGATAATACTCACAGGAGGAAGAAGGTTAGGCCCAAGTTTTTTATTTTTCAAAAATGGATTGTTCTGTGTAACCGACAGGGTAGGAAATTTAGGATACTTTTGTTAGTTGTGTAGGGAAATCCAGTCACCAGCTGCTGTCGAGTCAACTCTGACTCATGGTGACCCCATATGTGTCAGAGTAGAACTGCCCTCCATAGGTTCAGAAGTAGCTTGCCAGGCCTTTCTTCTGTGGCTCCTCTGGATGGACTCAAACCTCCAACTTTTTGGTTAGCGGCCGAGCTTGTTACTGCGTTAACCATTTTCACCACAGGGACTTAGAAAGAAATCACGTCCTCTACAAGTAGATGGAGGCTTTAGACAATACGCAGAGATAGCTGGTGTGGGGAAAAGAGATGGCCCAGGATGGATGGGAGGCAGGCACAGACCAAAAAGAACAGGGATTTGAGACAGTTAATGAGATGGCTGTGCTGGGACAGGGGACAAGCCAGGTTCCTGCTGGGTGGCTGTGGGATTGCAGGTTCTCTGCCTTAACTGACTGGCACCACTAGAGGGCACCTGTACTTCACATGTGGCAATCCCAAATGGGAGTCCTGGGCGCCAGAGCCACCACACTGGCCTGTCTATCCCTGGGTGCAGTCTGGGATATGTATGCTCCATTCGATGGGCGGCTCATGACGTCGTGACATGCCATAGAACCTGCTTCAAGATATGTGCATTTCTCAGGGGCAGCCTGGGCTGGTCCTGCAGCTTGCTGTTCCCTACACAGGTGCTCTGCCTCTCCTAGACAACCATGAAATCGGTCCTCGCCCTGTCTCCCAGCACATGCCTGTGACAACCATCTGACAACTCTACAGGACATCATTTTATAAGCTACCAAGGGCTCACGATTTCCGGAAATCACACAGACTTACTGCAGTATTATTTATCTTTCTATATGTAACTTTTCTCCTCAACTGGACTCAGCTTTTAATGAACAAGGGCTATCAGGATGCCTTAAAACGTCATGAATCAGATAAAACGATGTCTGCAGTTTGCTTTGAAACAACACCCCTGTGGTGGGAGGGTGGGGGCGTGGATGAGGGGAACAAAGGAGTTCCTTAATAATTCTTTCCACTTTTGTACATATTTGGAGTTTTCTATAATAAAGTTTTAAAAAACAAACTGTATCCCCCATGCCTTATACCTAGTAGAGTGGTGACAATGACACCCTCAGTCTCCCAGTCTGTAAAATGGGTGACAGATCATGCCAGCTGGGTTTCCTTCTAGCTGCACCCTCTATGGTTCTGAGGCTCACTGTACAAGTAGCAAGCACTGTTAGCTTGTGAGCTGGCTGGCTCTCAAGGCAAGGGCTGCCCCCAGCTCTTAAGAAAAGTCCAGTTAAAGGGAATGCAAAGCCACGTTCCAGGGACATCTCTTGGCAGCTTTTGCGTGGCTGGAGGAGTTCAGGAGACCTGCTCTGACCCCACTGCTCTAGGCTCTCAGGCTCCCCACCATCCAGACTTTCCTTTGTGGCCTGGTGCTGCCACAGGGCTTGGCAGAAGAGCCTTAGCTCTGTGCCTGCATCCTGTGGGGTTTTTGTCTGCATGTGCTTTAATGAATTCTTTCCTATAACATCCTGTACAGAAGAGCCTCTTTAACTTCTGCCTCGTGATTACAGGGAAGAAGAGGGGATAGAGAATGAGCTCCAACAGGGGAGAAAGGAGAAAACCCTCGCCTGTCTGAAACAGGCAGAGGGACTCAGATGACAGCAGGGAAGGACCTGAAGCAGCCTTTGGTTGGGGCCGGTGTTTATAATCCCTGTCCTAGATGTGAAGAAGGATGTGGTGTGCGCGGTAACAAACACCACTTAAGGTGAGGACATCAGGCCATGTGTGCGGCTGTGCTGAGGTGGAAGCAGTTTACATATTAAACCTCCGACCCCTGAGTTCTTCCTCACTGTGCTCATACCTATGAGGAACATTATTAGACCCCATCAGCTTCAGGGAAAGGGGAGGGAGAAAGTGACACACCACGAGGTGGGCAAACAGTGTCCCTTTGCTGCTTTAAGTTAGGAAACAGACTTACCAAGTGTGCTGGGGAGGGGGACCTCGTGTCCTTGACTGTGGAGCTGGAGGGGACATCGAGAAGGGGCCATTTCATCTGCAGGTACTACACAGAGATGGAAAACAAAACAGCTGGTGAGAGGCGGCCTCACAGGTGCCCAAAGCGAGCAGAGAAGTTCTGCACATGGGGAGTGGGTGATTCAGGAAGTCCTGCCATTTTAACTCCACAAGCCCCGTACTGGGTCAATTTCCAAATGATTTTACAAGGGTAGAACATACATTATGATCACTCCCACCACCACCCCCCACTCCATCATTTTTGGGGGAACCAAATGACAACGAATCTGAACTTTAAATGGGGGAGAGAACTGACATATTCCAGCACACTGACCGAAGAACCAGTCATGAACCTCAAGTCATCCCTGCTCTGCTCACGAGAAAAGTGGGGCTCATTGAGGTAGCCCGACTCATTTCCACCTGTTATCACATGTAATGCTCCCCAAGAAACAGCCTCTCCAGAAGTATCTGGTGGATGAGTGAATAAAAACCATCTGCCTGACATGCTGGGTCATGGGTAATATCTATCCATTTTCAAGAAAGCTGATCTTACTTCTTTATAGTGTTTCTCAACCTTGAAAAGATTATCCAGGACCCTTCCCTCTCCCATGTATCATTACAAAAGACCAATGCAATTAAGAAAAAAAAAAAAATCCCAACCCAAACACACACACCCTTCATGGGTTCAGATGCCCGCTCTGCCAATACAGGCTATGTGACCTTGGACAAGGGCCTCAACAATTTGGAGCCATGTTTTCTTCATGTGCAAGGCAAGGCTAATGCTACAGGTTGTTAGAAGGATTAGGGACAATGCGTCTCACGCATGGAAGAGATTTGAAAATGGCAGCTATTATTTTCATAAGCAAATCATTAGTCTTTGCAGGAGCAAAAATACACAGGCTGTCTTAGTGCTCACACTGATCTGGTGCTTCTGGGCAGCAGACCAGCTATGCCATCTCTTCAAAACCCTTGAGGCGATTTTGACAATTAAAGATCTGGCAGGAAGTGATGGCTCCAAGAAGAGCTTCATAGAAAGAATGAGGTCTTTGACTCATTCCTTGCTCTGGTCATTCAATTTCAGGGGGCAAAAACAATCAAAATTTGGCCTTGCTTTATGAGCAGAGAGCAGTAAAGTAGGATGGGCAGTGCCCCAGAAGGCCCCTCTGCCCTCATCAACTACAAGCCTCGACTGATAGGGCAAGAACTGGACTTTGGAAGAGGTGTCCGTAGGCAGGAACAACACCCAAGGACACATTCGCCAAGTGCCAGGAGAGGCACAGGCAACAGGTGGGATGGGTCTAGGACAGTGCAGAGGGGCCTGGTGGAGGCAGGAATGCAGCAGGCACTGAGGGCCCCCGAAAGCACATTCTGTGCCCTCTGGTTCTCTGCACCCACCAGTCTGCTGAGCCTCACTCTGGCCTGTCCTCTGCTGACCCTATCTTCTTCTTCCCCTCTCAGAGCCTGCACTTCTCAGATGAATTAACTGGCAAGTTAAAAGCCCTGGGCAAATATTGGTATTGTTAGTCAAAACTCATTTCCTCAGTGAATAATAGCATTTCTGTGACATTTGCAGGTTTTCACACATGACCCTGTTTAATCTTCACAACAACGCTGTTATTACAAGTAGGGGTTACTACCCCACATTTCCAGATGAGCTAATGAAGTTAAACACAAGGGAAGTGACTTGCTCAACTTCATGGATGAGAGCTGGGGGGCCTAGGTCTTCTGACTTCAAATTCCACACTTTCACTACGCTGTGAGTCACAGGCTTTTCATAACATCATCTTCTTCTAGAAAACAGCTCCCTCTTCTCCCCCCAGTCTCCAGCCTTTTCTTTGCTCTGATGGGTTCATACGAGGGCTGGCCACACAGAAGCTGAACGAATACCACATCAGTGAATGACTCAATGTATATACACATCAAATACACGTCAGTGGTTTCCTATAGGGATACTTGGGGGCCAGCAGAGTTTACATTTGGGTGTTAAACATCACACTCACTTCTCTAGAAGCAACAACCCGCCCCCCCCCCCCCGCCCCGCAACATTTGTTTGCTTTTTAAAGTTGAATGGTAATAACAAAGATCAGGTGCCAAGGAGAAGCATCCCAAATCCACCTCCCCCCATCATTAAACATGATAGACCAAGCCAAAACCAAACTCACTGGGGCTCCTAAAATCCAACACTATCGGCATCTGGTTCTCTACTCAGAGTCATAAAGACACACACTGAACACGCCTTGTCCTTGTTGGCTTATGGGGATGCTCTTAGATCAGATGGAGGTGGCCCCACGGATTCTAAATGCTGGCTGGGCACCTAGGTAAAGTTTTGGGTGTTAAATAAAGCTTTGGTTATGGAGAAAAACTGACTCATAGGTCTCTTACCCATAATGTGCTGAGAGGTGGAGCCAGAAAGGTTGAATGCTGGCTGTGAAGCAATGAAGGGACCTTGGGGGGGAGGGTGGGGAATGTGGACGTGAGAGGGACAGACACTGGCATTTAATAGTATCAACTGACCTCATGGGTTGTTAGGCAGAGCTGGTGTGAGGGTGCTAGTGCAAGGTTAGTCCAATCTTGGGACTACTGACATTTTGGGCTGCATAATTCTTTGTTATAACGGGCTGTCCTGTGCGTTGTAGGATGTTTCATAGCATCCCTGCCTAGAAAACAGTACTTCCCCTCCCCCCAGATGTGGCAACCAAAAATGCCTTCACTCCCGGGGGTGGGGTGAGGAGGTGAAAAGTGCTCCGGGTTGAGAACAGTTAAGAACTGCTGTGTGGCTGGGAGCTGGTACCCGGTATGCTATGAGCTCCATGAGGATTTGTCTGCCTTGATAGCGGGACATGAAGGCACAAACATGCATAGAAATGCACACAAACATTCGCAGTAAGGGCTCCTATTGTGGGTAGTTTACCTTGTGCTTGGTGTTTACCTAAGTGACAGGATGCCTTGAGCTCCTGTGGTAGGAGATCCCCGGGGTTTCCCCTCCCCTCAGGTTCAGGCTTACTCACTGATTTTAACCTGGAACCTGGAGGGTGGTGAGCATCTTTACTCCCCCAGCCCCATGTCAGGGAAGAGAGCAGAGGGGAGATGTGGCTCGGGTATGAGCTGCGCCCCGCCAGGACCCATCCTGTTCCACCGCTCCTGGGGTGTGTGGGCATCCGCACAAGAACAGGGTGCCGCATTCTGGGTGTGGGGATATGGAGGGTTGCCTCTACCTGCTTTCTATTTCTCTGTCCTTTTTTGATTTCAAAACAAGAGGCAGTGGTGGGAAGACCTGTAAGACAGGAGCCCCTGCAGCTTAGCCACATCCTGAGGATGGGAGCATTCAAAAGAGAGAGCCGATATCCCAGAACCATGAATTGGGGCGACACACCTTGTAACACTCACCCCCTCAAGACCACAAGATTGGGGGTGGCTGAGCAGTCACGAATTCCTTAATTCCTGGGTCAGGCCAGTCCAGCGTTAATGTCAAAACACCTCTTCTTGGCTGAAATTCTCATGGGGGACCAGCCCCATGATAACCCCAGGGACAATCGCTCATTCGTGGGGCATGTCCTTGCTGATTAGGTGATAAGTGTTGGGCAGCCTGAGTGAGAATCTCTGAGCTGCCTGAGCCTATGGCGGTCATGGTAGGTCATGGTACACGGGTAGATTAAAACTGCTGCTTTCATCTCTAATCCTTACGAGGGAGAGGAGGGTGGGGATGGAAAAGCACTAAACGGATGATAGGTAAGTTGTAACTTTGGTGAAGGGTAAGACAGTACATAGTACTGGGGAAGCCAGCACAACCTGTACAAGGCAAGGTCCTGGAAGCTCCACAGACACATCCAAACTCCCTGAGGGACCGAATTGCTGGGCTGAGGGCTGTGGGGACGATGGTCTCGGGGAACTTCTAGCTCAACTGGCATAACATAGTTCATAAAGAAAATGTTCCACATTCTACTTTGGTGAGTAGTGTCTGGGGTCTTAAAAGCTTGCGAGCGGCCATCTGAGATACTCCACTGGTCTTACCCCATCTGGAGCAAAGGAGAATGAAGAAAACCAAAGACACAAGGGAAAGATCAGTCCAAAGGACTAATGGACCACAACTACCACAGCCTCCACCAGACTAAGTCCAGCATAACTAGATGGTGCCTGGCTACCACCACTGACTGCTCTGACAGGAATCACAATAGAGGGTCTGAGACAGAGCTGGAGAAAAATGAAGAACAAAATTCTAATTCACCAAAAAAGACCAGACTTGCTGGCCTGACGGAGACTGGAGAAACCCAAAGAGTATGGGCCCACACACCCTTTTTAGCTCAGTAATGAAGTCACTCCTGAGGTTCATCCTTCAGCCAAAGATTAGACAGGCCTATAAAGCAAAACAAGACTAAAGGGCCATACCAACCCAGGGGCAAGGACTGGAAGGCAGGAGGAGACAGGAAAGCTAGTAATAGGGAACCCAAGGTAGAGAAGGGGACAGTGTTGACATGTCATGGGGTTGGTTAACCAATGTCACAAAGCAATATGTATACTAATTGTTTAATGAGAAGATCATTTGTTCTGTAAACCTTCATCTAAAGTACAATAAACAACAAGAACAAAACCTGCTGGCTTCGCCAAGCCCAGTGTAGACGCCATTCAACTTGCGTACAAGGCCCAACATGGTTCCTGACCGGTGTGTCATGGCGGGACTCCAGCACATAGTGAAGACGTATACACAGTGGTCTGGCTACCCTCCCTCCTGGGGTAGGCCCATGGCAGTGTAAAGTACTGGACTGGGGCGGCATCAATGCAATTGATGGCCAAGCAATAACGATAGCTACCACTTACAGGGTGCTATCCAGCCAAAGCACCTGGAGCACAGCCACCACCTGCCTATCGGCAGAAGCCTGCATGTTGCTATGACGCAGAACAGAGTCCAGCAGAGCTTCCAGACCAAGAAAGAATAGGAAGAAAGGCCTGGTAACCTACTTCTGAAAATCAGCTCATGAAAACCCTATGGATAACAATGGTTTGATCCTGTTTGCATGGGGTCACCATGAGTCGCGGGCCAACTTGACAGCACCCAACAATAGCAATCTATGGGATAAATACTCCTGGATGATACTCAAAAAAAGAAAAAAAAAACCCAAATGGCAGGTCCTATCACCCTCGATTTACATATACTACTTGATATGCTGCTACCGGGGGTTGTGGTTCTGAGATGAACAGATACACAGCGTTTCCCAATCTTATTGTATCCGGAAAACCCTTTTTTGGGGGTTCCCTGGAACACACTTGGGTCAGTTCTGCCCTTGTGGTTCACAGTTAAGCAGAGCAAGGCTGTGGTTTAGAACATGTCTTTACCTTGTTAAGGAAGGATGATTCTATTCCTATTTTTAAGTTGTTTTCATTGGAACAGTTGTCAAATTCTCTCAGCATCTACCAAATCCGTCAAGTGGTTTCCTGTATTTGACTTATTCCTGAGATGTAAAAGATTTTCTTACACCAAAGCGCGCCTGCCTTCCTCAGGTGAGCCCTATTTGGTCACGGTGGTTGGTCTGTCCTCGTACTACACTTCAGGATGCGAATCATGAGTGCCGTAAGATTTTCCTTCTACATGCTTAAGAAGAGCGAACAAAAGTTTTCTTTTTGTGACATTTTCGCCAAGTGTTAGCAGCAGTATTTCGGCTTTATTAGACCTAACAGGGGCTGCTCCTCTTTCCTGAAGTCCTGGGTCCCTTTCTGCTTCTTGGGTGAGCACTTAGCCAGCCTCGGGAAGGGTCCTTGTGAAGGGTGTCCTCACCAGAGAGCCAGGCCCCTTTCTTGCAGGGAGGTGGAGAATCCGCCCTACAGAATCCCTGCGTTGAGACTCTGCAGCAGATTAATTGCAGCTGTGTCCTGGAATTTCCCCAACATACAAATCTTCATGATGTAAAACAGCTGGGAGGAAATCCCAGCATGCCCTGTACAGAGGCAGAGCTGCCAGTGAGCTACGGAGATTAACCCTCCAGCTCCCAGAAGGTAAGGAGAGCCCCTCTCCAGTCACACCCACCCAGTTCCAAGCTTGTTTTGGTATGGAGGGGATTCAATGGTCACATACTCGCTGGCCTGGTTCTCGGTAAGGCCCACATCCTCCCTGTCCACACATCCCCACAGAAACCCTGTAAGCAGGGCCCAGGCAAGAGAGGAGACAAAGCTTCATGTCACAGAATCAACAGCAGTGCCTCCAAATGGGCTCACTACAGTCGGAAGCAAGGAAAACAAGCCATCTTCGACAACTTTCCAGGTAAGAAAACTCTACCCCACGGAATCTCTGCGGCTTCTACAGAACATGGATGGAGGGACATGTATGGTGTACAGAGAAAGAGCCCTCTTCTCTAGCATTCCAGTCTCGCTGGCTTTTGTGCTTCAGTAGCAGATACCCCCACTAGAATAAGGCCATCGTGTTTGGTCAAGTAGAGGGTCAGCAAAAACGAGGGAAACCCTCCATGAGGTGAACTGCTACAGTTGTGACAACAATGGGCTCAAACATATCTATGATCGTGAAGGTGGCAGAAGACCAGGCAACGTTTTGTTCGGTTATACATAAGGTCACCGTGAGCCAGAGCTGACTTGACAGAGCTAACTAACAACAACAACGGCAGATGCTGAGGCTTACCTATTTAGGTGACCAGGTCTTCCTGCTTCTCTGGTCCCTAAAGGCAAACGCAGACTCCAGTGACCCAGAGATGCCCCTTTAATAGAAAAAGGAGGCTTCCCCAGGCCTCTCTCTCCTGAGAGTGTGTGATGCTGCCCTGAAAAACAAGGCAAGACCTCACGACCAAAGGCCTTTGAAAACCCAAGCCACGCAGGTAGATGGCTTTCCACCAAACGACAAAAAAGACATTGTTCAGGCGGCCCTCTTCTGCCTTTTTTTTTTTTTTTAATGTGCTTTAAGTGAAAGTTTATAAATCAAGTCACTCTCATACAGAAATTTATATACACTTTGCTATATACTCCTAGTTACTCTCCCCCTAATGAGACAACACACTCCTCCTTTCTACTCTCTATTTTTGTGTCTATTCAGCCAGCTTCTGACACCCTCTGCCTTCTCATCTTCCGTCCAGACAGGAGCTGCCCATATAGTTTCATGTGTCTACTTGAGCCAAGAAGCTCACTCTTCACCGGTATCATTTTCTACTCTATAGTCAGTCCAGTCCAATCCCTGTCTGAAGAGCTGGCTTTGGGAATGGTTTCTGTCTTGGGCTAACAGAAGGTCTGGGAACCACGATCTCTGGGGTCCTTCTAGTCTCAGCCAGACCATTAATTCTGGTCTTTTTATGAGAATTTGCCTCCTCTGCCTCTTAAGACTTATTTTAACAGGAAGGCTTATATCATAAACGAAAAATGTGAAGAAACAATCAGTTTCTCCTTATGCTCCATTCTGCCACAGTTAGGGACATAATCATTTCTCACCAGGATCACTGAAGTCATTTTCCAACCTTCTAGGGGAGTTAGCCCTCTAAAAACTAACCAATCGGTTCTCTTTCTTGGGTAAAACCTTTCCCTGGTTGGTTGCTAGGCTCAAGGGATTAAAAAAAAAAAAAAGAAAGGCATCCAAACATGGTGCTGTTGAGTTGATTCCCACTCAAGGTGACCCACGTGATAAAGAGTAGAGCTGTTCCTGTTCTGTAGGGTCTCCTTGGCTGTAATCTTTAAAGAAGCAGATCACCAGGCATTTCTTCTGGGGTGCCCCTGGGTGGGTTCGAACCACCAACCTTTTAATTACTAGTGGAGTACAAACCATTTGTAAAACCAAAAGCCTTCGGGCTTCCTCTGAGGAAGGCCCTCAAATTCACCAGCAATCCAGCACCAACCTATGTTTCTGGCTTCAACCCTCACCACTCCCCTCTTGCACTAGCTGCCCTGAAGGTCCTACTCTTAGTACACTGAGTGTGCCATACTGTGCTGCTGGCCCCCTGCCAGACAGTCTTTACTCCTGAGAAGGGGACACTAAGCCTTCTGTAAACCCCGGCCCCAAGGTCACTTCCTGACATGTCTTCTCCAGCTCCCTCTTGAGCTGGTCTCTCTCCCCTCTGCAACCCAGCTACCTTGGTGTCCCCATGCACCCCACGCTGTGTTGAGACCCACCTGGATGTTCTGTCTGCCCCTGGACTGTAAGGGTCATGCCCACACCCTCAATTCCTTGTACAGAAGCCAGCAATTATGAAGTGTTTGGTAAGTGTTTTCAGGCTCTAAAGTCAGAGCCATCTATGCTGAAACCCTGTCCTGCCTTATATTAACAGAGTGGGCTTCAGCATGCTGTTAGCCCCTATTTCCCCATCTGCAATATGAGGCGGCCCAGCCTTCTTGAATGCTTTAGAGATGTGGAACACACACAAGGGAGTCTATCTGACTCTTGAGCGACCGGCTCTCACATTATTCAGTACCACCAAGAATTCACAAATGTAGACTGGAGCCTGGGATACCCAACCCTGCCAGTTCCTGGAGGCCTCCTTAAGATCCTAGATCTTCTGTAGAAATGGACATGAATTGATCTACATTTGAAAATACACCAACTTCCAGCAGCTAAGTCATTAGTGGGGAGACAAAAAAACTTTCCGAAGTAGGAAAAATTTTTAGTTGTAGAAGTCACTGAAGAAGATAAAATAAAGTATTAGAACAGGCTATCAAACAAGATGGATTAGACAAGGCTGTAGGAGCAAAGGTATAGAAACAAGTTTTATACCCTTATCCCTTATTTTCTTTTCTAAAAATGAGTTGTTTCTGCACTTGCTTAGCTTTGTGGGTGGCACTAAATCCCAAACACAATTGCCCTCTCTGTTTTGATTGAGTGTAGAAGGTTGGGTTCCTTCTTGAGGTTTTGCTGGTGGGTGACTCCTTACAATTAAACTCAATTAATAAATCCATAATGCCCTAAAATAAGCTACCTTTGAGAAATTAATACGAAGTCCTGGTGGCACAGTGGTAGAGCTCAGCAGCTATCAAAAGGCCAGCAGTTCCAATCCACCAGCCGCTCCTTGAAAACCCTATAGGGCAGTTCTATTCTGTCTTACAGGGTTGCTATGAGTTGGAATTGACTTGACAGCAACTTTGGTGGGGGGGGGGGGGGGCACGGAAATTTAATATGCCAGACACAATTTTGTAGGAAAAGTTATTTAGAACCCCATTTTTACAGTGTTTTAAGCCAAGGAAGTAGTTTTTCTCCCCAGCACCTGCCATAGCATTTAAAAAAAATTTAGTTAACAAATATTTTTGGTGCTCCTCTTGGGCCTGGTAACAGAGACATTCCAAAAATATTTCTTGACTGAAGAGTAAACTCAAAGCTGAGGGTGGGCTGGCTAGGTTTCAATGTCCCCATCAAAATGTATTTTTAGCCTTCCCCCAAGTAATTTACTTTCTTTCTTGGGTGACCCCCAAACTATTCTCTCCCCATCCCATTTCAGAAAACCAGTTGCTGTTGTTTAGTCAATTCTAATTCACGGCGACCTCAGGTGTATCAGAGTAGAACTATGCTCCATACAGTTTTCAATTGCTGGGTTTTCAGATGCAGATTGCCAGGCCTTCGGAGGCAACTCTGGGTAAACTTGAACCTCCAGCCTTTCAGTTAGCAGGTGAACAAGTTAACCATTTGGACAAGCTGGGGAATCCTCCCATTTCAGAGAATTTGGGACTTCTGCCTTGGTAGAAAAAATTTTTTTCTAAATAATTTATTTTTGTTGTTGTTAAGAATATACCCAACCAGAGACTACATCATCCTGAGACCAGAAGAACTAGATGGTGCCCGGCTACAATCAATGACTGCCCTGACAGGGAACACAACAGAGAACCTCTGAGGGAGCAGGAGAGCAGTGGGATGCAGACCCCAAATTCTCATAAAAAGACCAGACTTAATGGTCTGACTGAGACTAGAAGGACCCCGGTGATCATGGCCCCCAGACCTTCAGTTGGCCCAGGACAGGAACCATTCCCGAAGCCAGCTCTTCAGACATGGATTGGACTGGACAACGGATTGGAGAGGGATGCTGGTGAGGAGTGAGCTTCTTGGATCAGGTGGACACTTGAGAGTATGCTGGCATGTCCTGTCTGGAGGGGAGATGAGAGGGTGGAGGGGGTTAGGAGCTGGTGAAATGGACACGAAAGGAGAGAGTGGAGGGAGGGAGCGGGCTGTCTCATTGGGGGAAGAGTAATTGGGAATATGTAGCAAGGTGTGTATAAGTTTTTGGGTGAGAGACTGACTTGATTTGTAAACTTTCACTTAAAGCACAATAAAAATTATATTTAAAAAAAAGTTAAAAAAAAAATATATACCTAGCAGAACATACACCAATGCAACCATTTCTACATCTACAGTTCAGCAACACTGATTACATTCTTCCAGTTGTGTGACCCTTCTCACCCTCCTTTTCTCACTTGTTCCTCCTCCATTAACATAAACTCACTGGCTTGGTAGACAATTTTTGACTTGACCACAGATTTGTTTTTAAAAATTGGCTCCCCCGAGAGGCCAGTTTTTAGTAGTGGAAGAATGGAGCACTGGTTGCAAGAGACCAGGGTTCTTGTGTCATTTGAACCTCCCGAAACTTGAACATCTCATCTTTAAAATGGGTATTCATCAGGATGAAGATAAGGGACTGGAACAGATGGGGGCGGGGGGGGGGGAGCCCAGGGACAGAAACCAAAGCACTCGTCTGTCTAAACCTCAGCAGGTTTCTGGGAGCGAAGACTGCTTTCTTCATTGCTGAGTATACTCAGGCTTGCGTGTAGAAAAAGAGCAAAAAAACCAAACCCACTGCCTTTGAGTCAATTCCAACTCATAGTGGCCCTATAGGACAGAGCAGAACTGCCCCATAGAGTTTTTGAAGAGCGCCTGGTGGATTCGAACTGCCGACCTTCTGGTTAGCAGCTGTAGCTCTTAACCACTATGCCACCAGGGTTTCCTAAGGGCTCAATAAATAGATCAGATGTTCTAGCTGAACTCTAGTTACAAGCTGTGTGCCTGGGGAATTTACAGGCTCTCTGGTTTCTCACCTGTGACGTGGAATCGCAGCACCCACTGCCTGGTATGGCAGAGTTATCATCTCAAATGTGGCCACCACTTGGGTGAAGACCAGGCACAGTGCTGGGCATGGAGTGAGTACTTAGGAAATACGTGCTTAGTCACTAAATTTTACAGTTATTTTTGTTCAATGAGCCTATAACTTGCACCTTAGGCAGTGGCAGGAAAGCGCTAATTAACAGAGTTTGGCCACTCAGTCATCTAAGGCGGCTTTGTGGGGAGAGAGCCTGTTCAGTGGTGCACTCAGAAATGTCTAGTTTGATCTCCAAGCTTTAAAAGAAAAAAAAAGGCCAATTTGCTGCATTTGCTGGTACCCATGGCTTAATGCTGCCACCATGGCTGATCTGCAGCCACCACGGTGAGTCACTGAAGGCGGTGTCGGCAGAGATGTTCATAGGGGCCTGGGTGCCAGCTGGACCAGCATGTGCTGCCTGTGGGTGAGGACCGAGGGGGTCTCAGGGGTGTGCCCAGCTTGCTGGGGCTGTTGGCTGCTTTCAGATGGCTGGAAGGCAGGCAGACACAGCCCTTGGCTGCAGGGGGCCCAAGATTTTGCTGCAGAGCTGTACACCTGGCCAGGTGATCTTCCTGACAGCTGCACACTCCTTTCAGAAGGAGCAGAAGTCCAGAGCACTGACCGCATAGGGTGTGTGCTCTCCAAGGCTGGACTGGCTCTGGGCCAGAGTGCAGGGATTTCAAAAAAATTCTCAAACAAACTGCTTTCAGGTCCTCGTTTCTGCAACTCAGCCCTGTGTCCAAGTGGCCTCTCCACATGCGCTGGGAGCCTGGGCTTACAGGTACTTTGCATGCGCAGTGCCTAACAATGAACCACCATTGAGAAGCTTCTTTGCAGAAACTAGCTTTGGAAGCCTGGCCCTCCCTTCCTGGAGCTGAGCCCTGCCTGGCCCATCCTCCTTCTCCTTTCTGACTTGGGCCTCATAATTACCATGTCTTGCAATTGACAGTACTCCCCCTACCCCTCACCTCAATCATCAGGTTAGATCATCTGCCCTGGCCCCCACAGCGGGCGGAGTTCACCTGTTAGCCTCTGACCTGTGGGCTCACGCTCAGCTGACAGAACAAACAGCCTCTGCCCTTGCACAGATTCCAGCCTGTTCTCTGGCCCGAACATACGTTAAATCCCACCTAACCATCCTGTCCCTTCTCCTGCTCACCTAGCAACATATTACAGATGGTCCCATATCAGTACAACAGGGCTGGTCATTCTAATAGCTGTGTTATATCCACAGTATGCAGGTGCTGTAATTTACTTGTTTTGGTTAGCTGACGTTGAGTTGAGCCGGCCCCTGTTACGAACTGTGTCCCCCCAAAATGTGTCAACTTGGCTAGGTCATGATTCCCAGTATTGTGTGGTTGTCTTCCATTTTACAATCTGATGTAATTACCCTATGTGTTATAAATCCTAACCTCTATGATGCTAATGAGGCAGATGTGAGGCAGTTATGTTAATAAGGCAGAACTCAATCTGTAGGATTAGGTTGTATTTTGAGTCCATCTCTTTTGAGATTCATGAAACAGACATGCGAGCAGAGATGAGGAAGACCATGTCACCACCAATAAAGAAGAGCCCGGAGCAGGGCACGTCCTTTGGACACGGGGACCCAGGATTGAGAAGTTCCTAGACCAGGGAAGACTGATGACAAGGACCTGCCCCCAGAGACAAAAGACAGAGAAAGCCTTCCCTTGGAGCTTGTACCCTGAATTTGGACTTCCAGCCTTCCAAGCTGTGAAAAAATAAATTTCTCTTTGTTAAAGCCATCCACTTGGTGGTATTTCTGTCATAGCAGCACTAGATAACTAAGACAGCCCCCAACTCATGGCCACCCCATGCACAATGGAATGAAACACTGCCAGGTCCTGCACCATAATCCTGATGGGCTATGGGTAAGACCATTGTGATCCACAGGGTTTTCACTGGCTGATTTTTGGAAGAAAATCATCAGGACTTTCTTCCTAATTCCATCTTAGTCTGGAAGCTCTGCTGGGACTCGTTCAGCATCATAGCAACACACAAGCCTCCACTGACAGATGGGTGGTGGCTCCTCAGTGAGGTACAATGGCCAGGTATCGAACCTGGGTCCCCTGCATGGAAGGTGAAGATCCCACCGCTGAACCATCAATGTACCTCCATAATTTACTCTGTGGCCCTGTATTTACAGGCATTTAGGTGGTTCCCAGTCTTCTGCTTCAATGACTATCCTTGAACATTCACCATTTTGCTCATGGATGAATACAGTTGTAGGATACATTTTCTTTTTCCCCCCTGTGGAAGTTTTTTATTAATCCAAAAGACATATTCCAAAAAATAGAGAGCATTAATCTGACACTTTTAAAGTAAGTATCCAAGTTTTTTAAATTTTTCCAAAAATACTTGTTTTTTTTAAAATAATTTTTATTGAGCTTTAAGTGAACATTTACAAATCAAGTCAGTCTGTCACATATAACCTTATATACACCTTACTCCATACTCCCACTTACTCTCCCCCTAATGAGTCAGCCCTTCCAGTCTCTCCTTTCGTGACAATTTTGCCAGTTTCTAACCCTCTCTACCCTCCTATCTCCCCTCCAGACAGGAGATGCCAACAGAGTCTCAAGTGTCCACCTGATAAAAGTAGCTCACTCTTCATCAGCATCTCTCTCCTATCCATTGTCCAGTCCCTTCCATGTCTGATGAGTTGACTTCGGGAATGGTTTGTAGGATACATTTTTAACTGTGAGGGGAATTTGCTAGGTACACACATTTAGGTTTGGGGAGTTATTTACCAAATTTCTCACAATCTACCCCGCTAACTCTCTCCCGTGGAGCAGCTGGTGGGTTCGAACCATCAACCTTTCAGTTAGCAGATGAGTGCTTTAACCACTGTGCCACCAGGGCTCCTTAGGCAACAATATCTATTAAAAGCAACCCTACATTAATTATTTTTATCCCCAATCCAGTGCCTTCAGTTTTCCGAATTAAAAAGCTAATGTTTAATGTCTTTAGCAGCTTCCCCTGTCTCTAGCTAGACACTGAGTTCTTTGGGTTCCAGGCATCTGAAATCCAGGCCATCCCTATTTTGTGGCTGGGCCACTCAATAGCCTGTACCTGCTCTCCTGCCTGCGGGTCCGTGTCTGCTCCAGACTGTCTACCCCAGACTGTCTACCCCGGAGGAACTTGGAGTAGCTATCCAGTTAGAAGGATGGTGGGCTGCAAGCTACGTTGACAGGTCACTTTGCTCGGATTGACAATATGTCTGTGGTCCACATCAAAAACAGGGTGGTGGGTAGAGATTCGACGGTCCTGAACACTCTCTGCAGTGTCACCACTGGCTCTGGCTCTGACTCCCTCTTTCTCTCTCTCTACCCTCACTTGTCCTTGGAAATATCTTTCTGAACCATCAACCATGCTCTTTAAAACTAGCAAGTGGCTTCCCATTTTTAGCAGATTGCCTACCAAGTGATCAAGATACAGTGACAGCTCTGTACAGATCACTCCACAAATATTGAGGGAGCACCTCTTACATAAAAAGTGGCTATTTGTGCCTGCAGGTCCCTGGGTGGCCCACATAGTTTGCACTCAGCTGCTAACCTAAAGGTTGGTGGTTTGAACCCTCCCAGTGGTACCACAGAAGACAGGCCTAGCAATCTGCTTCTGTTAAGATTACAGCCAAGAAAACCCCATGGAGCAGCTTTCGTCTATAACAGATGGGGTCACCAGGAGTTGGAATTGACTCAACGGCAACAGACAACACATTTATGTAGATGTATGATACTCCACAGGAGAGATTTAACCATTTTTAAGTGTGCAACTCAGTGGCATTAATTACAATTATGCAACTGTAACTGTTGTACAATTACAATTGTGCAACCATTACTGCTATTTCCAGAACTTTCTTCACCATCCCAAGCAGAAACTCTGCATTCATTAAGCAGTAACCTCTAATCTACTATCCGTCTCTATGTGTTTGCTGATTGCAGATATTTCATACAAAGTGGAATTATACAATACCTGTCCTTTTGTGGGGAAGATATTGAAAAGTGCGTAAATAACTAGAACATAAGTCAGCAGATGACAAGTTCAGAGAGGAACAGGATAACAGCAAGCAGGAGGTATCGAGGCAAACCTGGAAGGCTGCGTACGGGAGGCCGCATCTGACCCTGGGCAGGCAGGTGAGAGACATGTCTGTAGCTGTTTTACTTTTTAAAGCATTTTCTATTAATTATCTCATTTGATCTTAATGACCCCTGGATGTAGATAAAGCAGGTATTAAAAAGGGGGAAACACCCTGCAGAAGCTGCTGGATTTACCAAGGACACTGAACTACCTGGTGATCAAGTTGGCACTAGACTTTTATGTATAACTCACAGGGTACCAGATTCTGGTTTTTGCCTTGGAGAAGCTTTAATCAGATCTTGGAAACCTGATTCTGTAACTGGGATTGTGGGTGAGCAAATACAGGACACAAGAGCTACCCATGGCAAACACAGATAACAGACCATGGCACTTTACCCCACTAATGTTGGGTAAGACCACCCACGTCCTTCTCAACACAGTATACCAGGCAGCCACTAACAATTGATTAGAACTGATCTTTAAGGTACGGTCTATTCATTCTCTCTAACTGAAGCCTGGCCGTAGACACAGATATTCTGTCTGGTGGGTAGGAGGCACAGAGACTAGGCCCCGGGAACATTCCTTTCCTGGCTGTCAAATTGAGGAATTAAGCTCCTAGATATACAAGGAAAAAAAACACACACACACAGTAATAATTTGCAGAACATCCATTGACCAAAAGCAGGCCTGGGAATTCTGCAGTTCATGGATTTTCTCCTGTGGGAGGAGAAGCTGGAAAGCATCCCAGGTATTGAGGAGAAAGGAAGCAGGATCTGTGTATAATCAATGGGGAACAGGAAGAGCACTTATCTAGGGCAAGTAAAACACACAGCACAAAAGAACAGCCAGGCAGCTGGGGGCTCCACAGTGCTCCAGAGGCCTCTCTCCAGAACCTTCTCCACCGCCCCTGCCCGCCCCATGGCTGGCCAAAGTCAACAACTCCTGGGCACCAGGAAATGGGAAATGTCTGAGGAGGTCCCTCCAGAGATGGGAAGTTCTGGAAAGATCTCTGACATTGCAGGTGACAGAGGGCTCTGGGAATAAGCCCACACCAGACACCTCTACCCAGGGCCAGCACTCCTGGTAAAAGAGCCCAAGCACAGGTCACACACCCTATGCTGGTCTGTGTCTATGTGTGCACTCATGTGTGTACAGATGTCATGTACGTGCACCCATTGGTGCCTTTTAGGGACCAACAAAATGATTCTGCGTTCACACTGAGGGGAAAAAACAAACAAAAAACAAACCCGTTGCCACTGAGTCAATTCTGACTCATAGCGATCCTAAAGGACAGGGTAGAACTTGCCCCATAGAGTTTCCAAGGAGCGCATGGTGGATTCGAACTGCTGACCTTTTGGTTAGCAGCTATAGAACTTAACCACGATTGAGCTGAAGGGCACAGGGCACTGTGATGGGCTACTAGAAGGGCTAAGAAGTGAACATTCACTGCGGGCACACTGTGTGTCAAATACTTTACGTCACAGCACCTACACTCATCAGGCCTTCCCCTCCTCATTTCACCGTGTTGTACCCCATTCCCATCTCAGTTTTGAATATAATAACACCTCCTATTTTGGATATTTGAAATATTTATTTTAACAGACATTTAATATATATATATATAAAAGCATGAAAACTTTTTATTTCTTGGACACTCTTGCTTACAATGAAGCTATATTTTTTACAAGTGGGAGAAAAGTGAGTCCATTCCAGGAAGAATATTAGGTAAACAGTATAGGTATGTGCCAAAAATTATACAAACAACTGATGTTTGACAAATGTTGTTATAGAATCACATGTTTATAGCCATTAGGGGCTACACCAAATAAGGGGTAAGGGTATCCCCAGGAACAGGAGGAAGGGGTTCTGTACACAAGCCCAAAAGTCAGCTTGTCCCAAGACACATCACTCTCTTCTCAAACAGCTTCTCAGCCAGGGCCACCATCCGTGTGTGCACCACCCACGTCAGAACCTCGACATCTCCGCCTCCACTCTCTTCCTCACTCCTGGTGGTCTAGCCAGTCCCTAAGTCCTGTCCATTGGTGGCCATGATATTTCTTCCATCTTGACTACCCTTGACCTTTCAATAGCCTCCTGACCAGCTCCTTGACTTCGCTCAACCTCTCTTCCAGTTCAGTCTTAAGACCCTGCTGTCCCACTGACTTTCCTGCTCACAGTTAGCTGACGTATCCTCCCTTATCTCTCCTAAGCCTTCTGGGGGCTGGAACCAAATTGTACTTGTCCCTTGGCACAGCATATCATTGGTGAGAGGAACCTGGGGACTACCGCAGGGTGTTTTTAGGATTAACGCATTACAGGCACAATCCTCCCTGAAGGTCTTCCCTGTAAGGTCAGCCAGCTATAGGAGGAAATGCTGTATCCCAAGGCCAAATGCAGTTAGTGGCCATGCTCCTGGGACTGCCCCCAGAGACCCTAATTTAGTTGGCCTGGGGCAACAGCAGTGATAACCATAGATAGCCCTTTGGGAAGGCAAAGAACAGAAGGAATGGGTCAGCCCACTGCCAACGGGTAGCCTACCAGCCACACGGGACTCCATTTACCTAATGCAATAAGGTGGATCAAGTCAAGCATGCAACTGACAGCATGCCTGTTTCCAATTACTTTGATAGTTCCGCCATTGCCATGGATTGAACTGTGCCCCCAGTCAGCTTGGCTAGGCCATGATTCCCAATATTTTGTGACTGTCTACTTTTTTGTTGTCTGATGTGATTTTCCTATGTGCTGTAAATCTTATCTCTACGATATTGATGAGATGGAATTAGTTATGTTAATGAGGCAGGGCTCAATCTACAAGATGGGTTGTGTCTTCAGCCAATCTCTTTTGAGATATAAAAACCAGAAGTGAGCAGAGAGACAGGGGCACCTCATACCACTAAAAAAGCAACACTGGGAGGAGGGCCTGTGCTTTGGACCTCAGGTTCCTGCACTGAGAAGCTCCTAGTCCAGGGGAAGATTGATGACAAGGATCTTTCCCCAGAGCCAACAGAGAGAGAAAGCCTTCCCCTGGAGCCTTTCCCCAGAGCCAACAGAGAGAGAAAGCCTTTCCCTGGAGCTGACGCCTAAATTTGGACGTCTAGCCTACTAGACTTTGAGGGAATACACTTCTGTTTGTTAAAGCCATCTACTTGTGGTATTTGTGTTGTAGCAGCATTAGATAACTAAGACACCCCTGCAGTTTATATATTGATTAAAAAAGTAACCTGATACCTCTAACTCTTCTACTGCACGGGGCTGTGATTCTGGGTTGTGCGGCAAAACCCTGCTGTGGAATATAAAACCCACTGCCGTCGAGTCGATTCCAACTCATAGTGATACTATAGGACAGAGTAGAACTGCCCCATATGGTTTCCAAGGAGTGGCTGGTAGATTCAAACTGATGACCTTCTGGTTAGACTACTGGGCTCTTAACCACTACGCCACCAGGGTCTTTGGACTATAGCATTTCTGAAATTCATACTGTTTGATATTAATGTCATTTCAGGTGAATAAACAAGTGTGCAGAAAAGGGGCAGCAAACTGCACAGAAGTGTGAACAAGTGTGAACAGATTTCTTTAAAGACACTCTGATTATTTACTGTACCAGGTAATCTACCAAGCTACTTCCATGTATTATTTCATTTAATCCTCATAGCCTTATAACATAATGCTATTATTACCCCTGTTTTACAGATGAAGGGATTAAGGTACAAAGAGTTGAAGTAACTTGCTCAGGTCCTGTCTCATCTCAAAGGCTAATTTTTAACCCTTTCATTATACCGGTGCTGGAAGAGAAAAACCACACCACTCATCTAACCCATCTGGGCACTTCTCAGAAAGGGGACTCAGGCCCAGGGTAGTGAACAGTCCCCTCCCATGATTACACAGGACACTGGCAGAGCTGGAATGAGAACAGCCAAGGCACCCTGGCACCAGCTGCAGAAGAGCTAGGATGGATCAAGGTTTTTTTGCAACAAATACACAAGCTATTAAAAAACAAACAAAAAACGACCAAACTCATTGCCGTCGAGTCAATTGTGACCGTACAGGACAGAGTAGAACTGCCCCGTAGGGTTTCCAAGGGGCGGCTGGTGGATTTAAACTGCCAACCTTATGGTTAGCAGCGTATGACTCAACCACTGTGCCACCAGGGCTATAGGTACAAATATAAAAAGACTGGAAGTGATGAAAATATTAACCTAAGCAAATCAACATTATGAATGCTAATCTGCAGAAGTCATATAATACACAACAAACTATAATTGTATTACTCAAATTTCATTATAGAGAAACCATACATTCTGAATAAGACCAATAGCTCCACGCTGCCCCCTGGCGGTTACCATGTGTCTACCAGAAAAGGATGCTAAGCCAACCATTCTCTTGGGAAAAAGACCCTGGATAAGGACATCTGACATATTGGAAACAACATTAAGGAAAGGTCTTAGAAATCCCAGGAGGAAGTGATCTAGTGGGTCAGGAAGGATCAGTCCCAGGAGAAGGACATCATGCTTGGTAAAGTACAGCGTCAGCGGAAAAGAGGAAGACCCTCAACGAGATTGACTGACAGTGGCTGCAACAATGGGCTCAAGCATAACAATGATTGCAAGGATGGCACAGGACCAGGCAGCGTTTTGTTCTGTGGCACACAGGGTCACTGTGGGTCAGAACCAATTCGATGGCACCTAACAACAACAATCTTTATGGGAGCAGACTGCCAGCATAGTGTCTGGTGGGCTTGAACTGCTGACTCTTTGGTTAGCAGCTGAGAGCTTAACCACTATGCCACCAGCAGGACTCCTTTTTACTGTGCTTTAGATTAAGGTTTACAGAGCAAGTTAGTTTCTCATTAAACAATATACATACTGTTTTGTTACGTTGGTTGCCAACCCTGCAATGTGTCAACACTCTCCCATTCTCAACCTTGAGTTCCCCATTTCCATTCATCCAGCTTTCCTGTCCCCTCCTGCCTTCTTGTCCTTGCCCCTAGGCCTATGAGCCCATTAGTCTCGTATACACGGTTGAGCCGAGTGTATTAATGTTTGTTTTATGGGCCTGTCTAATCTTTGGCTAAAGGGTGAACCTCAGTAGTGACCTCATTACTGAATTAAAAGGGTGTCTGGGGACCATACATACTCTCAGGAGTTTCTCCAGTCTCTTGTCAGACTAGTAAGTCTGGTCTTTTTTTTGTGAGTTTGATTCTACGTTTTTCTCCAGCTCTGTTTGGGACCCTGTATTGTGATCCTTGTCAGAGCAGTCTGTGGTGGTAGCCGAGCACGGCATCCGGTGGAGGCCGTGGTAGATGTGGTCCATTAGTCCTCCGGACTGACCTTTCCCTTGTGTCTTTCGGTTTCCTTCATTCTCCCATGCTCCAGATAAGGTGAGGACTCCTTTAACCACCTTGAAGTCTGTTAAATTGACAAAGGCCTTTTTTTTTTTAATTATCATGTGCACTTTTTTTAAAATTATTTTTATTGTGCTTTAAGTGAAAGTTTACAAATCAAGTCAGTCTCTCACATAGAAACTTATATATACCTCAATACATACTCCCACTTACTCTCCCCCTAATGAGTCAGCCCGCTCCCTCCTTCCAGTCTCTCCTTTCGTGACCGTTTTGCCAGTTTCTAACCCCCTCTACCCTCCCATCTCCCCTCTAGACAGGAGATGCCAACACAGTCTCAAGTGTCCACCAGATACAAGTAGCTCACTCTTCATCAGCATCTCTCTCCAACCCATTGTCCAGTCCAATCCATGTCTGATGAGCTGGCTTCGGGAATGGTTCCTGTTCTGGGCCAGCAGAAGGTTTGGGGAGACCGCCGGGATTCTTCCAGTCTCAGTCAGACCATTAAGTCTGGTCTTTTAATGAGAATTTGGGGTCTGCATCCCACTGATCTCCTGCTCCCTCGGGGGTTCTCTGTTGTGTTCCCTGTCAGGGCAGTCATCGGTTGTGGCCGGGCACCATCTAGTTCTTCTGGTCTCAGGATGATGTAGTCTCTAGTTCATGTAGCCCTTTCTGTCTCTTGGGCTCATAATTACCTTGTGACCTTGGTGTTCTTCATTCTCCTTTGATCCAGGTGGGTTGAGACTCATTGATGCATCTTAGATGGCCACTTGTTAGCATTTAAGACCCCAGACGGCACACTTCAAAGTGGGATGCAGAATGTTTCCTTAATAGAATTTATTTTGCCAATTGACTTAGATGTCCCCTGAAGCCATAGTCCCCAAACCTCCGCATGGGCACTTTTTTATATCCTGTTATCTGTTAGTGAGAAAGTCAACTAGGTAAATTCTTTCTTGTGCAATGTGTAGGTTATGTGTCAAGTCTTCTAAAGGCTTACCACCTTGAGGAATGTATGCTAAGGAAATAATTGGTAACTGCAAGATATTAAATACTTTATGCTATGGTTATGATATTTGAAGTCATGGACAAGGTGAGTATTTACAGACACCATATATTGGTAAGTGGAAGAGCATATTACAAAACATGTACAGATTCCCACTTTTGTAAAATATATATCTTTAATGTGTTGAAGAGAAATCTGGAAAGATAAACACTAAGAGGTGATGTGAATTTATCTCTGGATGACAAGAGTACAGGTGATTTTTATTGTCTTCTTTTGGCTAAATATATATATTGCTTTTAAACTAACAACAAATATATGGAATTGGAATCACTTTGTAGTTAAAAAATTTAAGATAGATAAAACTAATCAGAAAAAAAAAAACAACAACAGGAAATTCTACATTCAAATCTCCAATCTCTCATTTCTGAACTTCTAAGTGTTATTTTCCCTGGAATGGTGTCCTGGCCTTGAAAACTCTCCCCAACCATCTCCATTAAAAACCAAAAAAAAAAAAAAAGAAAAACCCAAACCCATTGCCGTCGAGTCGATTGTGACTCATAGTGACCCTATAGGACAGAGTAGAACTGCCCCCATATGGTTTCCAAGGAGCACCTGGTGGATTCCAACTGCCAACCTTTTGGTTAGCACCCATAGCTTTTAACTACTATGCCACCAGGGTAAGTGGGGTCTCAGTATTTGGGCTCCTTTATTGGTCCCTGGGTGAGATGCGCTAGGCTAGTGGTACGGAAAAGAGGAAGAGCCTGAACGAGATGAATTGACACAGTGGCTGCAACAATGGGCTCAAGCATACGATTGTGTGCATGGTGCATGACTAGGCAGTGTTTCGTTCTTTTGTACATGGGGTAGCTATAAGTTGGAACCAACTTGATGGCACCTACCAACAACAGCAGTGCTGTGAGCGCTAGTTCCACATGGCCACCCTGTTCTGGGACCACTGCCTTGCTCAGCTTAGGAGGGTCTGCTTTGCACAGGCCCTGCCCTTTGACGCTATCTTCTCACTCTATCCCTTTAGCAACCGAACACAGTTAGGTGCCCGGTGGAGAAGGTTTGGTACCACTTTGACCAGAGAGGAAGGGCTGTGGAGATAATCCAGTCCATTGGTTCTCAGACCTCACTAGATATCAGAGTCCCCTAGGGGAATCAGAGTTTAAAAACATTGATTCCTGTTGCCTCTGCCCCTTATGATTTAACTGTTCGAGGGTGAGGCTAGAACACCTTTGTTAAAAAAAAGCGCCCCAGATGATACTAATGTGCAGACAGACTCGTCCCAAATGTTAACCACTGCCTCTTGCCCCCAGTCACGTCTGGGTTTCTCCTTCAAAGATGATCTTCATCTTGCCCTTCTGCACTCTTCTTGTCCATTCCTCCCCAAGAGCAAGCATCCATCCACCTACTGTGAAACATTTTTACTGCCACTATTATATGCCAGGTGGAGCCCTGGTGGCACAGTGGTTAGGAGCTTGGCCGCTAACCAAAAGGTCAGCAGTTCAAATCCACCAGCCACTCCTTGGAAACCTTATGGGGTAGCTCTACTCTGTCTTATTGGGTCACTATGAGTCGTAATCAACTCTATGGCAACAGGTTTGGTTTGGTTTGGATTTATATGCCAGGTACCATAGAATACCTATCTTCATTACAGAGGGACCATTATATGGATAAGGCTCAAAGTGGAAGGTTCCAGTAAATATGGAGAATCCTAATCCTCAGACAGCCCTTGAGGGGTCTTATAAGTTAACCATCAGGAGATTAGATAGGAAACACCTGCACCATGGTTCCTGCAGGTGGTATTGGGAAAATTTACCGTCACAGCCAATATCCCTTTAACATTCTTAATGTTAACACATTACATGCCTCATTCTTGGGCTAGTAGAGGGGCTGCCACGCATTCCCCAACTCCTCCAACGAAATTCATGGCTCAGTCTTTATGGAATTTCAAGCATCTGGGCTAGGCTAGGTTGAGAGGGGGGTGGGTATATTTTAGAGCACGGAAGCCCTAAAAACATTTCTTGTCAGAAGATACTTAAGAGTTGAATGACAATGAAAGCACAACACACCAAAACTTAAGGGACAAGGTGAAGGCAGTGCTCGGAGGAAAATTTAGAGCGGTAAACTCCGACATTAAAAAAGAAAAAAGATTTCAAATCAATAACTTTACCACCTGAGGAACAAGGAAAAGGGCAAATCAAGCCCACAACTCCCATTAGGAAGGAAATAACAAAGGTCAGAACAGAAATAAACAAAACAGTGAGAGAGAGAGAGAAAAAAGAATCAATTCAACAAGAACTTGGTTTAAAAAAAAAAATAAAATAGAATTGAAAAACCTTTAGTTAGACTGACACAGAAAAAGAGAGAAAATGCAAATATCTATAATCAGAAATGGAACTGGGAACATTACATCCTAATTAAAAAGGATCATAAGAGGATACTATGAACAGTTCTACACCATCAAAGAAGATACTATGAACAGTTGTACACCAACAAATTATACAACCGAGATGAAACGGACAAATTCCTAGAAACACAAACTTTCAACATTCAGTCAAGAAGATCTCAACAAATCTTTGAGAGGTGAAGAGACTGAAGTAGTAATCAAAAACCTTCCCCCCCAAAAAAAGTCCTGGACCAGATGGCTTCACTGGGGAATTCTACCAAATATTTATACAAAAAGTGACTCCTATTCTTCTTAAACTTTTCCAAAAAAGAGAGAATATTTACTTCCTAACCCATTTTATGAAGTTAGCATTACTCTGTGAAGTTAGCATTACTCTGACACTGAAGCCAGACACAGACACCTCAAGAAAACTAAAGACAACATCCCTTATGAATATAGGTGCAAAAATCTTCAACAAAAATACTAGCACGCCAAATCCAAAAGCATATTAAAAGAATTAAAAATCATAATCAAATGGATTTATCCCAGGAATACAAGGGTGATTTAACATTAAAATCAATGTAATATACCACATTAATAGAACAAAAGAAAAGAGCCACATGATCATTTCAACATACAGAAGGCATGTGGCAAAACCCAATACCCTTTCATGATAAAAACACTCGAGAAGCTAGGAACAGAAGTGAAACTGCTCAATGTGATAAAAGAGCATTTATGAAAAACCTACAGCTAACATCATACTCAATGGAGAATGACTGAGCACTTTCTCCTTAAGATTCTGAACAAGACAAGGATGCCAGCTATCACCACTGCTGTTCAACACTGTTACTGGGAGTCCTAGCCAGGGCAATTAGGCAAAAAGAAAAAAGAAATAAAAGATATATGAAGAGGGAAAGAAGAAGTAAAACTATTTCGATTTGTAGGCGGCATGATCCTATATATAGAAAACCCCAAAGAATCCATAAGAAAGCTACCAGAGCTAATAAATGGATTCAGTGAAGTGTCAGGATAGAAGATCAACACGTAAACGCTTGTGTTTCTGTATATCAGCAATGGATATTCTGAAAAGGAAATCAAGGGAATAATTTCATTTACAATTGCATCTAAAAGAAGAAAATACTTAGGAATAAATTTAATCAAGGAAGTGAGAGGCCTGTACACTGAAAACTATAAAACGTTACTGAAAGAAATTAAAGAAATAAATGGAAAGACATTCCATGTACGTGAATTGGAAGACTTAACATTGCTAAGATATCACTATATATCCCAAATAATCTACAGATTCAACACAAAGCACAAAATTTCAACAGCCTTCTTTGCAGAAATAGAAAAGCCAATCCTCGAATTTATATGGAACCATAAGAGGCACTGAATAGCTAAAGCAATCTGGAAAACAAGAAAACAAAGTAGGAGGACTCATAGCTTCCAATTTCAAAACACAGTTATCAAAACAATCTGGTACTGGTGTAAGGATAGACATGTAGACCAACGGAACACAATAGAGAGTTCAGAAATAAACCCATAAATCTATGGTCAATTGCTTTTTGACAAAAGTGCTAAGTCCGCTCAATGGGGAAAGAACAGTCTCTTTAATAAATGGTGCTGGTGGCACAATTGGATCTCCATACGCGTAAGAATGAAGCCGGACCCATACCTCACACCATACACGAAGCTTAAAATAGATCAAGGACTTAAATGTAAGAACTAGAACCATATAACTGTGAGAAGATAACACAGAGGTAATGCTTTGAGACCTAGTTTTAAATGCTGGATTCTTAGATAACGACACCAAGAGCAGGAGCAAAAAAACCCAAAATGGACAAACTGGACTTCATCAAAATTTAAAACTTTTGTTCATCGAAGAACTTTATCAATACAATAAAGAGACAACCTACAGATTGGGAGAAAATTTTTGTGAACTATGTATCTGAAAATGGTTTAATACACACAACATATAAAGAATTCCTTCACCTTAATGACAATGCAAACAACCCAATAAAAAATGGGCAAAGAACTTCACCAAAGAGGATGTACCAATGGTCAACAAGCACGTTAGGAAACTGAAACCAAAATGAGATAGTATTTCATTTCCACTAAGATGGCTATGATAAACAAAAACAGAAAACAGCAAGTGTTGGTGAGGATGTGAAAATACTGGAACCCTCATCCATTACAGGTGGAGCTGTAAAGTGGTATAGCCACTGTGGAAAACAGACTGGCAGTTCCTCAAAAAGTTAAACGAAGAATTACCACATGACCCAGCAATTTCATGCCTAGGCATATACCCAAAAGAATTAGACACAGGAAATGCAAACAGACACTTGTATACCAATGCTCAGGGCAGCACTATTTGCAATAGCCAAAAGGTGGAAACAGTCTCAATGTCCATGAACAGAAGGATGGATAAACACAATGTGGCTACACATACAATGAAAGATTACTCAGACATGAAGAGAAATGAAGTTCTAATATATATTACGATATGGATGAACCTTGAAAACAATATGCTGAGTGAAATATGTCAGTCATAAAGGGACAAAAATTGTATGATCCTACTTACATGAAATATCTAGAACGGGCAAATGTACAGAGACCAAAGATTATTAATTAACGCCAGTGAATTGTATATAAAAAGATGTTAAAATGGCAAGTTTTTAAAATACATATACAAAACAAACATTTTTACTATAGTAAAAACAACAAAAAGCCAAAAAACAACCAACCATTACTTGAATCTCATGTCATTTCCCAAGTAACTTGGTAACACACCAACTTTAGGCACTGACTGCATATAAAGTTGGTTACATAAGTTTCCACAAGTAAATGTTCAATGTACAAGTGGTGGTAGGTGATCAGGCCTTGTCCAAGGCCTGGGTTTGATGACCTGAAGATTCCAAATCTCTGCCACTTCCTTCCTGAGTCCCAGTTCCTTTCCACTGACTCTGAAAGGCAACCACTGATTGGGTGACAACTCCATCTCTGAGTCCCAGGACCCATGATACATACACAGAGCTGGACTGGGTAGGTATGGCCCATTTAAAAGCTTATTTATAAGTACACTGGCCACATTTTCTATTGAACCACCTTGATTGGTCCATGTTGCATTCCCCTGAGCCCCATACCAAAAAACCAAACCCACTGCTGTCAAGTCAATTCCAACTCAGAGCGACCCTATAGGAGAGTAGAACTGCCCCATAGAGCTTTCAAGGAGTGCCTGGTGGATTTGAATTGCCAACCTCTTGGTTAGCAGCAGTAGCACTTAACCACTATGCCACCAGGGTTTCCCTGTGTCCCAAAAAATCCCACTGCCATTGAGTCGATTCCGACTCAGAGTGAACCTAAAGGGCAGAGTGGAACTGCCCCATAGTTTCAAGGAGCACCTGGAGGATCTGAACTGCTGACCTCTTGGTTAGCAGCAGTAGCACTTAACCACTATGCCACCAGGGTTTCCCTGTGTCCCAAAAAATCCCACTGCCATTGAGTCGATTCCGACTCAGAGTGAACCTAAAGGGCAGAGTGGACCTGCCCCATAGTTTCAAGGAGCACCTGGAGGATCTGAACTGCTGACCTCTTGGTTAGCAGCCGTAGCACTTAACCACTATGCCGCCAGGGTTTCCCCTGTGTCCGATAGTACTTATCAATTCCTGGAGGTAAGGACTACTCACTAACAGTCAAATATGTGCTGAAATTAAACTCAAAGTCATGACTGAAATGAGTCATTGAGTTCTTCCTCCTTGATTTCCATTTTCCCCAAGAAGGAAACTATGGGCTGGGGAAATCAATACAGTTGGCCTGAGTTCCACAGCTGGGTAGACCCCTAGGCTGCAGACCTCCTTCCCTGACAAGCTTTACAGAGAAGTCACAAACAACAATTCTTGTCTGTTCCACCCTTTCTGATACCTGGGCCCTCTACAATCTGGCACTGTTTGCATGTCACTGTAGGCACATCACTGACACTGTTCTCGCTAAGGGCATTGCTGATTTCCTAACTACCAAATCTCATGTCATTTTGCAGGCCTCATCCCTTAAGGAGTCCCTCTGCTTCTGGGACGCCCTTTTTGGTTGATTTTCCACTTACGTCCTCCAGCCAGTCCTAGTCTCTTGGCCTACCCCTAGAATCATGGCGTTCTCCACGTCCTCTATGCTCCCAGTGTAATCTCATCCGTTTCCAGGGCTGATCAGCACCCACATGTTCATCACGCTCCTCTCTGTGGGTGGCCCCAACTTCTCCGCTGAACCCCTGATCCCTCATTTCCAACCGCCTCCTCTAGAGCTTGCCACAGGCAGCTTAATCCCACACACATTCACCCAAACCCAGCACTGACTCAATTTCCTAAAATCTTATAAAATTGGTACTCTTTTGAAAGGAGAATATTTTATTTTGGTTTTATAAGTTTGTTGTTTCTTTCTTTCCTTTTTTTAATGGTGCTTTAAGTGAAAGTTTACATTTCAAGTTAGTTTCTCATACAAAACTTTATACACACATTGTTATGTGACCCTAGTTGCTCTCCCTATAAGGTGACAGCACACTCCTCCTTTCCATCCTGGATTTCCCGTGTTCATTCAATCAGCTCCTGTCCCCTTCTGCTTTCTCATCTCACCTCCGGACAGGAGCTGCCCATTTAGTCTCGTGTATCTACTTGAGCTAAGAATAAGAAGCACACTCCTCGCAAGTATCATTTTAGGTCGTATAGTTTAGCCTAATCTTTGTCTGAAGAGTCGGCTTCAGGAATGGTTTCAGTTTTGGGCCATGTCTCCTGGAGTCCCTCCGGTCTCAGTCAGACCACCAAGTCTGGTCTTTTTACTAGAATTTGAGTTCTGCGCCCCACTTTTCTGAAAGGAGAATATTTTAAACAATTATATTGAACAACTGATGTAAATCAGGGTATATGGTAACCCTGACTACCACGTAAACCTTGGGGGTAATTTTGGTTTTTTCTCTCCTTACCTCACACCTACATCTGACAGAGCACCAAGTCCTGTCGTTCTAACTCTGAAATGTTTCTCCAGCTAGTCCCCCTCCTCTATCCTCAACTCCTGCCCTGGACCTCTGAAGACTCCCATCTGACCTCCTGTCTGCAGCTCCTCCCCAGGCCAGCCCATCATTCATGCTGCTGAAGGGTCACTGCCTCCCTACAGGCTTGGATGGCTCCCCAGTGCTTACAGAATTAAATCACTTGCTCAGTGGGCATTAAGGCTCTAATCTTTCCTTCCCACCCCTAGCGCCCAAAGGCCCCTACCCTCCAACAATACCTCCCACCCACGCTCTTCCAGTGAGTGTTTCGTGGTCATGCTCCTGAGCCCTTCCTCATTTGAGTCTTGAGGCCTGAGACATCTGGAGAAATTCTACTCAGTATTCAAAGATCCTTGGCCCCTGGATCTGCCTCAGGGATCCCAGGATCTCAGCCCAGCCCAGACCCTGAGCCTAAGGACCTGCTGCTGCATATGGTGGGTTCTAACGGCTGTTACACTTGCCAAAGGCTGGGCCACCACTCTGGGCACCTTAGTTCAGTGACTACTGAAACTTCTCTCAAACAGCTATCAACAAATGACTGGGCCCCAATCTGAATCTCATCTACTTGGTTTCTTTACGTGATGAATCGGAAACATGAATCTCTTCTGTTTAAATTCCAGCCAGCTCGCCTGTAAAACGGGGGTGGCAACACTGCCTACTTCACAAGGGTGGCCTGAGAATTCAACGGGGAAATGCACACCAAGAGTTTGGTGTAGTGTCTGGCTCCTCATAAGGGCTTGACAGCTATTAGCCATTATTATCACTTCTTGTTGATGTTATTTTAGTACAGTGCTTGCCTTAGTAAATGGGAGTGAGTTTGCAAGGCCTGCCCTCCAGGGATGTCTTAGATCCAGGAGCAAACTGTGGTTTGCAGTCCTGGAAATGGAGAAGTGAGACCATTCTGCTAAAAAAGGCCCCCATATTTGGTGTAAATCCCAAGAGGTCTGCTGGGGTGCTGGGGCCTATGCTGTGGGGCTGCACCGTCCCCTCCTTGGGAGTTCTTGGAGGCTTTCCCTGACACACACACAATGTCTGGTGCCCTTTCTGGACACCTTTGGTCCCAGCCAGTGCTGAGTGTTCCAGAGGCTTCTGGGATGACTGAGAGCTTCAGCAGAGTCCACCCAAGGCTCAGGAACACTCGGGACAACCCTGCCTCCCTTTTTTTCTCCTCATTCAACATCCCAGTTTTTCACCACCCTCCACCAGTGTATCTTTTTGTTCATTGTTCAGAAAAATGAATCAAGCAGTGACTTGAGGCTTGAATTTAACTTAAAAAACCGTGTGGCTCTATGGATCTCTATCTAAGTTTTTGCCAAAAGATTATTCTCCAAGGAAAAAAGAAAACAAAATGGCTGAACCTGGAAACTTTTCTGTCTCCATTATCCCACGGCTCCTTTACCCCTTGGGACATAATTTTCAATAGCCAACGGAGCTGAAGTTTGAGGGCAAGGCCTAGAGAGGCGGTTTAATTCCTACCACCACAGACAAACTCGGACTCTTTCACAATTTTCCCTCAGGCTAGCCTGCTGCTTTACAGGGCCAAACCACTGAAAGAATAAATGAATGCGAAAAATTTGCCTCACAGCAGCAAACATTCAGATTTTCTAGATACGAATTCCCAAACATACCCACCCCAAAGATAATAAAAACAGGGGGTCAGGCTTATGGGGCTTGTGAAAGGCAGGCAGCCTGATTTTCTCTAGGTGAAGAATCTGCGGTCCTGAGTATGTTTACGTGGAGGGGAGCTTCCTGACACAGCAGTTTTAGAAAATCAACACGGGCCCAGAGAACACTAATTAGTCTGCAGCAAGCTCACCCTTTCATTCCGCAAATACTTACTGGGCATCTGCTGTGTGCAAGCACGCTGTGAATTGCTGTAAGCACAAAGACAATGCGATTGGGATGTGGTCTCAGCCAGAGAGGAAGACTGGACTTGTGTCCCAAGTGATAAATGCCACAGAGAGCATGGAAGTGGGAAGAGGAGGTGAAGAGGTAGGATTTGAGCTGGACGCTGAAGAACGGAGAGTCCAGGTGACTACGGGAAGTGTGCCAGGCTCTATTCTAGAACCGGTGTGTTAATAAATAAGCAAAGTTTCTGAACTAAAAGGATCTAGGGCACTGTTTTTCTGAAGACAGCTAACAAGCTGGCATGGTTAAAATCTGGCTTAGTACACTGCAGGGATTGCAACCAACGTCACAGAACAATTTTTGTAGAAATTTCTGAACGAGAAACTAATTTGCTCTCTGAACTTTCACCTAAAGCACAGTAACATTAAAAAAAAGAACTGAAAAAAATTTTTTTTGGCTTAGGTCTCAGAGGTCAGTGACCGGACCCACTGGGGAAGGAACGGCACTGCAGGCCCGCCCCTAATATCTGCGGGGCCTGGGACAAGAGTGTGTGTAAAGGACAAGTGCTTCCATACAAAAAAAGGCATACTTACACTAACAAACTGTTAAATACATTCTATCCTCCTTCCTTGACAAATATGCCTTCCTAGTGACAGAGAAGGAGTCCTGGTGGAGCAGTGGTTAAGCGCTGCAAACCGAGAGGTCGGTTCAAAACCACCAGCTGCTCTGTGGGAGAAGGACGTGGCAGCCTGCTTCTATGATTACAGCCTTGTAAACCCTATAGGGCAGCTCTATTCTGTCCTATAGGGTCGCTATGAGTCGGAATTAGACTCGACAGCACTGGGTTTGGTTTTGGGTTTGAATGAGATGGAGGAGTCCCTGGTTGGTACAAATGACTAACATGCTTGCTGCTCACTTAAAGGTTGGAGGATAAAGCACACCCAGAAGCACTACAGAAGAAAGGCCTGGTGATCTCCTTCTATAAAATCTGTCATCGAAAACTCTTTGGAGCCCTTGTCTACCCTGACCACATGGGGTCATCATGGTTTAGAGTCAATTCTGTGGCAACTATTTTTAAATGATATGAAAAGGCCAGATTCCAATGCAGAATTCTCAGACTTCCTGTACCCAAGAGTGGTGGTGGCAATTTGATACCAGCACCCCTTCTTTCTCTTCCACCCCCCGTTCTATCCTGTACCACAAGGCATTTGGACTATGCACAGGGCCCCAGACACCCCAATCCCCAGTAGAAGCTCAGCAACTCACAAAGGCAAACAAGCCGTCCCTTGCTCATCCAACCACCAAGGGCACAGCCCAGATCCAGAAGACGGATCTGAGGCAGAGACTGTGTAGGCCCGGGAAGCAGCTTAGGGTAGGCCACCTGGGGTCTCAGACAGCTATTTCTCGGCTCCTTGGCTCTACAGCTGCCCTGCCCTGTGGGGACAGCCGTGGCCGTGGGTGGTGGAACAGCAGGGATCCTCCTGCTGTGGTCCACGAGTGGTACTGCAATAGGGAAGGATTGGACGGACTGTGAGGCGCACACAGTATCTGTGGTTTTGATTATGATGAGGACAGAGGATAACCTTTATCCCAGATACAATGACATTAGCCTAATTTTCATTTAATCCTCTCGTCAGCCCTATGAGTTCTGTATTATTGTTATTCCCATTTTACACATGAAGAAACTAGACTAGAAACATTTTAAAGTAATTTATCAAAGGCCATAGAGCTAAGGCAGTAAAGCCAGGATCTGAATGTTATACTGAGTCTCATAGCCTGAAAACACTCAGAGGAAATCATTTCCTGATCCTGAATCCTGGGAAATCAGAACTGGAAGGAACCCTGAAATTCATTACGTAGAGCCTCACAACTTGGATTTATTGGTGGGTAGCAGCAGGGTAGGAAACTTCATGATGCAGTGGTTGAGAGCTCGGCTGCTAACCAAAGAGGTGACAGGTCAAACCCTCCAGCCACTCTGCGGGAGACAGATGTGGCAGTCTGCTCCCATAAAGTTTTACAGCCTTGGAAACCACATGGGGCCGTTCTACTCTGTCCTGTAGAGTAGCTATGAGTCAGAATCGACTCAACAGCAGTGGGTTTTAGTAGCAGAATGGAGTCCCTGGCTGGTGCAAACTGTTAATGTGCTCAGCTGCTAATGAAAAGGTTGGAAGTTCAAATCCACCCAGAAGCATCTCAGAAGAAAAGCCTGGCAACCTACTTCCGAAAACTCAGCCATCGAAAACCCTACAGAGCTCGGTTCTCTGACACACACGGGGTCGCCAGGAGTCGAAGCAACTCAATGGCAACTGGTTTGGTTTTATAGCAGAGCAGGAATTCCATGTCGTGCTTGCTGGCCACTGGTCCCAGGAGGAGCAGGGTTCTGGAAAAAGCAGGTGGGCATGCAGTGCAGTGGACACAGCTGTGGACTCCCCAGGGATGTACAGAGAACCACACCGAGCTGGCAGCTGGCCAGGCAGAGCAGTGGCACACAGCTGGCCCCATGATCCTCCGTTAGTGAGAAGGTGACCTCATTCCAAGTGAAGCCATCATATTTCTCTCCTAAAGCTACTGCCTGTGATGCTTTCTTCAAATCCCACGAGCAAAATGGCAAGCTGGGGCAGGGTCGCCCCCAAATCTGGCTGCACTGCAGCTTCCATTCTGTTTCAAACAGCCACAGTACCCTGCTCTCCCTCCCCACACCTGTGCTGGCCGGGCAAGGCAGTAAGGGCAGAAGGAGGGTTTCTTCTTCTCTGAACTTTTAAAACTAAGATATAACATTTATATAGACAAGTACACAAATGCTATGCGTACAACTCAATTAATTTTAGTATATAAACTTTATAACCACCACCCAGATCAAGATATAAAAATGTTTTAAAATTGGTTGTAAATCGCAGCAGCAGTACATTTTCCTGGAAAACCCTGAAACATGGTATATAAACTGACGTCCCTTTTCACCTCTGTTATGGAATGAACTGTGTCCCTCCCCAAATATGTGTTGGAATCCTAACCCCTATATCTCTGGATGGAAACCCTGGTGGCACAGTGGTTAAGTGCCACAGCTGCTAACCAAGAGGTCAGCAGTTCAAATCCGCCAGGTGCTCCTTGGAAACTCTACGGGGCAGTTCTACTCTGTCCTATAAGGTCGCAATGAGTCGGAATCGACTCGATGGCAGTGGAGTCGATATCTCTGGATGCAAGTGATCTATTTGGCAATAGGGCTTTCTTTGTTTTATTAATGATGTTCTTAAAACTAATGATGTTTGGAATATAAAAAGAGCACAGCTGACATAGAGAGATGCAAGCATAAATGGGGGAAGACAGATGCCACGTGGAGATCACCAAAGATGTGAGGAACGCGGGGATGACAGAATCTGAGACAAGGGTCTTCCCCTGAGCCCACAGACAGAGCCTTCCCTAGAGCCCGTGACCTGAATTCGGACGTCTAGCCTTCTGAACTGTGAGAAAACCGATTTCGGTTCTTTAAAACCACCCACTTGTGGTATTTCTGTAACAGGGGCACTAGGAAACAAAGACAACCTCCAGCCTCCCCCGCAACGCACACACAAGTCCCCACTGTTATCTTTTAATGTGGCACAAGTCCCCACTGTTATCTTTTAATGTGGCCGGAAGTGGGGGCTTCCCCCTTGCCATTCCCAGGCTTTCAGGCAGCCAAGCAGCCAGACCAAACAGGTTTGGGGTCTTTCTCCTTGAACATTTCCTTCTGTGTGTGCTCCCTTCCCCCAATCAGCAGACAGAGAAAGGGCTTGGAGAGCGCCCACCGTGGACAGCGCAACAGCCTCCCAGAGCTTCCTCCCACGGTGGGGCTATGGTTGAGGCTGGTGGGCAGCTCTCCTCTGGCTCTCTCCTCAAAGCAGTCTCACTTGGACTCCTCTGAGGTTTCCCCTGCAAACAAAGAACAGCCTTCAGGTAGAGGGGATGGGGGACACCAGCCTTGGAGAGTGCAGGGGAATGGGCCTCACAGCCAGAAACTGCCCGAACTGGTTACATTCCAGCCAGATTAGCACAAGGCCCAGGCCTGCTCCAGCTCCTGCGCCCACCCCTTCCCCCCTCCACCGTGATGAATAGGATTTTTAACTATTTCCCTCCTACTTGTTGTACAGGCTCACACCCTGACAAGGCTCCCTGCTGTTTGCACATTAACCTCTCATTTGCCAGGCAGCTTCTCTGGGGCTGTGGATTAATACCCACCAACCCAGACAATGGTCCTCAGGGGGGATGCAAAGGGCCTCAAAGTCTCCAGACAGCAGGCCACGTCAGTCACAGAACAGTGACCACAGCTGGTAAGCAGGGGGACCCCAGCTTGCTCCTGTAACTACCCCCTCCCTAACCTGGGACATACTGGCCTGGTGGTGACCTAGCTACTCTAAAAGGAACCCCCTCCCCCCACCCACATCCTAGCAGAGGCCTGAAGGGGATCATGGACTGAAACACTGGGGATAGGAAAAAGGAGTTAGGAACGGACAGGGCAGCCCGCAGACAGGTCTCGCTGACCCACCTCAAATTCTGCCTTTGCCACACCGCTTTTGGGCAGGTTTAGCCTTTCTCCTTTCTTCTGGTGAAACTGGCCTCTGGGGTGCAGGGGTGACAGCAGGAAGCAGGTGACCCTGGCCCCCACCCTGAGGCTCCCTGGGAAAGCTGCCTGTTCTCTCCACAGAAGGGCCCCTTACTGAAGCAACATGTGGACATTTCTCCATATGTCAGGGCCATCTTCTAGTTCTCTCATGTGCAGATGTGCGCACACACACATATGAAGTTGGAAACGAAGCAGCATCTCAGAAGGAAGAGAGGCAGAGTATTAGGTGTGGAACTGGTCCTTAAATGTCCTAGATCAGGGGCTTCTCAAGACCACCTGTGTGACGCTCTGGTGTTTGTATTTAAAAATCTTTTCCATGCTAGCAAGCGGCCATCTAAGATACATCAATTGGTCTCAACCCACCTGGATCAAAGGAGAATGAAGAACAACAAGGACACAAGGCAATTACGAGCCCAAGAGACAAAAAGGGCCACAAGAACCAGAGGATACATCATCCTGAGACCAGAAGAACGAGATGGTGCCCGGCCACAACTGATGACTGTCCTGACAGGGAACACAACAGAGAACCTCTGAGGGAGCAGGAGAGCAGTGGGATGCAGACCCCAAATTCTCATAAAAAGACCAGACTTAATGGTCTGACTGAGACTAAAAGGACCCCAGTGGTCATGGCCCCCAGACCTTCTGTTGGCCCAGGACAGGAACCATTCCCAAAGCCAACTCTTCAGACATGGATTGGACTGGACAATGGGTTGGAGAGGGATGCTGGTGAAGAGTGAGCTTCTTGGATCAGGTGTACACTTGAGACCATGTTGGTGTCTCCTGCCTGGAGGGGAGATGAGGGGATAGAGGGGGTTAGAAGCTGGCCAAATGACAGGAAAAGAGATAGTGGAGGGAGAGAGTGGGCTGTCTCATTAGGGGAAGAGTAATTGGGAGTATGTAGCAAGGTGTATATGGGTTTTTGTGTGAAGAGACTGACTTGATTTGTAAACTTTCACTTAAAGCACAATAAAAATTATTTAAAAAAAAAAAAAATCTTTTCCAGGTGATTCTGATGGCAGCCTTGTCCAGAACCAGAGGTGCTCAAAGTTAAGGTTTCCACGAACCATCTCAGAATTTCATGAAAAGGTAGATTCTGGTTCAGTAGGTCTGAAGTGGAGCCTGAGACTGTACGTTTCTAACAAGCTCCAAAACAAGTCCCTGGGTAGCACGAATGGTTAAGCGCTGGACTCCTAACTGAAAGGTTGGTGGCTCTAACCCCCTCAGAGGTGCCTCAGAACAAAGGACTGGCAATGTGCTTCTGAAAGGTCACAGCCATGAAAACCCTACTGAGTGCAGTTCTACTCTGTAACACATGGTATTGGATGAGTTGGAATTCACTCAGTGGCAACTGGTTTAACAAGCTCCCAGGTGATGCTGGGGCTGCTGGTCCAAGGACCACACTTTCAGTAGCAAGGAACTAGGCTGAGCACAGCCTGAACCCTGTCTCTAAAATCCTCCACCAAGTGGTTGTCAGGCCTCACCTTCGACCCTTCTGGAGAAATGAAGTCACCATTGTCACGGAGGCCAAGGAGACCTGCCTCAGACTGAAACATTTCACTATGACAATCTAAAGTCTCTCTCCTCATTCCAACCTTCACGAGGCCATTGTTCGGCTTCCATCTCTGGTTTTTTCCTGTGTGCCTGTGCCTCCTGGTCTAGGCCAGTGAGGTCCTTTTTCTGAGCCTTATCCTGTTCATGTCATTAAACCAGACAGGGTATGGGTGGGGGCAGGGGGGCAGATCTCAGTCTCAGAGTCGTGAAGCTATTGGGGTGGGGGTGGGGGGAGTAAGATCCCAACGGAAACAGAAACCAGAGTTCCAGCCCCAGGGCAGTTAAAATACGAGAAACTTAAGGACAATTAAAAAACAAGAACCACAATTAATTCCGTTTACACAGGCAAAACTCATTAGTGTGGGTTGGGGTGCTTGAGTTTACCTTTGCTAGGCAAAGGCTTTCTTCAAAGACAGTACAAATTAATTGCAAACAAGACTGCAAAGGGACTATTTAAAAGGCTGTGAAACCACCTTCAAGTCCCCAGCCACAGGCAAGAGCACCACGGACTATAGTGGACACACACACATTCAAGAGGTGCCCAGGGCGGCGCCCAGGAGCCCTTTGCCTGCCTGGCTTAAATTCCTGATCAAGTTCTTTCAAAAGGTTTTGTAATTCTGAAGACTGCCATTCGCCCCCAGTCTGAACTCACTGCGTTCCCTGGCCTAGCTGCTGGGGCACCCTTGCGCTGCTGAGGGAATCACTTCACCATCTGTGTTAGAGAGGAAATCTGGGTGGGTTTATGGTTTGCAGTGGCAGCAAGTCTAGAAACGATGATCCCACATGAGATGATGTGAGCAACCTCAAATGAAGCACTCATCCGGCCGCCCTGTGCTGGCTGGGCTCTCTGCCCTTCCACTTGCTCCAGGCTACTCACAGCTCCTTCAACAGGCTAAACTGCACAGAAGACCCAAGGGCGCCAGCTCAGGCCCCTGCAACCACTCCTAGCCCCAGTACAAGGTGACAGAGACAGTGGGGTCTGGCAGGACGGGATATGAATCCTGACTGCTCATTACAGGCTGTGCTGCTTTGGTCTAAAGCAACCCTTTCTGAGCCTCTGTGCCAAACGGTTAAAAATCTATTAGTACTACAGTTTCTAGAGCAGTGCTGAGGTTTAACAGACTCAAGATTTTACAAACACAGGGCCTAGACTAGGTAAGCTCTTCTAATGGTAATAAAAAGTAGGAAATCTTTCTTAAGGCCTATTGCCCCCCCCCCCCCCCTTCTTGGAAACTCCAAAGCTCACTGTTCTTTTCTGTGGACATTATTTTCTTTCTTGAGGTCCCTGAGCTACCTGTCTTGTTACCCTGGTAGACAGGCACACAGAAGTCTCCAGCATCTTGACCAAATGTAAGGCTCAACCCAATGCTTGCCAGCAGTAGCCACCTGATAGATATGTGTTGCATTGACTTGCCAGCATGGACCAGCCCAGGCAGGACACACCATGAATGCTGTAGCTAGGTGGGCCAAGCAGCCATATAGACCTCCCATCCACTACCAGTAGGTTCCATTTTTGACGTGAGGAACAATGGCAGAATAAAAATTCATTTCTGACCTGGTGCCTAACTCTTCAATGGAAATGACCCCCAACACCCTAGGTTTTAATCAAACATGAAAAGCAACATGTCTGCCATACAATGAGGAATCACAAACCTCTGTGGCTGAAGAGACTTTTCAGCCTAACGTTTATATTCAATGTGACACAGGCTCAGAGTGTACTGTCGGACAGACTGCACTGTCCATATGTCCTCCTTTGATTTTACAGAAATAAGTGGTAAGGTCAGGAACCACCTTGTTTCAGACCGTGACATGCCTTGGTTGGATAATAAGGATGTCTTTTGAGGGTAGCCGAGGTCTATTTAAGGCCTTCTGAGAAATTGCTGTGTTTTCCCCAGGGTTAATTTCTTTATAGTAGGCAACCAAAAAACCCACTGCCGCCTAGATGAATCCCACTCAGGGCGACCCCATGTGCTACAGAGTAGAACTTCTCTATAGGGTTTTCCTGGCTGAAATCTTTATGGAAGCAGATCACCAGGCTTTTCTTCCATGGTACCATTGGATGGGTTTGAACTACCAACCTTTAGGTAAGTAATCATCCTTGTAGCACATAACATAGTTCAAGTTTTTAGGTTTTCTTTTTTTTTAATTGTGCTTTAGGGAAGTTTACAGCTCAAGTTAATTTCTCATACAAAAATTTATACACACATTGTTATGTGACACTAGCTGCAATTCCTGTAATGTAGACAGCACACTCCCCATTTCCATCCTGGGTTTCCTGTGTTCCTCCAACCGGCTCCTGTCTCTTTCTACCTTCTCATCCCCGCTCCGAAAAGGAGCCGCCCTTTTGGTCTAGTGTATCTGCTTGAACTAAGGAGCACTCTCTTCACAAGTATGATTTAATGTGTTAGTCTAATCTTTGAAGAGTGGGCTTCGGGAATGGTTTTAGTTCTGGGTTAACAGAGCATCTGGGGGCCATGGCTTCGGAGGTCCTCCAGTCTCAGTAAGACCATTAAGTCTGGTCATTTAACTTGAATTTGAGTTCTGCTCCACACTTTTCTCCTGCCCAGTCAGGGACTCTCTGTTGTGTTCCCTGTCAGGGCAGTCGTTGGTGGTAACCAGGCACCATCTAGTTCTTAGGGTCTCAGGATGGTGGATGAAAATGGGCTAGCATTTTCCTCGTGTCTCTTCAGTGTTCTTAATTTTCCTTTGGCCAGGTGGGCTGGCACCAATTGATGCATCTTAGACAGCCATTCGCAAGCTTTTAAGACCCCAGACGCCACTCACCAAAGTGGGATGTAAACATTTTCTTAATAAACTTCGTTATGCCAATTGACCTAGATGTCCCCTAAAACCATGGTCCCCAGACCCCTACTCCTGCTACGCTGTCCCTCAAAGTGGTTGGTTGTGTTCAGGAAACTTCTTAGCTTTTGGTTTAGTCCAGTTGTGCTGACTTCCCCTGTACTGTGTGTTGTCCTTCCATTCACCTGAGACAATTCTTATATACTATCTAGTTTGTGAATACCCCTCTCCCTCCTTCCCGTTTTTAGGTTGTCTGAGATCTTAAAATTGGAAAGCTCTTCTGTTTCCCTGAACTATCTGCCATCTTTCAGCCCCTAGAAGTTCCAGCCTGCCCTTTTGGACCCCAGAAGGGCAGGACTAGCTCTGAGGAAAGCTTCACTGTGGAGCTGGGTAGTAGATACTGAGGAGGGCTGTGGCAGGTGGGTCTAGGCAGAGGCCAGGAGCCTGGGGAGCTCACGGTTGGCCCTGACCAGAAGCTTCACGCTCACTGACACTGTGTGCAGACAATTCTGGAACTCTTCTTTCGGAATGGGCCGGAGGGAACATTTGCTCCATCACTCCCACCACTCTTCTGCGGCCTTTGTCTTCTCCCTCTTGGCTGTTCCCTCCCTGGGGCCAGGGGCTCACAAACTCCCAGGGAAGGGCAGTCCTGGCAGGAACCCCTTTGGAGCAGCTGTGCTGAGGGGTCACACTGAGGCTTGGGCCAGGTCAGAACAGGAAGCAGACTGGTGGTACACATATACTGGAGAGCTGGCTGTACGTTAGAACAAGCGTGTAGCCGCCTGTGGCAGTGTATGTGAACTATCTAGAAGCCCAGAGGCTGCGCAGGGGCTGGTCCCGGTAGCTGCCAATGCAGGCCTGGGGCTATGGCTTCACTGGAAGGGACTGAGTGGCTTCACCAGAAAGGACTTGGCCGACTCATGGAAGGAGGAAGGATCAACCTGCAGGCTTCCTGTTTCCCTGGGTGCAGCACTTGCGTCCTTCCTTGTCCTCTCTGTCACCCCTACCTCCTTCCAGCCCTCTGGACACCACCTCCCTTGCCCCATTCCTCCCACACACACAACATGTACACAGCATCTCCAACAGGTAAGCATCTGAGTATACCTCCAATCCAGTCTAAACATGAGTAACAAGTGTTAGCTAGTTTAAGATGCAAGGGAGCGAGGCTTCTTGTGACATTTTCTGAATCAGATGTCAGTCAAAAGAACTATCAACGAGCATAGGCTTGCAGAAAATGAAGGAAGAATACTTAATATAAAGCTTCTGGCTGACCCCTCCCCACTCAGCTCTTATACTGACTAGCTTCTAATGTGGTCTGAGAGCAGGGAACAGTGTAAGGCTGGGGCCACAGGCTAGGTTCTAAGTCGGACCAACGAGCAGTGTGACCACCTCAGGCAGGTCCCCTTTCCTAGCTGAGCACAGCTGCTAGAAAAAGCCTTTAATAAAACAAACACATGTTAAATACCCACTGCCTACATTATCAGCAGTGGTCAAGCACTTGGCTGCTAATCGAAAGGTCTGTAGCTTGAACTTACCAGCCGCTCTACAGTCTGCTTTCATAAAGATTATAGCTGTGGAAACTCTACAGGGCAGTTCTACTCTGTCCTACAGGGTTGCTATGAGTCAGAGTTTAGCTTGGGTTGGTCTACTCTATATGAAGGCCCTGGGTAATGCACACAGCTCAGCTACTAAGCAAAAGGTTGTGGTTTGAGTTCACCCAGAGGTGCCTTGGAAGAAAGGCCTGGTGATCTACTTCCACAAAATTAGCCGTTGAAAATCCCATGGAGCACAGTTCTACTCTGACACATATGGGGTCACCATGAGACAGAGTCGGTGTGACAGCAGCAGAGTTTTTTTTTTGGGGGGGGGTCTATACTATATGCTGTACACAGTAAGGAAACCCTGGTGGCGTAGTGGTTAAGAGCCACGGCTGCTAATCAAAAGGTTGGCAGTTCGAATTCACCAGGCACTCCTTGGAAGCTATGGGGCTTTCCTACTCTGTCCTATAGGGTCGCTATGAGTTGGAATCAACTCGACAGTAATGGGTACACAGTAAAACGTACTATGTATAATATACCATAAAGACTTATTTCTGCCCTACAAGTCTTCCCTTTGTGTGTGACAGAACACCATCACCAGGATATGGGTAATTAAAAGGGGCAATGACCTGCCCACTTGGTACACTGACTTATTTTTGGTTATTCCAAACCACTATTCAGAAAAAAAGATAAGCTGGTGAAATTTTCCTTTGTGCCCTGAAATCATGAAATTACAGCTAAAGCAAATTAAAAACAAAACAAAAACCCTCTTAAATACAAATTAGCACCTTGATGCTAACAGCCTTTTCTCTGGGCTGGTTTATCTTTCCCTCTCACCTGTTGGTGGCCTCAGGCCCTGTTCTCAGCATTTGGCCCCTTTGGTCCCACCTAATTCAGCTGCTATTTACAACTGGGCTCTTCATTACTTCTTTAACACCTTTTTGCTGCTCAGCCTGAACACTAAGTAACCTCCAGAGGCTCACCTTTCTCCTTATCCTTTTGTAAGGTTATCACCTGTCTCTGAGATAGGCCAAATGTACTGCACTCATGGTTTCCCCTGGAAGGGGGCAGCAGGGTCCGGTTTCCTAAACGGATGGGGGCAGTTAACATAGTAATACAAAGTCAAACAGGCTTATTAAAATGTCACCTGTGAACTAGGCTATGTTTTATCACTGAGTGTTTTTAAAATAGGCCAAATTACCAATTAATACGTGTGGTAGGGGTAGCAGGCGGGGTGATGGTGGCCCTGACATCCGCCTATCACAGATGCCTTCTTACTACAGCCAGCCTGCGCTGGTTTATCAGCATTTCTTCCTAAATCCAAAATCAGTGCCAGTCAGGTTGGCAACTTAAAATTGGCCACAGTAGCAGTATTTACACCACGAAAAATGGCAAATGCTGCAGGATTAGGACATACCACTGCACCACAGAGGGCCGGCTGCTAAACATTTACAAGCACGTTTACACTGAGACACCACAGTGTAGAAAAACCCCGCGGCCCCTAAAAAAACAAACAAAAACCCATTGCCATTGAGTCTATTCCGACTCATGGCAACATCATGCGTTACAGATTAGAACTGCTCCATAGGATTTTCATGGCTGCAATCTTTATGAAAGAAGATTGCCAGGCTTTTATTCCACGGTGCCGCTGGGTGGGATCAAACAGGCAATCTTTAGGCTAATAGTCAACTGCAAACCGCCTGCGCTACCCAGGGTCCTTAATACATGTTTGCTTTAGTAAAGGCTTTTTCTACTCTTTTTCCCCCCTCTCTTTCTATTGTTAATTTAAAAGAGGCATTGACTGTGAACACAATGTACCATGTTAGACCCTGGAACCCAAAAATGAGCCGAATGAGCTCACAATATATGAAAAATAAGGCCAATGCCACACAAACACAGCGATAACAATAGTTAAATTACTGTGGCCATCACTGCCTTAAGTGCTTCCTATATGCGAACCCACAGCAACACTGTGGGGCGAAGAGCTATGACTACAGGTGGTCCCGTTACAAATGAGATCAGTTTTCAAGTCTGTCTTTAAGTCGAGTCTGGAGGTGATTCTGAACAGGTACTTATTTAGTGTCGGTCAAATGTCAGTCTGATACAGTGCTGGAAGATGAGCTCCCCAGGTTGGAAGGCACTGAAAAGATGACTGGGGAAGAGCTGCCTTCTCAAAGTAATGTCGTGGATGGAGTAAAGCTTTCGGGACCATCATTTGGTGATGTGGCAGGACTCAAAATGAGAATAAACAGCTGCAAACATCCATTAATAATTGGAATCTGGAAGGTAAGACGTATGAATCTAGGAAAATTGGAAATCATGAAAAATGAAATGGAATGCATAAACACTGATATCCTAGGCATTAGTGAGCTAAAATGAACTGGTATTGGCCATTTTGAATTGGATAATCATACAGTCTACTATGCCGGAAATGTTGCATTCATTGTGAAAAGGAACATTTCAAGATCTGTCCTGAAGCACAATGCTGTCAGTGATAGGATAATATCCATATGCTTACAAGCAAGACCAGTTAATACGACTGTTATTCAAATTTACGCACCAACCACTAAGGCCAAAGATGAAGAAATAGAAGATTTTTTATCAGTTGCTGCAGTCTGAAATTGATCAAACGTGCAATCAGGATGCACTGATAACTACTGGTGATTTGGAATGCGAAAGTTGGAAACAAAGAAGAAGGATCAGTAGTTGGAAAATATGACCTTGGTGACAGAAGCAATGCCGGAGATCAAATGATAGAATTTTGCAAGACCAACGACTTCTTCATAGCAAATACCTTCTTTCACCAACATAAACGACAACTATACACATGGACCTCACCAGACGGGGCACACAGGAATCAAACTGACTACATCTGTGGAAAGAGATGATGGAAAAGCTCAGTATCATTAGTCAGAACAAGGCCAAGGGCTGACAGTGGAACAGACCATCAATTGCTCATATGCAAGTTCAAGCTGAAACTGAAGAAAATCAGAGCAAGTCCACGAGAGCCAAAATATGACCTTGAATATATCCCATCTGAATTTAGAGACCATCCTGAGAATAGATTTGATGCACTGAACACTAGAGACCGAAGACCAGACGAGTTGTGGAATGACATCAAGGACATCATACATGAAGAAAGTGAGAGGTCACTGAAAAGACAGGAAAGAAAGAAAAGACCGGAAAGAAAGAAAAGACCAAGAAGTATGTCAGAGGAAACTCTGAAACTTGCTCTTGAACATCGAGCAGCTAAAGCAAAAGGGAGAAATGATGAAGTAAAACAACTGAAGAGAAGATTTCAAAGGGTGCCTGGAGAAGACAAAGTATTATAATGACATGTGCAAAGAGGTGGAGATAGAAAACCAAAAGGGAAGAATACGTTTGGTGTTTTTCAAGCTGAAAAGAACTGGGGAAAAAATTCAAGCATCGAGTTGCAATAGTGAAGGATTCCATGGGGAAATTATTAAACAACACAGGAAGCATCAAAAGATGGAAGGAATATACAGAGTCATTATACCAAAAAGAATGAGTTGATGTTCAACCATTTCAAGAGGTAGCATTATGATCAGGAACCGATGGCACTGAAGGAAGAAGTCCAAGCAGCTCTGAAGGTATTGGCAAAAAACAAGGCTCCAGGAATTGATGGAATATCAATTGAGATCTTTCAACAAATGGATGCAGCGCTGGAGGTGCTAACTCATCTATGCCAAGAAATATGGAAGACCGCTTCCTAGCCAACAGACTGGAAGAGATCCATATTTATGCCTATTCCCAAGAAAGGTGATTCCAGGAATGCAGAAATAGAACAGTATCATTAATATCACACGCAAGCAAAATTTTGCCGAAAATCATTCAAAAATGGCTGCAGCAGTATATCGACAGGGAATTGCCAGAAATTCAGGTCAGTTTCAGATGAGGAGGTAGAACCAGGGATATCATGGCTGATGTCAGATGGATCCAGGCTGAAAGCAGAGAATACCAGAAAAATGTTTACCTGTGTTTTATTGACTATGCAAAGGCATTCGACTGTGTGGATCATAACAAATTATATATCACATTGTGAAGAATGGGAATTCCAGAACACTTCATTTTGCTCATAAGGTACTTTTATATAGATCAAGAGGCAGTTGTTTGGACAGAACAAGAGGATACTGACTGGTCTGGGTTAAAGTCAGGAAGGGTGTGCATCAGGGTTGTATTCATTCATCATGCCTATTCAATCTGTATGCTGAGCAAATAATCCGAGAAGCTGGACTATACGAAGAAGAACAGGGCATCAGGATCGGAGGAAGGCTCGTTAACAACCTGCGTTATGCAGATGGCACAACCTTGCTTGCTGAAAGTGAAGAGGACTTGAAGCGCTTACTAATGAAGATCAGAGACCACAGCCTTCAGTATGGATTGCACCTCAACATAAAGAAAACAAAAATCCTCACAACTGGACCAAGAAGCAACATCATGATAAATGGAGAAAAGAATGAAGCTGTCAAGAATTACATTTTACTTGGATCCACAATCAACAGTCATGCAAGGAGCAGTCAAGAAATCAAACGACGCATTGCACTGGATAAACCTGCTGCAAAGGACCTCTTTAAAGTATCGAAAAGCAAGGATGTACCTCGAAGACTAAGGTGTGCCTGACCCAAGCCACGGTATTTTCAATCACATCATATGCATGTGAAAGCTGGACAATGAATAAGGAAGACCGAAGAAGAGTTGATGCCTTTGAATTGTGGTGTTGGCGAAGAATATTGAACATACCATGGAGTGCCAAAAGAACGAACAAATCTGTCTTGGAAGAAGTGCGGCCAGAATGCTCCTTAGAGGCAAGGTTGGCGAGACTGTGTCTTACATACTTTGGACATGTTGTCAGGGGGATGAGTCCCTGGGGAAGGACATCATGCTTGGCAAAGTAGAGGGTTGGTGGAAAAGAGGAAGACCCTCAACAAGGTGGATTGACACAGTGGTTGCAACAATGAGCTCAAGCATAACGACTGTAAGGATGCTGCAGGACTGGGCGGTGTTTCGTTCTGTTGTGCACAGGGTTGCTATGAGTTGGAACTGACTCAATGGCACCTAACAACAACAACATGCATACAAAGAAGCCCTGGTGATGCGGTGGTTAAGAGCTCGGCTGCTAACCAAAAGGCTGGCAGTTTGAATCCACCAAACGCTCCTGTGTAAACTCTATGGGGCAATTCTACTCTGTCCTATAGGGTCGCTGTGAGTCAGAATCGATTTCATGGCAACAGGTTTGGTTTGATTTTGTATGTACGTAGAACACTTAGAGATACTTCAAAAGCACACAATGTTTTCATGAGCATCACAAAGTAGTGCATGTGTTTGTTATTATGGACCATTGTATTTAAGTCAAATTTTTAATATAACTGGCTTTGTGGTTTTTATGAGTTGTCTGTAAGTTGGAAGTTGGTAACCTGGGGACTGCATGTATCCCCTTTCCACAGATAAGGAAAATGAGGCACTATTAGGTAACTGTTATTTCCAGACAAAGGACTGAGGGCTCCTCTCACCCCAGAGCTCATGGATTTCCTACTGTTCCCTGAAAAGGCCTGGACTGAGGCACACGTGCAAAACTCAGGGACACGCTCCACCCAGAGCCAAGACCTAGGAGCAAGTGAATATCATGGGGGCTCTGTGCGTGGGAGGGTTCTTGAAAGTGACAAAAACTATTTAGGCTTTGAAGACAATTTTAGAGACTGTAGGAAAGGCAATTCAGTGGCAGTTCAGGCAGCTTGAGAAGAGGGGCTTTTTCCTACAACGGCCCCTTATAACAACCCCCTAACCCTTTCCTGGAAACCCTGGTGCGTAGTGGTTAAGTGCTATGGCTGCTAACCAAGAGGTCGGTAGTTCAAATCTGCCAGGCATTCCTTGGAAACTCTATGGGGCAGTTCTACTCTGTCCTATAGGGTGCTATGAGTCGGAATCAACTCAACGGCAGTTGAGCTGGATTTGGACCTCTTTCCTGGCAGGTTTTCTTCAGCCAGGGAAACCCTTCCTCCTTTGGAGAAGAGAAAAAGAAGGTGGCATACATAATATGCAACTAACAGAGAACAAATACACCCTCAGATTCTCACAGCTGATCAACTAGGAAAAAGCCTAACCCTTAAACCATCAAGAAACTTGGTGTCACAGAGCAAACACCCTGAAGGGGCAGTGAGGAGCCACTTCTTCCAACCAGCAGTGGAGGCAATGGCAGTTGCTTCTCCTGCTGGGTTCCAATTTAGACATTCTGGAGAGAACTGCTTTCTGCCTTTAGCATCCATAGAAAGAAGCTGCAAACCAGGACAGCAAAAGCTGAATTTCTTAATGCTACTTCATCCAGCACCCGTCTGTCAGTTAGTTGGTCATTCCGTGATGGCTTGTGTGTACCTATGCCACTGATATTTTAAATACCAGCAGAGTCACACGTGGTGGACAGGTTTCAACGAAGCTTCCAGACTCAGACAGACTAGGAAAAAGGCCTGGCAGTATGATTCAGAAAACAAACCAATGAAAACCTTATGGATCACAACAAAACACTGACTTGCTTGCTTTAGACACGGTCATCAGGAGGGATTGCTCCCCAGAGAAGGACAACTTGTTTGGTGAAGCAGAGGGCCAACGAGGGTGAGGGAGACCCTTGGTAAGGTGGACTGGCACAACAGCCACAATGATGGACTTGAACACTCCAGGTGACTGTATGGATGGTACAGGAAGGGGCACAGCTTATTCTGTTGTACATGAGGTCGCCATGAGTCGGAGTCAACTCCATGGCAGCTAATAGTTAACAAAAATGCTCCTTAATTTGATGAAAATATTCATATCCTGTAAACAGTGAGACATTAGGTCAGGCTTTTCCTTAAGATACTAAGGAGACCAAGAACACCGAGTCCTCTCCCCTTTTCCCTACTTCCTCCTGTTCTTGTTTTTCTTCTCAGGGAATGAGTTAAGTCAGTCAACAAGTATTTATGGGGCACCCACAGACTTGCAGTCTGAGAGGAGGCACGGGTTGCTGGAAGAGGTCCAGGACAGCTCTCACTCGGGACAGTTAAAGGAAATGTCAACCCTCGGGCCAGGTCTAAACAGAGCAGTAAAGAACTGGCTGCCACCCCGGGAGGGTTTATTCTGGGCCCATCGCTCACTTCTGGCTGCGCTGCCTCTCATCTGTGAGACTGAAGTAGGCGGATCAGCTGTGTTCATGCACATTTTTGGACAGCTGCATGCGCAGTACTAACAATCTGGGTGGGAGGGGTGGGAGGGGCTGAGAAGCTCTTCTTCCCCCAACCCCAGAGGGCCCCACAACAATCAAAATTAGTTAAATGTTGTCAGATGTCCACCATTTTCTCCTCTGTAAATATAAATGTGAGTGAGCTTGATAGGGAGGCTAGGAAAACCTAGAGTCCTTGGAAACGGCCTCCTGAGGACTTGACCCTCTAGTTTGGAAGCTGGATTGTACTTACTTGGCTCCAGATCCTTGCTACTCAGATCCTTACAGTGTCAGCATCACCTGGAAGCCCTTAGAAAATGCAGAGTCTCCAGTCCCCCACCCCAGACCCCAGGAAACAGAATCTGCATTTTAACAAGCCCCCCAGGTAATTTCCAGGCACGTCAAGTTTGAGCAGCAATAGTCAAGATAACCAAGCAACTGTTTGATACTAAACCCCGGAGCGCCCCGCAGTCACATTTGGGGAACACCTGCCATCCCACTGCACATGGGGGTAGCAGGCTCCCTGGATTTTCCTTTCACAAAAAGCAAATATCTGTACAGCCTAAAGATGTGTAAATATATTACGATTCCTGATTTAAAAATAAGTCATCTCAGCTCAACTCTGAATTGTTTAATCAACATAGGAAAATACATGTTTGGAGCCTAATAGAATTGAATACAACCCACCACAAGGTGCGCTTTCACTTCTACAATACACTCAATTAACAGCACACACTGGCCTAGATTCATTTCTGTTTTAAATATCCAAGCTATGTTTGAATAACCTGTATGGTTACAATTAGGGTCACAGCATCTGGGGAAGTCACCACAAACCCCCACACATAAACATGGTGATTTTAATAACAAATAACACATTTGGAGACTGGTATGTAACTATGTAGGCGGAGGGAGCCACTGAAAATGTTAATTTGCATGTTCACAAAGGAATCAAATCCAGCTGCCAAGTTACTGGTAAATTCTACAGAGCCCATAAAGAAACACAAACAACCCCATCAAGGGCATGCTCTAAATTTAAAGCTGATACTCAAACCCTCACAACTTTTAGCTAAAACTTAAATTTAGCTGCTTGAGAAGGGGGTTGGAATGGGTTCCCCCCAGCCCCGTTATTCCTAAAACAGTACAAGTAGGAAAAGTCCATTTGCTTAGGTCCTGTAAGTTAAATACAAATATCTGAATAGATTTGATATAAAGTTTCTTAAAGTAATCATATAATGGCACAATAAAAAAAAAGAAAAAGAAAAAAATGTCTAATTGAAAAAAGTGTCTGAGGTATTAAAAACCTGTGATTGGCCATCTAAGATACATCTACTGGTCCCATGCCGGCTGGAGCAAAGGAGAATGAAGAAAATCAAAGACACAAGGGAAAGATTAGTTCAAAGGACTAAACAGACCACAACTACCATGACCTCCACCAGACTAAGCCCAGAACAACGAGATGGTGCCTGGTTTCCACCACCGACTGCTCTGGCAGGGATCACAATACAGGGTTCAGGACACAACAGGAGAAAACTGGAAAACAAAATTCAAATTCACTCATTAGAAAAAGACCAGGCTTACTGGTCTGACAAAGACTGGAGAAACCCAGAGAGTATGGCCCCTGGGTAGGCTTTTAACTCAGTACTAGTGTCACTCCTGAGGTTCACCCTTCAGACAAAGATTAAGCAGGTCTACAGAGCCAACAATAACACATGAGAAGAACGTGCATCATAGTTCAACCATGTACTCCAGACTAATGGGCACACCAGCCCAAAAGCAAAGATGATAAAGCAGGAAAGGACAGGAAAACTGGACAAATGGAAACAGGTAAACTGGGGTGGAGAAGGTGAGTGTTAACACATCGCAGGGTTGGCAACCAACGTCACAAAACAACTTGTGTGTTACTGTTTAATGAGAAACTAATTTGCTCTGTAAAATTTCACCTAAAGCATAATAAAAAAGAAAAAGATGTTTTCTAATAAGGCATTAAAATTTAAAGTCTTGGTTCAAGTCAGTGATTGCTTTTTGGTCTCCTAAACTTGTTTTCAGCGTTTAAAGTAAAATGTGAAAAACATATTAAACTTCAAGAAAATACATTTTCTGGAATATGATGTATATGAATGTATGTGTGTGAGAGAGTGCTATTCATAACAGATGTCATAGCAAGAATAACTAAACAAACCCGTTGTCATCAAATCGATTCCGACTCATAGGGACCCAGGTAGTGCGCTAATTGGGAAATCTTTGGGGAGACAAGATCCTGGCAAACACTGTTCATATTTCAGTTTCTCCACGAATGTGGAGTCCAGTGGGGCAAACACACAGATCTTGGTCATAGCATAATCAATTGTTTCAGTTATGAAGAAAATAGCTATAAACCTTCCATTCATAAAAATGTGGAAACGGATAACGGTAATGGTTGTACAGCACAAGTGTAATCAATGTCACCGAGCTCTACAAGTAAAAGGCAGTGAACTAGCATATGTTTTGTTATATATATTGTTACCATAACAATGAAGAGACAAGAAGCTCTCCTCTAAGATGGAATATCTCATGGAAAGTCCTTGACACTCACTCTTTTTAGGGAACAGCTGGTAGTCAGGACCTCCAGCGGCAACGGCCAGGGGATACTGCTCTGGCCTTCTAACAAGTGGCCAAGAGTGAAAGAAGACTGCTATCACCCCCTTACAGGAGGCTACCACAGATGCTTGCTCAAACACTTCTTGGGGTTCATGTATCAGATAATGAATCGTCAGTATGATTTTATGAGGTAAGAAAAAAATGTCTTGAGAGTTAAATTCTTGGGAGTCCTTAGAATCGCCAATTCTGCTGAGTCCTCAGCCCATCTGTTATTAATAAAGGCGGTGGCAATATCTGTAAGTGCACTTGTCAAAGAGGCTACTTCCTCTCCCCTTTCCCCAGGCAACAGCCAGATGTGTTAAGTCAGAAGACCTGGCCTGCCACAGGCAAATCCCATAACCTCAATAAGCTCATCAGCTATGAAATGGGAGCAATTATACCAGCTTCATTTAGTTCTTAGAAGATCAAATGAGATAATGCATGTGCACATCACCCAGGAACATATGATATAATCTGGGACATGTGTGGGTGTGGCTGTGTGCGTTGGAGGGTGAGTTTCACTCTTCGCTGTCATAGAAGGCCCATGACACTCCTCACAGCACTTCCCCTATCCCAAGCCCCCAAACAAGCTTGTCTTTGCATTTTAACACATTGAAAATTAATTAAGCAATTAAATCCATTCTGATCTAACTGAGTTTTCTTTTGTGGGCAGTTTAAGGTTCCTCAAAGCCTGTGAAGCTTATGAGTATTTGGAAGCTGCAACTCCACCCCACTCACTTGTGTTGCGATGCGCCCATCAGTTTTCTCCCCATGCATGATTTAAGCTTTCTAGACGGCTTTGAAGGAGCCCTGGTGCCATAGTGGTTAAAGAGCTCGGCTGCTAACCAACAGGTCAGCGGTTCCAACTCACCAGCTGCTGCACAGGAGAAAGATGTGGCAGTCTGCTTCAGTAGAGATTGCAGCCTTGGAAACCCTATGGGGCAGTTCTACTTTTGTCCTATAGGGTTGCTATGAGTTGGAATTGACTCGATGGGTTTGGCGTTTGATGGCTTTGTTACATCTGGAGGCCAGAACCAAGCCAACCACCACCATCTGCAGCAGCAGCAGCAATAAATAACACTATTGCATTGAATCCATGCTGTGGACAGTCCTGCCCTAACCCATGAGGAGGGAGGCACACACCTACTTGACTGCCCCTCAGACTGAGACCTTCCTGTGGGAAAGAGAGTAACCAAAGCCAATGCTGCACTGCCCAGGAGGGGCATGGCTGCCCTTGCAATAGTTTAGAAACATCTGACAAGCTCTCTTTAGTTTATGGACAACTGTCGGTCCATTTTGAAGAGGCCTGTGGGCCTGATCCTGTAGCGCAAAGATTAGCTGTTGTGTCTCTGTCCAGGGCTCCTTGTTCTCACTTCAGCCAGCTGGAAGCCTCTTCAGCCCACCCACCCCACATAGGATGGTTACCGAAGGCTGGGTGGAGTAGGCTTGTCTTCAGCCCTCCACTCTGAGGAGAGATCCCCTAGAGCCCACTCTCCTAAGCCAGTCCTGGGCCATTCAGCCCCGTTCACCAAGGGAAAGTGACACTGAACCACTGATTACACTAGCTCAGGTTCCAAGGACTCACCTGAGTCCCCTCAGTGACCAAACATACCTGGGGACTTCATTTTGGAGAGGAACCTCCTTTGCTTTGATTTCTCACTCTAGAATCTGCCTGGCTACCAGCATGGACATTCACTGCTGTAGCTCTTTTGAAGACACCAGTGGCCTCATGTTGCTAAGCTCAATGGCAGTTTCTTGGTTCTCATCATACTTGGCCCTTTGGCAGCATTTGAGTCTGGTCATCCTCACACACTCTTGACACTACCCCCTCTCCAGGTTGTCCTCCTACCCCTCTGTCTGCTCCTCAGTGTCCTTTGCCAGTTCCTGGTCTTCTCTCCCACACCTAAGAGCTGCACTGCCCAGGGCTCAGCCCTTCACCTCTTGGTTAAATATTATTTATATGCTGATGATTCTAAAATTTCTCTCTCCAACCTGGACCTTTTCTCAGGAATCTAGACTCAATTATCCACTGCCCACAACAGACCCACTGGATGTCCAGAAGACATCTCATGTTGACATGCGTCCCAAAGGGAACTCCTGATTATTTGTTCTCCTTAATCTCCCCACTTCAGCTTCCGGTACCCTATCCTTCCTGTTGCCCAGGCCTAAACCTCTGGAGACAATCTGGATGCTTTTCTTTCTTTTGCACCCCACATTCAGTCCATCAGCAAGCCCTCCCTTTCTCCCTTCTAAACGCATCCAGAATCTGACGGCTTCTCCCACTCCTGCTTCTACTCCCAGGATCCAAGCCACGCTGCCCTCTAATGCGTCTCCATTTTTCCATGCTCGTCCCCCTTCAGGCTATTTTTAACACAGCAGCCAGAGTGATCCTGTTAAAATATAGGTCAGAGTAAGTCACCTGTCTGCTCAGAGCCCTCCAACACTCTCCACCTCACACAGAGCAAAAGCCTGCATCCTTGCCATGCTCCACTAGGCCCTGTGACTGGCTCCCTGCTTCCCTTCTGACCGTGTGGCCGTTCCCTCTGCTCCAGCTACAGTTTTCTTTGAACATACCAGGGAGGATCCCACCTGAGAACCTTTGCACTGACTGTCTCCTCTGCCTAGAATGTTCTTCCGCCACATGTCTATATACTCTTTGCTCCCTTCAGGTCTTTCTGAAAAGGCACCTCTCAGGGAGGCCTTCAATGAATATCTGTCAAAGGAATGAACAAACTGAGGCTTCTCACTGGTGGGCCAGGGCCCCACAATTTGCTTTGCCCCAGTTAGTTCTTGCCCTGGGTCTGGATCCTGAACCCTGTGCCCACCACATCACACACCTCCATGGGTTGCTGGTCTTTGGCTGGCAGTGGCCACTCTTTCAAAGTCACCTCTGCTAGTCTGTATTCTCCATGAGAACAGGGACCCATGTATCTTGCCTGTGGATGCCTGGCTCCTCCTATGGTGCTGGGCACATAGTGGGCTCCCAATACATACTTACTGGATGAATGAGTGGATCAGACACTGCCCCACCCTTCATCCTGAACAACCGTCCTTCCCTCTCAGGCCTTTTGCCCTGTGCCTTGGGCCTGCCTCCTTAGCCAGGTGGCTTCCCTCTACACACCCTGCATCCCAGCCATCTCCTCCCGGACCTGTTTCCCTTTCCTTGCTGAGGTCTCAGCATCTCTTATGCTGTTCGCACACAGACAATGGTTTCACAGGAGAAATGGATTCTCTTTCCATTCAGTTTCAATAAACCGAATCATATGGGGGGTTATGGATAATGTGTAAACACAGCTTCTCCGTGTGGATTAACCGGGCATGTCCCTAGCCCCTTTGTCCTCAAACACTGTACAAAGATGACCACTATGTCACATAATGCTTCCTCATGAGTAAGGTACAAAACGGCCCTTCAGGAACTCAAAACAAAGCGTGGGAGCTCCATCTGAGTTACTGAAAAGCCTCCATTCAACCTCACCCATTCCCGGCAATAAGCTACAATAGCCAAATCTTCTGTCCCCGCCTCTGGGTGACAACTGGCAACACTACGGCGTTCCCTTTTATCACAACATAAAGACAGTGCAGGGATCTCGAGCGCTCACTGAGGTTGAGGAGCAGCCACAACACACTGTGGCATCAGTTCCTTTGAAACTGCATGCCAACGGTTTATTAATAAACCTCAAAAATAAGCCAAGGGTGGAAGAATCGGAGCCGAATGCATACTAATTTTGCACATTAAACAAGATATATGAAGTTCAACTAGAAGCCAAAAGAGCAGTTACTTATTACTGAATAACTACTATGTGCTGGGAACTCTGATGGCGTAGTGGTTAAGTGCTAGGGCTGCTAACCAAAAGGATGCCAGTTCGAATCTATCAGGTGCTCCTTGGAAACCCTATGGGGCAGCTCTACTCTGTCCTACAGGGTTGCTATGAGTCGAAATCGACTCAACCACAATGGCGTTGTTTTTTTTTACTATGTGCTGGGGCTTCGTTTGGTGCTGTGAGGTCTGTCTGTAAGACTCATGGGAAGCCCTCTCTGAGAAGTTTGTAACCTAAACGGGGAAAGGGAAGAAAAACATGCCCTTTCATTCAAGAGTTTTTTTTTTTTTTTTTTTTTAATGCAGCATACTAGGAAAGTTTGGGTAAAACAGTTGCTTCTCCCTGGGACTCAGGAGAGAGAGAGGCGTCCGGGGAGAGTTTCTGGAGGAGATTGGAAATTAGAGCTTTGCAAAGAGAACTGGGGAGAGCACATTCCACCCGGAAGGGGAGAGGCATGAGCCCACGGTGTGCTATAAGCAGGAGGCAAGAGGGAAAACACCTGCAAGAAGTGTGAGCCTGGGTCTGGCCATGCCGCTCACCATCTCTCCGCTGTCCATTACAGATTGTGTGATGCCGAGCCCCATTCAAGGACAAGGAGGAGGGCCACAGAGAAACCTCAGTGACTGGTGGTTGTCAACTGCTGCTGAGTCAGCCACTGACTCATGGCGACCCCACACCAACCAACAGAATGAAACACTGCTCATTTCCACACCATCCCATGGTTGGGTTGCGGGCCAGACCGTTGTGATTCATAGGGACTTCACTGGATGATTTTCCAAAGTATATGATATCCAGGCTTTTTGTCCTAGTCCGTCTTAGTTTGGAAGCTCTGCTGAAACCTGCTCAGCATAACAGTAACACGCAAGCCTCTGCTGACAGATGGGTGGTGGCTGCACAATCGATACACTGGCCAGGAACTGAACCGGGTCTCCTGCACGGCAGGCGAGAATTCTACCACTGAATCTCCGGTGCCCTCTCCTAGAATAAGTCTGGACACAATCGGAGGACCGCTTCTGAGGTCATGAGAGATGGTGTTTTTATCCGTATTGTTATAATGGCTGAAGTCAGGTCCGGATGAGAAAGTTAGGCTAACAAAACCTCAAGGCAAGGTAGGACCATTCTATTATTTGAGGCACCCCACAGGAAAAGAGGGAGAAATTCTTCACTGCAATGTGTGGGTTTGGCCAGGATGCTAGCCGCTGAATTGGGTGGGTACTTCATCTGACATGGGTTCTATGGGCCCAGATGACAGCCCAGGACTAGCAGGAACGCCCCAGGAAGCTGACGGCCACAGGGTTTCCAGCATCACGGTACCAACAGAATTATGGAAACATAAACGTCAGTGATAAAAAAAAGATCTGCTGCGTGACATCTAAGTCTCCCTTCCACAGCGCCCTGTAGGTAAATGCTTGATTTTATTATTAATATTATTTTTTAATTGTGGTAAAATATATGTAACAAAGCATTTCAGCCATTTTTACATGTACAATTCAGTGACATTAATTAAATTTACCACGTTGTATGACAATCACAGATAGAGTAATATCTGTTTCTAATTTATTTTTTCACCCTTGATAAAAACTCCGTACTCCTTAAGCAACACCCCCTTCTCCCCAGTCACTTCTCTTCCCGCCAGTCCCTGACCCAGTAAAATTAACCACTAATAGACTTTGGTCTCTATGCATTTGCCTATTCTGGATATTTCATATAAGTGCGATCACACAAAGGAGCCCTGGTGGTGCAGTGGTTAAAGCGCCTGGCTGCTAAACTGAGGGGTTGGCGGTTTGAACCCACTAGCTGCTCTGTGGGAAAAAGATGTGGCAGTCTGCTTCTGTAAAGATTACAACCTTGGAAACCCTATGAGGCAGTTCTACTCTGTCCTGTAAGATCGCTAAGAGTTGGAATCGACTCAGTGGCAATGGGTTTGGTTTTTGGGGTCTCTTGGGATCATACAGTATTTGTCCTTTTGTGCCTGCCTTATTTCACTCAGTCAAGGTTTATCCATGTCATAGTGTGTATCAGAACTTCATTTCTCTTTATGGCCGAATAATATTCCATTGTACATATGTACCAAATTTTGTTTATCACTGATCTCTTGGTGGACACTTGCGTTGTTTCCACCTTTTGGCTGTTGTGAATAATGCTGTTAAGAAGCTTGGGTTGATTTTAAGTGATCCAGGTAGTGGATAAGTTCTCATCAACTTCTTTAAGACTATCCCTTAGACAAGTGTGGGTGATTCAAAAAACTTCCCTCACCCCAAAAGAGGAAAAAAAGCAAAAAGAAATCTAAAAGGGTTATTTATGGAGAAACAGAGGCAAGCTATTCCTGTACCCATGGAGTAGGCCCAGGACCTACGGAAGTACGAACAGCAACTGAATAGAGAGTTTAGTGAAAATACTAAAATAAACGGAGGTTGTGTTTGTATTTAATCTCCTTTTCAAAGCTCCTTAAGGGACCCAATAAAATAAAAATATATCTGGGAGGGCTGAATTATCACACATGAACAAGGACTGCTGGAAAAAAGCCTCCAGTCCTCTGGGCCAAAGAACAGGAAGGGTCCACTCCCTGCCTCCCCCTCCTTTCCTTCCATGAGACACAATCCATGAGTCGATCAACAAACTTTTATTGCAGGCTGTCATGTAGTAGGCACGAAGGACCCGGCACTCCAGGAGTCAAGAGAGAGAAAGCTCATATTCCAACTTCTGTTCCCACACTGAGAAAGAGACCAAAAAGTGCTGAGCACCGAAAGACAAGCGGTGTAAAAAACACCGAAAAGGAAGACAAACCCTTTAAAAGGGTGACCTTGGGCGTGCCCTTCCAGACCCAGTTAAATGTCACTCCTATGAGAACTTGTACTTTCTGATTTCCTGATTTTGCAGAATCCAAAACGAGCACAACGAATTTAAAGCCTCCAGCTTCCTTCCTTTCTCCATATCCTTAAAAACAAAAACAAAAGCCACAGATTTGATATTGCCATCAAAATACTACTGATCAAAAGCATCACATACGTTTGATTGTTACCAGGAAAAGACACATTATCTTTTTCTTTGCTGTGAGAACACTTTTTTAAATTCCAGTGAGATGCTGAATTGTGCTCCTGCCTAAGTTAGTCTGGAAATATATGCACTATTTTAGGCAATTTATGATTTTAATTGTCTGTGTGTTTCTCAAGGATCTCCCATGCCTCTAAAGTGGTGACTGTTGGAATAAGGAGGGAAACTCCACAGCAGCCCTTTTATTCTGCTGATATTCCTCTTCACACCTTCTGGGATGACAGCCCAGTGTTTCTAACATCCTAAAGCTACATCACCGTCCCATGGCATCAACTCCTTTGTATTCACAACAGCCTTGAAAGGGATGGAGGTGCAGGACATTATCACCCCCGTTGGGCTGCCCACAGGAGGAAGGGCAGGCTCCTAGGGCCGCCCTGTACAATCCGGTGGCCGCTCACCACGTGAGGCTACGGAGTCCTTGAATTGTGGCCAGCCTGAATTGACACGTGCTGCACATTTGGAGGAAACCCTGGTGGCGCAGTGGTTAACTGCTACGGCTGCTAACCAAAAGATCAGCAGTTCGAATCCACCAGGCACTCCTTGGAAACCCTATGGGGCAGTTCTACTCTGTCCTATAGGGTCACTATGTCTTGGAATCGACTCGATGGCAATGGGTTTGGTTTTTGGGGTTTTTTTTTTTTTTTGTATATGTGGAATACACATTGAAAACTCAGTGCAAAACAAGGATGTGAAATCTCAGTATTAACTTTATATTGATTCCATGTTGAAACAATATTGTTGATAAACTGAGTTAAATGTATTATTTAAACTAAGTTTACTTGCTTTTTTTTTTTTTTTTTTTTTAGTTTTTTTAAAATGAATGTGGCCACTAGAAAGGTCCCTGGGTGATGTAAATGGTTTGCACTTGACTACTAACCTTAAAGGTTGGTGGTGTGAACCCACTCAGCTGCACCATGAAAGAAAGGCCTGGTGATCAGCTTCTGTAAAGATTACAGCCCCAAAACCCTAGTGGGCAGTCCTACTCGGCAACACATGGGGTCACGTGAGTCAGGGGCTGAATTAACAGCAACAGGTTTGCTTTGGTTTTGGTGGCTGCTAGATTTAAAATGATCTCTGAAGCTCACGTTATATTTTTATTGAACAGCATTGTTTACATGGAGGCATCCAACCAGCCAGAGGCCGGCCTGGGACAAATCCACTCTTCCTTCTGCTTTTGGGGGAAAGAGAGTTCCTTCCTCAGAGCGTGAGGACGGGGTAGAGCTCCGAGCACAGGGTTCCGGAGGGGCCGGCAACCCTCACAGCAGCAGAGGGAAGAGACTAGAGGACCACTGGGAGCGCAGGGCCCAAGCTGCCTGGGAAGGAGCCTGTGCTGGCTGGCAAGGCAACCAGGGCCTGGTGCCCGGTCCAGGGTGGGCAGTGGGTACACACCTCCAAAGCAGGCACCCAACTCTCACCCCCTCCTTCCATTCCTTTTCTACACGGTAGTCAGGAAACAGTGTTAAAATTTATATCCAATGAAGTCAAACCCCTCTAACCGAAGATCCTCCGATTCACTCCTCTGCACTTATAATACAATCCAAACTCCATTGTCTGCGCTGCCCCGCCTGCTTCTCTGATTCCATCTCATACTCCCACGCCCACCCCACGGCGCTTCAGCCACACACGTCTTTTTAAATGTTCCTTGAGCCAACATACTAGGTCCTGCCTTAGGGCCTCTCCATCCTCCGTCCCCTGCCAGGGACACCCTACCCCTGGAAAACCTCATGATCGGCTCCTTGTCACTCGGATCTCAACTACCTCCCTGTCCAGCCAGTCTAAAGTAGCCCCTCCAACACTATCAAGCCGTCCTGTTTCAGCTCTGTGCACATCATGACTGTCTGAGGTGGTTTTATTTGTTCGCTGCTTAGAATGCGAGACCATGACGGCAGAGACCTTGCTGGTCTGGTTTTCTGCCACATGGTCGGGTCCTGGCACAGTGACTGGCTAACAGAAGGTAATCCATGGCGAATGTGGAAGGGGTGATCAAACCACCAGCAATGTGTTCTGACTGAGTGCCTACTGTACACTGCACTACCCAGGCCATGCACACTTGGAGACATGCTGCACTGAACACCCCTCCGCCCCAAGAGTCAGTCATTGTCGCCTGCATTTCAGGGGAGGAAATCGAGGATTCTCAAAGCCTCACACCCAGACCTCGCAGCTCCCAGTGAGGATCCATCCTAAGCAGCACTCCTGCCTCTGTTCAAGGCCACACCACAGGCCACAGCCTCTGTGTTTCGAGTCCTATTTTGCTCAAGCCCTTCCCCACACCTGGAAACCTACTTCCAGGCCCTGCTCAGACCTCCTTCCAAGGCAAATGCTGATGCTTCCCGCTTCCTCCTCTTCCTCCAAAGCCCCTCACAGGGCACAAAGGGCCCAGGCCTGCAGGCACCTGCTTGCTTGCCCACAGGCTAATGGACTCTGTGATCAGGGCACACATCTCCGTCCCCCTTGCCTGGCACCAGAACTGTCCTGGGCCATCAGCAGGAACCTAAGAATCTTTGGCTACTTGAATGAACGACTGAGCCACAGAAAGGGGACCGTCATGTTGGCCCCGCTGCCCGGGGTCCGCCTGGGGGTAGGCACCTCTTCTCTGGGCCCAGTGTTTCCTGCATCACCTTCCCTGCATCCCGGTCCTCTCATTCCGTCAGTCAAGTCACCCAACCCATTCACACTTTTCATCACGCAGTACCACCTGTACTTCTGCTGGAAGCGTGACCTCTGGATGTGAGAAAACTGGGAGCCTGTATGCCCCCTCTTGTGTCTTGCGCCCGCACCCCCTCCCAGCTCATGGTCCCTGAGGGGCCCCATCGAGGCCCCTGATTGGGCTGCCCCTGCCCACAGCACCCTGCCCCTCCTCCCCTCTCCATTATCCCCCCGGACTGTTTACACAGCTGCAGAATGAAGGGACGCTCTCTTCTCCCCTCCCTGAGCCCAGGGTTAATATATGTGTATTTCCGGCTCCCCACAACTTGGGGCAGCAGGAATGCTACCCCCAGCCCAATCTTCTGTACATATTAGGTCCACCGATAATGGTGCTTTCTGTGGATGGCAGGGCATTTGGAACCGCTTATGGTAAATGACCCCATGGGCCCTACATAAGCCCTGTGCAAGCCTTTCTGCTCCAAACCGTGTGAGCCCTGAAAGAAGGTGGCTGAAAGGGGGTATGCTTCAGACCCCTACTTCTCCACGGTTCCAACCAGGAACCACAGTTCCAATGTGGGCCCTTGAATCCGAGGCTTGGCCAAGTGGTGTGGGCAAACTGCTGGAAATTAAAGGGAAAAAAAGTTCCTAATAGACAAACTGTCCAGGAGTTCTAATAAATACCTTAAAACGATAACTACCCGGAAAGTATTTGGGCCTCTCCAGTTTTCAGAGTTGGCTGAAATGATAACCTGCTCCAGCCCACTCCAGGGCAGGTGGGAAATCAAGGCAGACATGTCTAGAAAGTACCATTCATTAGCCTGTGATAGAAATGGCAGTATCTTAGACTAATGCGGATTACAGGAGACAAATAAAAGAACTCGAGACAGGGACCTGAGGTCTGAACCTAAGTCTAAGAACAGAACCCATCTGGAGGATCCGCTGTAGGATGGCGCTGACAGCCCACCCCCACACCAACCAGTGGAGGCCGCTGAGGGAACAAACATCTGGAAATCTCAGTTCCTGCAAATGCGGCCCCCACCCCCTCCACGCTGAAATTCCTGGAAAGCCACGGGACTTTTGAGGCTCCTTCTCTAAAAGGGGAATTGTTAGTTTGCATTCTGATTAACATTCTCCAAAAAACTCAGTCACACTGCCTGAGGGGTAGATACACACAACCTACTCCCCACAAACAGACGGACGCAGGGCTGCAGAAACCAAGGGTCTCTTACCTTGCTCGCTGACAGAATGAAAACATTTTCCTTGTCAAGAGATTACCTGCCTTGTTTTGGGGTGATCCCGGCTAGAACCCTGGAGCCTGCACCTGCCTGTCAGCTTTCTCCTGAAGCTCTTGCTCCCCACCCTCTGGGGCTCCAGGCACAAACCTACAGTGTGCAGTCCCCTCCAGAGGCCTCCAGGTGCACACCCAGAAGAGGAGCCCCACAAGTCTGACTCAGGCCAGAGGCCCCTGTGCAGAGACACCTGCCAAGACACAGCCCTGATTCTGTCTGTGATCTTCCTGGGGTTCTAACAACCATGGAGGCCCTAGTCAGCTCAGTGCAAGGATGGCACGGCCTCCAGAGGATGCGCCTCCACACAGAGTGCTACAGGGACTAAAACACCCGCCAACAAAGACAGGGCCTTAGCTAATAACTCCTCTCAGGGTTACTAAAGATATCTTGGCCTGACATCCAGGTTGGGTGGCCAAGCTTTTGTCTTTGTCACCATCAAAAAGGTGCATGTTTTACCCTTGCCCTTGAGGCTCCAACGCCTTGGGTGGGAGTGGGCCTCACAAGTTAAAATGCTTCTTTAATCACATCTCTCAGTTGACTTCCTAAGAGTCCTGGGTGGCAGGTAGAACGTTAGCTCCACTTTAAACCAAAAAATACCAAAGCCACTGCCATCACATTGATTCCAATTTAAAGGGATCCCATAGGTGACCACTACCACCATAGGACAGCGTACAGCTGTTTCCAAGGCATTAAGTTATTATGGGAGCAGACTGCTGCATCTTTCTCCACTGCACCTCTCACCAAAGAAAACAAAACCAAACCCATTGCCATCGAGTCGATTCTGACTCATAGCGACCCTATGGGACAGAACAGAACTGCCGCATATGGTTTCCAAGGAGCACCTGGTGGATTCAAACTGCTGACCTTTTGGTTAGCAGCCATGGCTCTTAACGACTATGCCACCGGGCTCTATCCCCCCTGCCACCAGGGCTCCTTAACTCCATTTTACAGATGCAGAAACCTACCAGTGGTCACACTACAAATAAGTCCAGCCCTGACCCTAGATGTCCAGGCTCCCAGTACAGAGACCCTTCCCCTTCCTACAGGGCCCCTTGGGAACTACCCTCCCAGGCATAACACGGGAATGATGATAAAGCAACCCTCAGCTAAATTCTGCATTTAGGGTAAGGAAAGGCTTGGGGGGAGTGGGGGAGGGGTGAGGAGGGGCAGAATCTATAATTAAATTAAACTCATATCCAAGTACTTTGGGTTAATATTGGTGTGTTATTTCTACTTAGTGTAGACACAGCCTAAACTAGAAAAATGAAAACAACTCTGACAGCCATTTCCTTGCCTTTTTTTTTTTTCTTTCTCCACCCAAGGGGCACCAGTGGTTAACAGTATGGTGGCAACAAGTGGGTCAAAGGTCAGCCCCTCAGCCAGGGCTGGTTTCCATGGAGATGGGGCCTATTCATCCAGCACACAGAGCCTCTTCATAGCCACTTACACACAATTGAGCTATTACTGAGAGCCCAGGAGAGCTGTGTCTGGAGCACAGAGCACTAGACAGGCCAGGGCTTAATGAAGCTGATTAAATGGTAGCTGGGGAATCATCCCAGGGAAGGATTTGGGAATATCCTTCAGAAACAAGTGAAATCCCCAAACTCATCCCATTCTCAACACCTCTCCTTTGTATGGAGCCTCTAGAATCCAAAGTCTTCTTTCTGCTTACCTAGGACAATGCCAAGGTCTACACCTTCGTGGTCACCTCACCTTCCCACCTGCACAAAGCGGAGAGGACAAATCCTGCTCAGCATCATGGTGCTGTTGTGATTTGGAAAGATATTGTCCCCAAGACAAAGGACTAAAATTTAAGTAGGTGACCAATCCACTTTGGTCAAAAAATAAAGTCCCAGTGGATGGGTAATGTTCAAAACCAACATTTCTCAGAAATGAAAAATTCTTTGGCATTTGTTTGTGAATCCTTGAAATCTTTTTTTTTTTTTTTTTTTTAATGGAACGGGGGAAATTCCTTCAAAAGACGCTTTGCCATCTGCTATTTAACAAAGATAGTACTGTAATTCCTACAACCTTGAAATCAGAGCAGAATAACGGAGGTGAAAATTAAAGTTACAAAAAAAGGAAGAGCAAAAAGAGTTCTTAAAAGATTACTCACATGAAAACTTGTAGGCAAATGTTAATAATGGTTTTATACACTATCACCTCAAATTAGAAAGAATCCAAATATCCTTCGGCAGATGAATGGATCAACAAACAGGGCTCATTCCTACAGTGGAATACTACTGATACATGTAGCAACGTGGCTGGGTCTCCAGTGCATTTTACTAAGTGAAAGAAGCTGGAGTCGAAATGCAACACGCTGCATGAATCCATGAATCCATTCATACGTCATTCTGGAAAAGATAAAAAACTATGAGGGTGGAGACCAGCCCAGTGGTTGCCAGGGGTTGGTGTGCAGGTGGGGGCTGGCTACAAAGGAGGCATGCTGGGGGGTTTTGGGGAGGACAGAACTGTGCTGTATTATGACTGTGGTGGTACAATTTGTCAAAACCCACAGAGTGCACACCACGAAGAGTAGGTTTTATGCCACATTAAAGAAGAAGGATTATTCTCTGAATTTAGCCCTTATAGAATACATGCAAAGAAAGAAGTAAATGGTGAGCTGACTCTTCAGGCCAGGAAAAGGCAGCGAAGAATTCACTTTGTTCTCCTAATTTATACTTGCCAAACTACAAGCACAGCCTATCGTCTTTAATCCCTGATGCCGTGACCTATAATCAGGTGGAGGTGAGCATATTCAAGAACTGAAGCACTGGATGGATAATGACAGCCACTCTAATGACAACTGGGATTGGGTGCAGAATATCGATATTTATATTTTTTGAGTATTTGCTCTTCTTGAGTATGTTATGGGAGTTAAAAACAATAGAAGGGAGAGGGAGAGGATGTGGAGAAACTGGAACCCTCGTCCACTGCTGGTGGGAACACACTACGCACCAAACAGCTGCTCTGGAAAACACTTTGGCAGTTTCCCCAAAAGTTAAACACAGAACTACCGTTAAGACCCAGCAACTCCACTTCTAGTATTTATCCGAAAGAACTGAAAGCAGGAATGCAAACAGAATTGCAACACTAATCACAGTAGCCAAGGTGGAAACAACCTAAATACCCATCCACAGATGAATGGATAAACATAATGTGGTACATATGTACACACTGCTTTGGGTATTTTCTGTATTTATGGTATTTACTCAGCTATAAAGAGAAATGAAGTACTTTGCAGGCACTATGCTAAGTGTAATAAATTAGTCACAAAAGGACAAATATAGTATGATCTCACTTATAAGAGCAAACCCTGGTGGTGTAGTGGTTAAGTGCTATGACTGCTACCCAGAAGGTCGACAGTTCGAACGCACTGGGCGCTCCCTGGAAACTCTATGGGAGCAGTTCTACTCTGTCCTATACGGTTGCTATGAGTGGGAACTGACTCGACGCAACGAAGCAAATATACAGAGATCAAAGCTTATTAGTGGTTACCAGGGGTGGCTGATAAGGAAAAATGGGGGCTTATTGTTCAGGGGCACTGAGTTTCTGTTAAAGGTGTTGGAATAATTTGGAAACGGGCAGTGGTGACGAATGTAATCAGTGTCAGTGAATTACATATATAAAAATTGCTGAATTGGCAAATGTTTTGAGTTATGTGTGTGTGTGTTTTACCCCACACACACACACAAAATAGTGGAGGCAATGCTCATTAGTGAGTAGGAGAAAATAGTGGAAAGAAGGCTGAAAAAATAGCCGTGTGGTCTCAAGTGGTTTAATACGCAAAAGCTGAACTCTTGCAGTCAGCCACCGTTGAGTGGATTCTGACTCACTGAGTCCCAGGGAGGTACATACGGTTAAGGGCTCCACTACTAGCTAAAAGGCTGGCGGTTTGACACCACTCATAAGCAACTCGGAAGACAGGCCTGGCAATCTGCTTCTGAAAGGTCACAGCCTTGAAAACCCTAAGAAGCAAGTTCTACTCTGCACATGAGGGGTTGCCACGAAATGCTGAACAGGGGTTGGCAAACTTAAGATCTTAGTGCCAAAAGGACCTCACAGACACCACTGAGACTCAGATGGATGAGACAGACAAATGGCTATCCATCTCCCTGGAATGTCGGCTTTCTGAGGGCACCCATATCACTGCTCCAGCCTGGTGTCCAGAACAGCACCTGGCCCACATGATATCCAGAATCAGTATGAGTTAAACAATGAATCCATCTGAGGGTATAAGCTCACAGGAAAAATCTGATTAAAGACAAATGAAGAACAGACATGTAGCAGATTTACAGAGATCACCAGGCTGAATATTGTGAAGTGCTCCTGAGAGAGATTTAAAATAACAATCACAAAAACAAACACACAGAAAGCAAAAAACCCAAAATAAACCCAAAAGACAAACTAAAGACAGCAAACAGGCAATGGGAATCACACGGAGGCTTCAGCCCCAGCTGTGTGCCTTCATACTGCTCGGCCCAGGCCCATCCCCCACGCAGGCTGCTGATGAGCAAGGCCCACTGATCAGATCTGGGGCAACACAGTGAAGACCCCAAGGAATCTCAACAGGGTGAAAACAATAATGATAGCTAACATTTCTGATGTCTTACAACGTGCCCAGCACTGTTTCAAGTACTATTCTCACAGTAGCTCACTTAATCCAAACCACCACCATCCAACAAATAACTGTTCCCATTTTACAGATGAGGAAAGAGGGGGACAGGGAGGATGTCTGATTATTCCAGGTTGGGATCTGAACCTAGGCAGCTGACCTGAGGGTTTGCCTACCTAACTCTTATCTAAAACCAAATCCAGTTGCTTTCGAGTTAATTGACTCCTAGTGGCCCCATGTGTCTCAGAACAAAACCGCACCATAAGGTTTTCAATGGCTGTGACCATTTGAAAGTAGATCACCAGGCCTTTCTTCAGAGGCACCTCTGGGTGGATTCAAACGGCAAACCTTTACTACTCTGGAAAATAGGATCAACCCATCAAGCCCGTGGTTAACAGAGAAGAAGCCCTACATGCACAGACATCCCATTGCTAAGGGTATAGGAAGGGGTAGGGGGTAGACGGGAGATACCACTTAACTGACAGCTAGACATGCAGACAGTAACTTTGGGGTTAGGTGCCTGAACAGAGCTACTTTGACAACCGACCTGCGCCCCCGTGTGCTCATCTGTGCTCACAGGAACCAGTGTTCAGGACTGGAGTACACCCTTCCAGGTGGTCCAGAGCAGGGCAGCGGGCAGAAGATACGCAGAGCTTTGCTGATCCTGCCAGGAGATGTTCAGCGTAAGGAGACGAGGGGAGGGCTGTCTTCTGGAAGGAGAAAGGCTGTCAAGGAATGAGGAGGAATTCCATTTGCTCTGGGCGGCCCCATCACTGCAGGTGTCCAGGCAGAGGCCAGACAACAAATTGTTGGACCAGATAACCCTGTGATCTCAGCACATCGATTAATTATTCTCAGATGCGAAGTGGTTCTCGGGTCTCTGAGAGCAATTCGCGGGTAGAAAAGCCCAGCTCCAGCTCAAAGAAGAAACACAAACAAGGCCGCTAGGAGGAAGTGCCTCACGGGCAAGGAGAGCCACACAGGGGAGGCTGGGTCAGGATCGGCAGCGCCGTGGCTCAGGGAGTCTTCCTTCCAGGTTGGCGCTCCAAGCTGTGGCAGGAGCTGCTCCTTCTGGCCGGCTCACCACCCTTGCCATCTGCCAAGATTCCTACAGATGTCTCAAAGGAACGTATATATGTTCTTCCCCCGAGACAGTGCATGAATCCTGAGGGGACCAAGACTTCAAAAGTCAAATGATCTCTCTAAGCTTAGACTAAGCTTTGGAAAGCTTAAGGCCTGTGTTCCTTTATGAAAAACCAACATCAGAGGAAAAGGTGATACCCACCCATCCCTTCAGGCTTTTCCTCTGGCAGCGCAAGCAAAACAGTGACGGCTTGAAGCTATTAATTTTTTTTTTTTTAAAACAAAGGACTTGTGGTCATATACTGGCACTTCGCAGTAAAAAGGATGCCTCTCAGAGAATAAAATGCCACGTGCTCTATGCTTGCCTTGGGTGTAAACAGGTTCAGTCCCCATGGAAAGAAATTTGGCTGTAAGATGAAGAGTTTTTAAAACATCCTTAGCCTTTCACTCAATGACTCCATGGCAGGAATTTATCCTATGGTAGGGTGGTGGTCAAGAGCTTGGTTGCTAACCAAAAGGTCAGCAGTTCAAATTCACCAGCTGCTCCTGGGAGACCCTATGGGGCAGTTCTGCTCTGTCCTAAACAGTCGCTGTGAGTCGGAATCAACTCATTGGCAAGGTTTTTTTTAATCCAAAATTAAGAGAAAGGTTTATACATAAAAGATGTACCCTACAGTATTGTTCAAGAGAGTTAAAAATATCAGAAAAACTGTTTCCAAAAAATGGGAGAATGGTTAAGTTTGTCAATTAGCGACAATGCTTTTAATATTATATTGAGTGAAAAAGCAGGACACCAAGTTTCCCTTTGTATGAGGACACCTATGTTTGAAAAAGAGAAAGAGGTACAAAACTTACAAAAGAAAAGCTTGGGAGACATTGGGCCGACGTGTTTAAGTGATGATATGTGAGTGACAGGGTTACTATTGTCGTTAACTGCCATTGAGTAGGCCCCCAGCGCACAGGGACCCCATGGATGACAGAATGAAACACTGCCAGGTCCTGTGCCATGCCCACAATCAGCTGTGAATCGGACTGTTGTATTCCATAGCTTCGTTACTGGCTGATTTTCAGAAGCAGGTTGCCAGGCCTTTCTTCCTAGTCTGCCTTAGTCTGGAAGCTCCACTGAAACCTGTTCAGCATCACGGCAACACAGAAGCCTCCACTGACAAGCGGGTGGTGGCTACACGGGAGGTGGATTGGCCGGGAATCACACCTGGGTCTCCGGCGTGGAAGGTGAGAGCTCTACCACTGAACCACTACCACCTCTGACAGGATTATTAAATGAATTTTAAAAAATTTCCCCGAGTCTCCACATTTTCTTTAATAAACATGCTTTTCTCTCCCTTTCTTTCTCTTGCAGTAACTCAAATAATACAAGGAAATGTTCCTTCTGTCCCCACTTCCCCCCATAGTCTGGTGTGGATCTTTCGTTCAAGCACGTAGGGCCACATATGAACACGTGCACGCATTCACATCATTCTGTTTCATTTCTCACAGAATTGGGATCATATGGCACCCTTTTAACAGCTCTTTAATCTCCTTGAGAATAAGGTCCTAATTTCTAAGAACAGAAAAAGAAGGAACTTCCAGAGCCTACCTCCATTACCTCTCCAGCCCACTTCTCATCAAGTGCTACCTTGCTTCCTCTGGCTGAAGTGCAGCATGCAGAACTCCTCGGGGACCCCAGTCAGGTTGTGGACCTTGAAGTGGCCCCCAAACACTCCTCCCCTCCCTTCCTTCTAAGCTCCTCTAGAGGCCAGGCTATGTCCAGTCTTACTTAGGCTGCGCTTCCCTGAAACAGGACACTATTTGTTCCCCTAACTCCATATGCTGGCTCTCCAGGGCTGGAACTTTGTCTCTTTCTTGCTGTCTCCCTTTCTTCCTTCCTTTCATCCCTTTCATTTTTTTTTTCTTTATTTTACTGTACTTTAGATGAAGGTTTACAGAGCAAATTAGTTTCCCATTAAACAATTAACACACATATTGTTTTGTGACATTGATGGCGAACCCCATGACATGTCAACTCTCTCCCTTTTTCTACCTTGGAGTCCCTGTTACCAGCTTTCCTGTCCCCTCCCGCCTTCTCGTCCTTGCCCCTGAGCTGGTGTGCCTCTTTATTTTATGGGCCTGTCTATTCTTTGGTTCAGGAGTGACTTCAGTACTGAATTAAAAGGGTGTCCGGGGGCCATACTCTCGGGGGTTCTCTACTGTCTGTCAGGCCGTTAAGTCTGATCTTTTTTTTCTGGTAACTTAAAATTTTGTTCTACATTTTCCTACAGCTCTGCCCTGGACTCTCACTGTGATCCCTGTCAGAGCAGTCGGGGGTGGAAACTGAGCACGATCTAGTTGTGCTGGACTCAGTCTGGTGGAGGCTGTGGTAGTTGTGGTCCATTAGACCTTTGGACTAATCTTTCCCTTGTGTTTCTAGTTGTCATCACTCTCTCTTGCTCCAGATGGAGTGGGACCAGTGGAGTATCTTATATGGCTGCTCACTTGCTTTTAAGAGACCCAGGCGCTACCCACCACTCCCTTCCTCTCTTTCTTATGTCAGTACTTAAGACATTGCCAGCAGCAAGGACATGCTCGGTAATTATTTGTTTAATGAAAAGCCAATACTGAAACATCACAAAACTGTTTATGATTTATCTTAAGCCAATCAAATATCAAATATTTGTTGAGAAACTTCTTGGGGGAAGACAAAACTGAGTAAGACTCAGAACCTGAGAGCTTACAATGAGGATGGGAAATAAAACATACATACACTCAGGGGTGAAGCACACACCAGTGGTTCATGGCAAAAAGGTAGAAATAAGAACTAAGAGTGACAAGGCTGGCCTAAAGCTAAATTTACACAACTGAAGGAATGACCTTTACTCTGGGGTGAGCATGTTCCCTTTTTTTTTCAACTGTAATTTTTAAAAATAAAATTATGAAGATAGTAAAGTCGAATTGTTTCTTTTTCTATCATTACTTAGTAAAAACAAAAATCCCGTATTGCTCTGCCAATTCCCCTCCTTCCCCCAAGTTCTCTAAAATTTGAATGGTCCTGGAAACCCAAAAGCGGGCACAGGCAACAAGTGCTCTAAAGGTTTAGGGGAAACATGGATCGCCAAGCCCAGAGCCCTGAGGGTGGGACTGATTTTGTAAGCAGAGAGAAGGAGGTCAATCCAGAGATAATAGCTGAAATTACAAAGGGGTGGGGGCCAGAGGAAAAATCCGAAGATGTTTAGTTTTTAGCCAGGTTTTTGTAGAGATTTCTTATAAGGCAAGTGCTGGAAAACAAAAAACCATATGTGAGTGAAATTCATTGAGCCCATACTCCCTCTGACAACCAGATCTTTTCTCTGGAACTTTATGCACGTTTTCCCCCATTTGATCACCTCAAAGCCTCTCTGAGACAGAATCACCCCATTTTGCAGAGAAGATACCACAGATTAGTCTAAGAGGCCCCAAAGGAGGCGATATTCAAACCCAGGCCTACCTTCCATGCTCTTCTACTCAGTGCCTTAGAAACAAGACCCTGGGTTTACTCCAGGGACAGTGAGGGTGCTCTGACGCTTTGTAAGCAGGAGACTGACGTGAAGAAAGAGGGTCTTTAGGAGGCAAAAAGTGAAAGGACATTAAACAGAAACATGTAGAGCTGGAGTCAGGGGCACTACTGAGCAGGCCTGAAGTCCGAAAATCACGTCCTCTAGAAGTGAACAACTGGAGGGCCATTTTAGAGAATCAATAGCACCTGGGGACCGTAGTTGTTACTGAGTGCGAGGCAGAGAGGGTAGGCGCTCTGGTGGTGCAGTGGTTAAATGCTTGGATGCTTACTGAGCGTTGGTAGTTCCAACTCACCAGCAGCTCCAAAGGAGAACAATGTGGCAGTCTGCTTCTGTAAAGATCACAGTCTTGGAAACCCCATAGGGGAGTTCTACTCTGTCCTACAGGGTCACTATGGGTCAGAACTGACTCGGCAGCTTAAGAGAAAGAGAAGCTAAAGGCAGCAAATTTGGGTGATCAAGAGAATGGAAACCACGGGAGAAATAGGGTGGAAGGGGAAAGGGTTCTACAGTCAGATTTCCACCAAAACATGGATGTGGCACTGACAGAAACAGGGACAAGCTTCAGAGCACAGTGGTTAAGAATCTAGGTTCTGGAGCTAGGTTTGCCCAGATTCAAATCCTGGTCTTGCCTCTTACTAGCTGGGTGACCATAAAAACCAAACCCACTGTTCAGTCAATTCCAACTAATAGTGACCCTATAGGACAGAGCAGAACTGCCCCATAGGGTTTCCAAGGCTGTAATCTTTTTGGAAGCAGATTGTCACATCTTCCTCCCATGGAGGGGCTGTTGGGTTTGAACCACTGACCTTTCAGTTAAAAGCCAAGCACTTACCCATTTCGCTACCAGGGCTGCTGCATCTCATAGGGTTGGTTTAAAGACTAAAAGAGCTCTTATTTGGAAAGTATTATAAAAGTGTGCTGTGCAGTGTTTGGCAAATTACGTATTCTCCCCTATTGTGCTGGTGGTGGTCTCTTCTGTGCACGTTTCCTGGGCTTTGCTTCTTCCCTTGCCCTCCTTCTCATTCTTGGCTCATGAAAATCCAGCTTGACCTAGGGAAGCACACATCCCATACATCCCCTTCTTGGAGATGTTTCTCCTTATCTCACTCCTGGTTTCCTCCGGCCTGGCCCTCTCTCACCTCCTTTCCCTTTGCTGGTACTGCTCACTCAACTATCCGCCAAGCACTTAAATTCCTATCTTGGATTCCTCCACAGGAATAAAAATGAAATACTTAGAGATTTTTATTACGAAAAATTTCAAACATATACCAAAATAGAGAGAAGGATGTAATGAACCTGGTGATGCCATCACCCAGGATTCATAATTACTACACCTCATGGCCTGTCTCCTTTTATCCACACTCCCTGCTCATGCTGCCTTGAACTCCAAATACTTTGAGGGAGATCAATTATGAGATTGTAACATTTCATCAGTAAATATTTCAGCATGTATCTCTAGAAGACAGGATTAAAAAAAAATTCCTATGAAATTATTACTACATTTAAAAAGCTTAACAAGAATTCTCTAGTATCATGAAATATCTGGCCATAGTTTTACATTTTCCTGATTGTTTTATAATTGATTTTTCTTATAGCTGATTTATTTCGATTGGGATCTAAATGTGGTCCATACATTGCTGTTGGTCCATAGATATGTCTCTTATTCCCTTTGAATCTTTAGGGGTCTCTCCGACCCCCTTTTTCTTTCTTCCTTTTCTCCACCCTGTCTGCACATAGTATTTGGAGAAGAAACCAGGTGATTGATCCTGTCGAGTTTTCCACTATCAGGCTTTTGCAGCAGATCACATCCTCATACTGCCATTTCGCATGTTCCCGTGAGTCCTCTATTTCTTGCAAACGGATCCTTACATCTAGAGGCTTGATGCAATTCAGGTTCAATGTTAATTTATTTCATCTGGGGGAGAGGGACCCAGATGATTCCTTCTCCATTTACCAGCTGAAATGCTTCTGTGAAGAAAAGCTTTTCTGAACTACTGTTCAGTGGCCTAGTGGCAGACAACACATAGCCCAGGCACGACAAATGCCTAATTTTTTCCCTTTATTCACCAGGTCTCTATGAGTCAGAATCAACTCGACGGCATTGGGTTTGGTTTGGTTTGGTTTTCATTTGCCAGGTTTAAAATAATAATTTTTACCTGTTGTTTCCCAAAGGTGTCTGGCATTGTTGCTGTTTGTTTCGTGTTTGAATGTCACTGTGAACTTGAGGATTTAAATAAACGTGATATGTCACTGATGCTCCAATGACCTCATCTTTTCCATCTTACTCAGGTTGGCTTCTGAATCCTTTTGAGTCCTAGCCCCCAAGTCCCTAGACCTGAGCCTCTAGCGGTCTTTGACAGCTTCCACGCTTTCTTGTAAAACAAGATATTCTCCGCCCATTTTACGTATCGATCAGTTATTTCTTCCGGGAGTCCTATTTTGTTTTGTTTGAAGTGGCAAATGGTATTTGAGGAGTACAATCTGAGCACTACAGTTGCTTTATTGCTGCTGAGGTAATCTTTGCTTTTCGACATTTTTAGTAGATAGAGCTAGAAAATATATTTTCTCTTTCTATATAGGAAAATATATTATGCGTTTATATTGGCACTTCCACTTAGAATTGAGGACTATAGGCTCTTTACTCAGCATCACCAATCCTCCATCTACATCACCTTTCTCCCATACTGAAAACCCTTGTTCTCAATGACACCAACATAATTGCTCCTTTACCCACTTCACATACGAGGGACTAAGAATAACACCACCACTACCAGCTTCAAGTTTTATAAAACTGGGTTAAAATTTTTTTTTCGGTGGTGGCGGGGGGCAGTTCTTTTTGTCCTTAGGTTATAACCCCCCTAGGGATATACAGGAGCTCTGGTGGCGCAGTGGTTAAGAGCTATGGCTGCTAACCAAAAGGCCAGCAGTACAAATCCACCAGCTGCTTCTTGGAAACCCTATGGGGCAGTTCTACTCTGTATTATAGGGACAGTATGAGTTGGAACTGACTCAATGGCAAAGGGTTTTTATTGGAGGGAATTATTATGTTTTAAGGTCATTTGGAATAATTCCTTTCTGTGCAGTTATGTTTGCACCAACTGGATATATTTGTTCATCTGTTTCAGGTTTAGATTTTAGGGATTGCTTTTTTAAAGTTAATTCTGTTTTATAATGATGCCCGTTGCCGCTGAAGCGAACCAACAGGGCAGGACAGGGCAGAACTGCCGCATAGGTTTTCCGAGGAGCCACTGGTAGATTCAAACTGCTGACCTTTTCGTTAGCAGCTGTAGTGCTTAACCACCACGCCATCAGGGTTTCCTTTATAATGACAGAAACTATTTAAATAGTTCCAAAATCAAATTCACAAAATAAGACATACTAAAATTATTTTGTGAATGCTAGTCTTAATATGGATAAAGTTTTAAGACAGGGTTACAATTTAAGAGTAAACTGGCTTTATTGGAAATTGTCCATTTCTGTCTGTCCCCAGTGCTGGAATAATCTTTAGCCTCAAGGTTCAGACTTGGCCAGCTTCTATCATCCAGGAAGGCTGGAATATAGGCCATGCCATCTACAGGGTCTCCAGTGTTGCTTAGGGTCTCTTGGGCCAGATTCCCGGTTTGTACAACTGGGTTGCCCAGGGCTCCTGATTTCCACTCTGGCTCTGTCCCTGGGACTTAAGCCTGCCCAGCCATTGCTGGAGCCCTGGCATCCTGTACATTCCTGGCCAGCCCCACCCCAGAGCTGGACATAGTGCAAACCAGAAAGTATCCCAAACCATAACGGACATGTGCCTTCAGGCTTTGCTCTTCTAGAAACTCCACCTGCTTAGACAGGCTTGGACCACAGTGGAGATGAAGCCGGATTTTGCCTTATCTGTTGAGCAGCCATTTGGATGGAGGGCCCTTCCCCTAAGGGCGAGGGGGGTGGGGGTGGTGGCTAAGCCTAAAGCTGACTGGTCTACCCACAGTCCTCCTTCCTCCCATTTTTTACCAAGAGCCCCTGGGGCCCAAGCATGCCATGTGAGGACATCTACACGGAGGTGTGACAGGCACCTGTCAGGCTTTTTAGGTAACTGGAACGTAACTCTTTAAGCATCAAAATACTCTCTAATAACAACTTTTAATTAAAAATAGAAACTAGGTTATTTACCTACTAACGTGTATTCAAAAAAAATTTTTTTTTTTTAGTTATGGAATACTAGAAGAAATAATGATACTATTGTACCCATTACCCAGATTGGACAGTTTCACATTTTCCCATATTTATCTCAGGGCTTTCCGCTCACTTTTTTTTTTTTAAAGGAATAAAATGCTACTGGCACAGTTAAAATACCTGATCCCAGCCTTCCATTTTCCCACTCTCTACAGAAGTAACTACTCTCCTAAAGGTGCTGTTTATGATGCCTATGCATGTTTCTGGAAACCCTGGCGGCATAGTGGTTAAGAGCTACAGTTGCTAACAAAAAGGATGACAGTTCGAATCCACCAGGTGCTCCTTGGAAACTCTATGGGGTCGTTCTACTGTCCTGTAGGGTCGCTATGAGTCGGAATCGACTTGATGGCAACAGGTTTGGTTTTCAGGCATGTTTCTAGGATACTTTCATATTTTTATCCACAAACGATTTGTGTATTTCTTCCAACTTTTTCTTTTGAAAAACTTCAAATTTACAGGTAAAGTTGTAAGAGTAGTACAATGTACCCATCTACCCCTTCAACCAGATTCACTGTCAGTAACATGTTTCCAAACTTGCTTACTCTTTACCTCCCACCCACATATATATATGTTCACATGCATATATTTTTTGTTTTGCTGGACCATTTAAAAGTTAAGTGGTAAACATAATGACACCTCACCCAGATACCTGAGCAAGCCACCCCCCAAGCATGGCACCCTCCTACATAACCACACAAGGAACATCATTCTCTTGGGAGTTTTAAGAATTCATATAAGGGGGCTGCAATCAAGTTTAGACCTTTGGAATTAATCACTCGTGTTAAGACATGCAGGGCAGGTTAATTCACTGTATTCTACTACATGAATATATTGATTGATTCACATATTTATTTCATATATGGATGGCCATTTACATTATTTCCAGTTCATGCCACTGCAAACACTGCACCAATGATTCTTCTTGCTCACGTCCCCTGGGCACATGCACAGACTTGCTGGGTCATACGGTATGTGATTCTTCAATTTTACTACACATTACCCAATCATTCCTCAAAGTAGTTACACTAACGTAATCGTCACTCAACCTATACCCTGGCCAACACCTGCATTCTCAGACTTTATTTTTCACCATCTCATGGCTGTTTTAAATTGCATTTCCCTGATCCTGGTTCTTTCTTTGAATAGGAGCACAGAACTGTCACCCTGACCCTACATCCCAAGGTACCCTTCTCTGTAATTACGTCACGGCTTTCCCTTTGCCTAGATGCTCAGCTGCCACTTGACTCTGCAGGTGCCATCCAATGATCAAATGGCATTCCTAAATCAAGTCAGAAAGTACTGGCTGGAGGTTCCAGAGACCTATCCTACAGATTAAAGAGCAAGGACTTTTAATAACGATCAATTTTTCAGTGGACTAAGAGTCCACTAAACATTTACCAGTTCTTGATTATAATACAGAGGCCTGAACCCATTATGAGTCTAGTATCTACATAGGTAGCACCAACTCACACCTCTGGGAACCAGCAAAAATTGGGGAAGGAGGAGGTCAGAGGGCCCCGTGCCTTCCTCAACAGCAGGGTACGAAAACCCCAGCCCTGAGCCGGTCAACTACAGGTGAAATGAAGCAGCCCCACTTAAGTTATGCGGGAAATGAAGGGCAGAAGAGGAGATGGGCAGAAGATGAGACGGGCAGAAGGGACGTGATGACAGGAAATACACTGAGCCGGAAGCCAGACCTGGCCCCTGGTTCTAGCTAATTTTCCTAGTCTGTGAAAGGAGATAAACCAGATGGCTTAAACATTTTGCTCTTTCAATGCAAATATTTTATGGTTCTGCGACACCCTAAAAACCTGTGGAAAATTCATTGTACTTCAGCCTTATACAAAACTGAGGTTTACCATGGTGAACCTGAATCATCAAACACAAAATAAAATGAAACGAAAAAAAAGATTCTATATTTTTTAAGAAGCTAGAAAAGTGCAGGATACATTTAGAATACTTACATCAAAAATGGCTGAATTTTCACGCTTCAAAGAAAGGAGCATTTATTACCTGGAAAACCAAATTTCCTAAGAGATAAAAGATGTACACAGGAAATCTTTATGCCATAAACACTGAAAACCTCTTAGGTACGCCTGAGGTACAGGGAGAGAAAGATAACGTCTTCGTCTTCTAGTGCTGCCATAACAGAAATACCACAAGTGGATGGCTTTAACAAAGAGAAATTTATTCTCTCATCGTCTGGTAGGTAACAAGTCCAAATTCAGGGTGTCGCCTCCAGAGGAAGGCTTTCTCTCTCTGTTGGCTCTGAAGAAAGATTCCTTGTCATCAGTCTTCCCTGGTCAGGGAGCTTCTCAGGCACAGGGACCCCAGGTCCAAAGGACGTGCTCTGCTCCCGGTGATTTCTTGGTGGTACGAAGTCCCCAACTCTCTGCTTGCTTCCCGTTCCTTTTTATCTCTTAAGAGATAAAAGGTGGTGTAGGCCATACCCCAGAGAAACTCCCCCTTTACACTGGATAAGTAAGGTGACCTGAGTAAGGGTGGTGTTGCAATCCCACCCTAATCCTGTTTAACATAAAATTATTATCGAAAAATGGAGGACAAGCACACAATACTGGAAATTATGGGCCAACCAAGTTGATACACATATTTTTTGGGGGGACATAATTCAATTCATGACGGATACCATTTCTGATCCCAAGAAATTCACAGTCTAGTGGAGGAGGCAAACAAGAAAAAAATCATTTTTCTACAAACTGATTAATGCTTGTTTAATGCCAGGACACAGTACTAGGGGAAGGGGTACAAAAGCAAATCATGGGCAAGGAGCATCCAACAAACACTTCCAGAAGAAAAGATGCCTGTACAGTCTGAGGATCAGTGCTGAGCCCTGGCACAGATTGGTCCAAGCCCATATGCCTGGAGGCCTGTGAGGCTGAAGAGCAAGGTGTCCATCAGAGCAAGCTGGGACACAAGCTGAGAGGCTGTGACGCTCAGGACACCAGTAGTAACATCAAGTGAGAACACAGCATGTCTTCCCTCCTTTTGACTCAATCACTTTAAATGAGAATCTTTCAAATTAAGAATGGAGAACACCTTAAGTTCCCTATTCTATGAGTACATGGTTACGTGATGATTAAATGCCTTCCCAACAGAGCAGTTTTAAGTTTCTCAGGCTGCTCCTGCTGAAAGTCAGTGTGATGTGTCTGGTTTGCTTCAATCCTGCCAACTTCATGTTTGTAAATGATCGAGATTAGGAAATTCACTGGCTTATCTGGCCAAGTCATTTATAAGCATTCACGGCTGACTGAAAATGCCCACAATGTATCACTTCTCCTAAATTGATGAGGATGATGTGGGCACCCAGCCATGGTGATGGTGGAAGGCATCCACACGACGTGTCATGCTCACCACATACACGATTCACCTTCTGACCTGTAGGTGGTTTGTCTCTGAAGACTTCTGGGAAGTCACCAAGCTGCCAAGCAGAACGTATCCAGCCATCACAGCCCAGGGTTCTAGGGACCAAGGGTCATTAAAAAGAAGGCAGTGTTCTCTCCTCCCCAGGGGGCTTCCAGCTACTGGGGCAGAGGGGAAGAGAGGCTATGGAGGACCAGGCTACTACAACTGCTGCCTGCTTCTCCTGCAAGCCTCACTGAGGCCTCTCCTCACACCTCCAGGCTCCAGTTGCTCCTGTCTCAGGTATTCCAGGTGACTCCAGACTCTGTTTTATTATTGTCTTCCTGTCTGCTCCCGTATACTTTTAGCTCCCATAGGCAGGGACCCTATCACATTCTCCTCAGTGATCACAGAAGGTGTCCAGGAATTGTTGGGCGAATGGACACATGTGAGCACACCAGGTTCTCTTCCAAGGAACGGAGGGAGGGAGGGGGTGATACTGTCTGCCTGATGAATTTCACAACATGTATGCCTTCTAGAAGCAAGGGGGGAGCATGGGAAATGTTTGTGGGCTGTTATGTCGGTTTTATTTTATTTTATGAGGCGAAGCGAAGAGGGTAGGATGAATTAACTTAATATCACAAACCACTCACTGGAAATTGTTTGGAATTCACCATTTCCGGTAACTCCAAGCACAGCAGGACGTGAGGGTCCCAGATGGCATGGGGGCTGTAGGGTCTTCACGGGCAGCGGAAACGGGCAAATTACATTTTGCACAGTCACATACCTTCTCAACAGATCCCAGCTATCATTTCCGCACCAGCCAAGTAATTCGGGTGTGTGTGTGTGTGCGCGTGCGTGCGTGCGTGTGTTTACAAAAAAAGTGACTGGGGCTATGAAGCCAGAGTGAGGGAAAAGTTGGGCAGAGAGGGCCAACTTGCCTATACTTTGTTAGCTTTCTGAATCAAATCTGCATTCCCTTTCTTGGAGAAGGGCAGCCCTACTCCCCACTGAACAGAGCCCTGAATGTGGTGGACTCGATGCCCCCAAAGCCAAGCTCTGTGAGGAAGCTGACCCCAGGCCAGTGTTAGCACAAGAGAAAGGGAGATTTGTCTCCCTCACGTAGCTCAAACATTTCATTCTCTTCCTAGGCCTCAAAACCCTAATTTGACCACAAAAACCTGGCCTCTGGTGTTTCTGTTATGAGTATCGGATTCCTTCGGCTGAACTTGGCTGTTCACTGCCTGAACAAATTACATTAACAATACAGAGAAATGTATACAGGGCCTTAAAAACACTGCTGAGCAGGGACCAAAACAAAGACTGCCGTGTCCTAGCAACAAGCCTCACCCCCAGCAGCCCTGGGCCCTGCCAGGGATTGTGAGCCATGGAGCTCCTATCTTCTCTGCAAACAATTAGGGACAGAGAAGTCACAATTACAGATGGGATTTACAGCCAAAGGAGCAATCTATAAATCATGGGCTCCCACCCCCGCCTCTGTCCCCCAACCCTTCCCAACCAGATAATCAGAGCCAGATGCGCGCCACAGCTGCTTCCATGTGGGTACACTGTTGTCCAACTCCACCACGCTCCTACTCTGAGAACCAGCAGAGGCTCAAGCCAAAGAATCCTGCCAAGCCAGAGGGGGCCTCTGCATCCTGGAGCCAGCCCAACTGTATGAAAAGTTGGGTCGTGTGGGAACTGTTTGTTGGAGGGCTTGGAGAGATACAGGGCTCCATCACCAGTGAGGGCTCTGCGGAGGTGCTCCGGGTCCACGGGGCTTCCTCAAACCTCACACAACTGAATGACAGTGGTGATGATGACAATCATCATCAGCAGCAGCATGGTTAACATTTATTGATCACCTACTATGTGACAGGCACTGTGCTGACCTGAAGAACATTCTAAGAGCTAGTTGTTCACCCATTTCACAGATGAAGAAACAGAGAACTGGAGAGCACAAAAGTTTTCTTGAAGGTCTCCAGCACTAGTAAGTGATTCATATCCAAGTTTGAATGACTCCAGAGCCCAGCATTCAACTTCAATGCCCCAATAATCGCATTCAATCGTGGCGAAAGGGAGACACTTGATTTTGGGGGCAAGGCTGGCATTTTAAAAATCATTCTCTTGTTTTTCAAACAAGAAAGAGACTTGTCATTATTTTATTTCTCCATAGGTGGCTACTGTTTTTTAAATTTCTGGACTGAACGGGTTTTTAGTGAGATTTTTAGAATCTGGAACCATGACTAGCAAACTCAAAGAGTAGTAAGCTAAACCCCCTCCCGCCCCCCGAAAAAACCAAAACCTGTTGCCATCAATTCTGACTCATGGCAACCTCATATGTTACAGAGTAGTACTGAGCTCCATAAGGTTTTCTTGGCTGTAGACTTTAGAGAAGGAGATGGCCAGGCCTTTCTTCCACCCCACTGGGTGGGTTCAAACAGCCAACCTTTTGGTTACTAACCAAACACAAACCATTTGTGCCACCCAGCAAACTCCAAGAGTGGTCAAGGCAGCTTATTCAAATGTTGCCGAGGTGTTTCTGTTCACAGACCTCCTTTATCCACGTTTCCCTTTATTGACTTTTACATCTTTATTGAGCTATAACACACAAAGTACACGCATCTTAAGCATACAGCTTATTTACTTTTTTATTGACTTTTACTTTTCTATTGAGGTATCATCTTAAACGTACAGCTTAATTAGTTTTTAGATATGTATACACCCAGGTAACCACTACCAGATCACGATATGAAACAACCCAGAACCCAGATGGTTCTCACACGACCCCTCCTGATCAATATTCCTCACCTGCCCCTCCTCCACAGTTAACTGCTGTTCCAACCTCTGTGCCCAGATTGCTCTGAACCTTACACAAACGGAGTCACCCAGTGTGTCTTCTTCTGTACACACACGTCTTTTGTGCAGCGTTGGCTATTCTCAGGGCCAGACAACAGTTCCTAATTCAAAACTACCAACAATGAAGACCTGAGACAATACTGCTGGTCGTGCCTGCTGACGTCAGCTTTGTAAGGCTATTCCACATTTTAACTCCTCTATTTTTTTTTTTACAGGACATGCTCTTAGTGACTAAGACTGCCCTGCCCTCAAGGTGCAGTGAGGCCCCTACAATTTGTCTTCAAGCATCGCCTGGTAACTGAAGCTGGTAGTAACAAGCTGTGTTTACCCCACTTGTCACCCATCATCCTTTACTCCTGACAGCTACCATCTTCCACTCCCTCAGGAAGGGCAGTGGGCCGGGGAGGATGTGGCTGTGGCTAGATATGTCTGGGTTCAGCGTGCTCTCCAGGCTGGGGCTGTGAAGTCAGGGTGCTCCCATCATTCCTCAAACCTCTCGTCAACCCGGGAGGTCCTCCCTGGAGAGGGGTGTTCCAGGTGAAGACGTGAGGACAGCAGCCGGGGGCGGGGGGAGCACTCCATGTGGTAGAGAGGCAGCAGTCTACTCTCTGCCACAGTGGGGCCCCCCGTGGGATCCAGCCTTTACCTGAGAGATCTGGGCAGAAAAGCTATCCAAAATGGGGGCGGTGCTTTGAGAAATTTCAGTAGGGATGATGCGAAAACAGCAGGAGGGAGAAAAGGCCAGCTTAAAGAAGGAGATTCTGAGAAAATCACAGCCCCAGGTGCTGGGAGGGGTGGTATTTTATTTCCTTGGCTTCTTCCTCAAAGCCCTGACATTCCCCCTAAAGCGCAGAGCTGCCTACCTTAGCCCCTGGCCCAGCCCCAATGCCATTTCCCAGGGTGGTTATTTCTAGCTGCACCGAGCACCTGTTTGTTTCCATGACTGTTTTCAAATTCTAAATCTGTTGGCATATTATGACACAGGACGCTTCCAAAGGAACTAATGCTATCAGCCGGAAGTGGCAAATCCTGAGGAATTCAACCTCTCATCTAAGTATTTATGGCTGACACATAAATACAGTGACCCTACCTTCCAAATAAAACATTAGGGCATGGGATTTCACCAAGGATATTTTTGGGTATTACTTCGCAACGTGAGAGACAACTGAAGAGGTGTCATCTCAACGTGGAAAAATGGAACTGTAGCGTACTGCCTGGTGGGAATACGTCGATGATCTGTGATGAAAACGGCTAGAAAACTCAGAACATGAAGTTGACACAGATACAGGCCACCCCTGAGCGCACCATTTCAAAACCCACTGCCTCACCACTCCAAAATGTAGCTGGTTATCCATTCACACACCCAGCCCTGAAAGCATCCCATGGCCCCAGCACACAGGGCAAATAGAGGGCTTTTCCTTCTTCCGCTTTCTTCTCCCCATCAAGGCATCTTCTGGGTGGCCCGAGTCTCAGCCCTGCACCCCCTTCTTGTTCCACTCCTGGCCCCACTGACATCCAGGACTCCTCCAGTCAATTGATTCTCTTCTTCTGGGGATGAGGTTTTGTCCAGTTTCAGTCCTGGGGGTGTTTCTAAAGGTCAGTCCATGGCCTAGTCCTGTGACTGACATTGGCGGGGGGGGTCTTCTGACCTTCCATGACTCTGGAACCCCCGTGACTCTGACCACAGCAGGCTCAGGGTTTCCTGTCGCTGCCCCCAAGGAGGGCTGGGCACGCCCACCAATGTGAGCGAGCACATCAGGCTGAAGGTGCTGATGTGAACCAAGGCCCAAGTCCACCAAGACTTTAGAGACCCTTTTAACAGTAATACAAAGGCAGCTGCGCGTTCACAGCCACTTAAAGTGGCCGGCTCTGTTGTGCTGTCTCCCTTCCTGACACTCTCTCCGCCCTCTTACAGCTCAGGCCCAATTCAAAAGCCAGCTCCTCTATGAAATCCACACAGACCCCAGACTGCAAAAAGCCTTCCTTCCTCTATGCCACACGCTAAACCCATGAGTGCTTCCAGGACCAGGCACAGTGGTCCTGACAACCACAGCAACAATAATGTTTACTGGGAACCAACTAAATGGCAAAGGGTTTGGTTTTTTATTTTTGTTTGTCTTCTTCTATAAGCCAGGCACTGCACCCCAACCTTTACATGGACTATCTCATTTGGGGGGGGGGCAATGGTGGCAGAACCCTTACCTGCCAAGCAGGTAACCCAGGTTCTAGTCCCAATGAATGCACTTCATTGAGCAGCTGAGCAGCCACCATGGAGGCTTGCATGTCACTATGATGCTCAACTATTTCAGGGGAGCATCCTAAGATAAACTAGGAAGAAAGGCCTGGCCATCTATTTCTGAAAATCAGCCAGAGAAAAACCTAGAGATCCCTATCACGCGGTTTGTTTGCATTTCCCTTTTCCCTGTGTTCTTTTATTTTCCTCCCAAGTAAATACTTTGTGTGTGCCTGTTTCAGTCCTTTTTTCTCGTGTTTAGAAACGCTCCTCAAATGTGGGGTCATCCTTTTGTCCATCTGTTGTTAATTTAAGGATGAAGCATTAAAAAAAGAGAGAAAGAAGACCTGTAGATCACAACGGTCCAGTCCGCAACAGATCTTGGGGATGGCGCAGGATCAGACAGCATTTCCTTCCATTGTTCACAGGGGCCATGAGTCAGGGCCGCCTCGACAGCAGCTAACACAACCTCCACCTCCTTTAATCCTATGCAGCAGGCACTCTCGTTGCCCTAGAGGCACAAGGTCAGTGGCCCGCCCAAGGCCATGCCAGCTGGTAAGCAGTGGAGCCGGGATTCGAACCCAGTCTCAACCCAGTTTCGCTCTTAACCCCAACACAACACAGCTCTCGAGGAAATGGAGAGGAGGCTGCTGGCTGCAACCACGCAAACATTTGAGCCTAGTGTCACCACCCCTCCTGATGTTTCAAGAGAAGCCCGAAGTCTGGATTTTTACATGAGATTTTTTGAGTTTTAAAAATGAATATTCCAGCCAAAACCCACTCCTGAAAGGGTACTGGGCCCGTGGGCACAGGTCATTCCTGCTGTAAACAATGCGTGGTGCAACTGACCTAGCACTACCATGAGGGGTCTCCCTTCTGGGGGTCTGGAATTTTTATTCATATGTTTGTGGTTTAAGACATCTCTTCTTGTCTGGATTTACACTAAATGAAGACAGGGAGCAGGTCTTAAAACTCACAAAACTTTGCGAAACTCTATATAGCCTCTTACACCTCCAGGGAAGAGCAGAAGAGGTCCCACTTCATGCCAGTGTCATACTAGACTCTCACCAGGTACCATCTCATTTAATCCCCATAATGACCTTTGAGGTCGGTAATGGTGACCTAGAGCTCCCAAGTAGCACAAACGGCTAAGCCCCTGGCTACTAACCCACACAGAGGTGCCTCATAAGAAAGCCTGGTGATATGCTTCTGTAAAGAGTATAGTCATCAAAAACCCTATGGAGCACAGTTCTACTCTGACACATATGGGGTCACCATGAGTGGAAATCCACTGGATGGCAACTGTTTTGTAATGGTGACCTAGCTTTTTCTTGTTAAACCAAAGAAGATAGTGAAGCTCAGAGACTGGCCCTTACCTAAGGTCATAGCTACACGCGGCAGCGCAAGCTCACTTCTTCAGTACACTGAACTGAGGTTAAGTATGTGTTGATGCGCTCTATCTGGGTGGTTCTGGACAGGAAAATCAATTCCTAAGCTAATTAATGGAAGAACTGTTTACATTTGAAAGGTGCTCACTGGAGACATAGCTGTGTCTTGATAGGATAATAAAGCACTTGGATCCCCAGATACCTAAATTCTCAGGAAGAGAAGAGCTGTCAGCGGTGTGTCTGCCTTTCAACATTGCCTGAGAGGTAAAGGTTAATGCAACAACGTCCACTGAGTCCCTGCCTCCCAAACCAGGTGCCGTCCCGTCAACTCCAACTGACGGAAACCCCATGTGTGTTGTAGCAGAATTGTGTTCCATAGGGTTTTCAATGGCTAAGTTTTTGGAAGTCGATTGCTGGACCTTTCTTCTGAGGAGCCTCTGGGTGGACGAGAATCTCCAACGTTTCAGGTAGCAGCTGAGCACTTTAACTATGCGTCCCACCCAGGGACTTCTCCCTTCTATGTGGCCAGTTCTAAAAGTGCAATGCTGGAGAGGTCTCCAGGGAGCAGACCCATTGCATTGCGTAGCAAAAGCAATGCAGTGTTGGTGGTGTCTAGTGCAGATTCCTTGGGTCTTCCACTCATCAGCTCTGTGACCTTGGGCCAGTTACTTTGCTTCTCCATGCTTCAGTTTCCTCACCTATAAAATGGGGGTGCTCAAGGTGATACTAACAGGAGTCGCCACTTCCCAGGACTGTTGTAAGAGTTACATTTTTTGATACATGTGTTTAGAACAGCATCTGGCTCTTGGCACCAGAGTCGCTGTCCCTTTGACATCCCCCACGGAAGGAAGAGGTCCCAACAGCCCAGGACAAAGGGTGGGGAACAACCTGGATGACCCAGCATTCCACACATCATCTGGCACTTTCTCTGCTCGCCTGATGAAAACTCCTCCCCTGGATGAGTCTTGGGGCATTCAATTGCCTAGCTTAGATTTTCCAGGTAGACAATCTGTAAACAGTGATGGTTTACCCCCTTCTTTCCAATTTCTATTGGCTTAATTACTGTGCCAATATAAAGCCCTCCCCCTTGCTAATCCTCTGCCACTGGCTGTCCGCTCAAAGGGGAAGACGGTCAGTCCTGTCTACCTAGCAATGACCCTGAGATACCTCTAGAGATGCCTGCCAAGGAGAGAAACGATAAGGTTCCAGGCAGGGGCAGAGGCTGTGGTGGGGCCAAGGCCTCCCCCAGCAGGGCAGACGGCTCCCAGATGCTGGAATGGAGATGATGGAGCTGTAACATGTGTGGGGGAAGTAGGCAAGTAGGAGAGGGGACCTCTCAGAGGAGGCAAAGAGACAGGCAGAGCTTGGGTCACTGCAAGGAGCTGGTAATGGCCATGTGGCTGGGAGGGTCCGGTGGCACAGGGCTGTAACTCAGTAATTACTGTTGTATCAATGCTGCCCTGTGACAATGATGTCCTAAACTCACTGGCACAACCTAGGATTAACCCTTTTGGCTACTCCCCTTCTCCAGGATTTAAGGTATAAAGAGATCCAAACGCCCTTTTTTTTTTTTTTAAACAAACAGCATGTCTCAAATGGACTTTGTTTCAGAAAATGCAAACCACTGCCCAATTCATTACTATTCTCACTGATTTCCCTATCTGGAACCACCCAGACCTGCTAAGTTAGACTCCCTGGGAATGGGGCTATGGGCCACATTTGGGGGGAGAAATAATCTTTTAATTTGGAAATGCAATAGGTGCAATCGTGGGGTTCTGTGCAAAAGAGCTGCTCCCCACTGCCTGGGCCCATGTCAGAGGCACTCTCCGCTTCTGCCCTGGAGACAGCCCTTCAGTCTGGATGCTTCACCTTCTGCTCCAAGAATCTGTATTTCAACAAGCACCCACCCGCAATGACTCTGAGGCTGGAGCCTCTGGACTAGAACCTGAGAATTGCTGCCCTTGCATTTTAGCAGGTTTGAAGCCTCTGGGCATTCTCTCTATAGTTAGTTTCCCACCTTCTCCTCTGACCCAAGAGGCCCTCAGAACAGTCAGGGGTTGAGCAGCTCTTTTGGTAACAGATGCAACAGGAACAGGAGTGGACTCCCCAACAATTCCTGGTACTGCAAATTCCCATGGGCTATGGAAGGGGCTGCAGAATAGCCTACTGAGCACCTCCATCCCACCCATTGACTCAAGTGGGGCAACTGCCAGAGGTGCCGTGTATAATCGTGTTCACAGCTTCGGACAAAGGCAACTGAAGATGTCACATAAGATCCCCTGCCTTTGTGGAACTTCCATTGCAGACTCCGATGACCTTCCTCTTTGGGCCGCTGCCTCGGGATTCAATTACTTACTCGTGCTCTCTCCTAACTTGGAAAAAGGCAATCTCGTTCCAAAGCCCTTTCTGGTGGTCAGAAGCATAGCCTGGCTGGTACCTGAGCTGTGTGTTACATTCACCTGTCCTGTGCAGAGGAACTCTCACAACCAGACACCCCTGTTTTAAAGCGGCACCTTTTACATTAAGTGAAATATTTGACCCTGTTATTCAATGACTCCTGTAAAATTCTATAGCAGATGCACAGGAAAAAGAATATAATGGGGGGCTGAACCTGCCAAGTCCAGAATATTCTGAAAAGTTAACCCTGTTTTTATTAACTCCATATTGACTCCCAAGAGGAGGAAGAAAAACATCACTTTTTTATGATCCATCGCTTCCTCAAGATAATACAAATTGAACTGAAAATGTAAAAAATAAGGCCCGTAAAGATACCCACCCCGTCGCCCCCTGGAATTGTCCTTTCCACAAAAAGGCAGCTTCCACCCTTCTAGACTCTCGACTGGCCCTTGTGTACTCAGCTGTCGATGTGACAGAGAAGCTGAAACTGCACTGCGCGACAGGATAAACGTATAACTAGAAATCATGCCAAAATGTGGAATGGTAAGAATTCAGTTTTTCTGCCATGAATTAGATATGGCTCATTGCCTCACTTCCTTCACGTCTCTGCTCAAACACCAACTTCTCCGTGAGCCTTTCCTGACCACTCCATGTTCAACAGCACCCTCACCTAATTCACAACACTCCTTACTCTGCTTTGTTCTCGCCCTGGTACTCGCCACCTGACGCCTTGCATAGCTGTTCACTTTCTCTCCCCCACTCTAGAACGTAAGCTCCTTGAGAGCTACCTTATCTAGCACTATATCCACAGCACCTAGAAAGCGCTTGCCATGTCACGGAACTCAAGTATTTGTTCAATCAAAGAACCCATCCATCTGTCCATCCATCTATCTAAACCCATAAAGGAAACCCAGTGCCACAAAGGAAACCAAGTGCCGTCCAGTCGATCCTGACTCATAGCGACCCTATAGAACAGAGTAGAACTGCCCCATATGGTTTCCAAGGAGCACCTGGTGGATTTAAACTGCCGACTTTTTGGTTAGCAGCCATAGCTCTTAACCATTATGCCACCAGGGTTTCCTCCATCCATCTACCATTTCGTAAATGTTGATCATGAGTCAGATGCTCTTGAATGTTTTGTAAATGGATGAAGAGGTCAAACATAATTTCTGCTTTTTGAGAGAGACAGACACGAGACACGCGCACACGTACAAAGCTGTATTTGAGCAAGTACCGAGGAGAAACAGCGGGGTGCTGTGAGAAGGAAAAAAGGTGGGACCTCTTTAAGATTGTGAGTCAAGATTTTGTCGGGTCTAGATTAACACAAATCCCGCTCTCAATCCAGTCTCTAGCTGTGGGATTACAGGCTCTAGAACTAACTTTACAGAGAATTAAATGCCATGGTGGCTTAGGAAGAGTATCTATTCCAGAGCCTGTGTCTTGGCAGTTAACTGGTTAAGTGCCTAAAAAGCAAGCAGAGCCATAATGGTTCACACAGCTCTTGCACTGTCACCTGACCTGCCTTCTATCAGAACGTTAACGCTAGCCCACATGACATGCTACACGGTCACACAACCTCACAGAGCCAAGGAGAGCAGAACCTGTCAGGTCTAGAACCAACGCAAAAGGTCTCAGTGATCCAAGGGCCATTAGCAAAGCAAGGTCAGTCTGTGTGTGGATGAAGGACCTGCCAACGACTTCCCCGTTAGATGGATGCAACCCTAAAGGGCAAATCACAGGGACGGCACTTGGGTCACATGTCCTCATTTTCCACCACGGCTATCCAACAAGGCCCAGCAGGCAGGGCACAGGAGTCCAACAGGAGGTAGGTAATGGCTGTATCTTCACTTGGAACTGTCTGTCTTTGTTAGTAATAAAAGGTCAGCTGTGTACTACAGATGGTCACTGTACAAAGAAATGGACTGGTGGTCAGTACTGAATAACAGGGCTCTGAGGAGTACATACAAGTAGATGAAAGTCCTCATCAAAGACTTTCAATTCCCAGTATCCAACTAACGTGTTAACATTTAATTTTACATAATATCCTGTTTTAAACATGCGAGGGAATGAAGAGAATGACTTAGATATTATTATAGGAACCAACTAGATGAATACTCCTACTGGCGGCTTCCTCAAGGTCTTCTAGAACAGACCCAGAGTGCAACACACACAATAATCTATCTGCACCCGAATCAATCAAGACCCAGAACACTGAGCATCCAGTGAAAAACAGACAGGTCCTACACAAGGGTGCAATGTCTACTGCAGGTCAACAGGGGCTTTGAACACACACTTTACCTGCTACCCGCAGCTCAGGCCTGCTCTGCACTGAGAGGTAAGCAGACACAGTAAACGACCTTTCAGGGGGTTTTGATTTTCTTTTTTTAAAAATCTTTATTGTTTTACAAATCACAAAAGCCACATTTATTATTTCAAAACAACCTCAAACATTACTCAAATTTAGATAAAGTTCTTCTAATCCCATTCAACTACCAGGTAGTTTTCTGCGCACAAATGATTAAAGATTGTTGTTGTCATTGCCATGTGCTGTTGGATTGATTTTGACTCATAGTGACCTTACAGGACAGAGCAGAACTGCCCATAGGACCTCCTAGGCTATAATCTTTATGGGAGCAGACTGCCAGGTCTTTTCTCCCCAGGATCAGCTGGTAGGTTCAAATTGCCCACCTTTCAGTTTGCAGCCAAGTGTTTAACTGTTATACCACCAACCAAAACCTATTGCCGTCAATTTTGACTCACAGACACCCCATAGGAAAGAGTAGAACTGCCTATAGGGTTTCCAAGGAGTGGCTGGTGGATTCAAACTGCCAACCTTTTGGTTAGCAGCCAAGCTCTTAACCACTGTGCCACCAGGACTCCATTACACCATCGGGGCTCCTTAAAGAATAATACCTTTTAAAAATATCTTTTTTCTGTTCATGAAGAGAAAACCTGTTGCCATCAAGTCACTTCCAATTCATAGCGACCATACAGGACAGAGCAGAACTGCCTCATAGGGTTTCCAAGGAGCACCTGGTAGATTTGAACTGCCGATCTTTTGGTTAGCAGCTGAACTCTTAGCCACTATGCCACCAGGGTTTCTGCTCATGAAGAGACCCTCCCCTCCGTGCAAAAAAAAAAAAAAAGAGGTATAATCCTCCTTACAGGATTACTTTAAATAAAAAAAGACAGTACCTGCCCGTGAGGGAAAGGAAAAGCATTACTCTATACTATTAATGAAGTGAGAGTCCAGAAGGTCTTTCGTTGGATGGCACTCTGACAGAATTTATGAAAATGTAAAATACATCCTATACCCAAAAAAATCAAACCTGTTGCCATCAAGTCGATTCTGACTCAGGGTGACCCTACAGGACAGAGTAGAACTGCCCCGTAGGGTTTCCAAGGAGTGACTGGTGGATTCAAACTGCTGACCTTTTGGTTGGCAGCTGTACCACTTAACCACTATGCCACCAGGATTTCCACACATCCCATAAAAAAACCAAAAACCAAACCCAGTGCTGTCGAGTCGATTCCAACTCATAGCGACCCTATAGGACAGAGTAGAAATGCCCCGTAGAGTTTCCAAGGAGCGCCTGGCGGATTTGAACTGCCAACCCTTTGGTTAGCAGCCATAGCACTTAACCACTACGGCACCAGGGTTTCCATAAGACTAGTACGTGGGCACACATCTAAACATCAGTCCGTAGGGGAATGGTTATAGTACAGCAGCTGAGAAGAACTAGGCAGGCCCATACCAACCCACCTGAAAAGATCTCTGAGATATCTATTCAGTGTTGACCCCCCCCCAAAAAAAGTTACAGAATATGAATAATATAATCTCCCTTTTGTCAAAAATACACAATACATAGTAGTTGTATATCTATATATTCAAACCAGCCTGGAAGGACACACATCAACTAGTTAAGAAACTTGGAGTGGAGCAAGGCACTGAGAGGAGGGAGAAAGGTCAACGTGATAGTTAGGGCTGAGTGTCAGCTTGGCTGAGCCATGATTCTCAGTGATTTGGCAGTTACGATGTAGTTTGGCAGTTGTATGGAGATGTGATCCAATCACTTGAAAGGGAGCTTCCTTGGGCATGTGGCCTGCATCAAATATAAGTGGACTTTCTGGCCAGGCTCATGGGCTTTTGTTCTCTCTGGATGCTGCAGCGAGCTCCTGTTCCTTTGACCTCCCTTTCTTGACCTGAGGTCGCAGCTTACCTGCGGTCTTCCTGCCAATCTTGGGATTCTTTGGTCTTTGCGGCCTGTGAGCAAGAGCCTTGCTGTCTGACCTGCAGATCTTGGCTTCACCAGCCCCTGTGGCTACGTGAATCAGGAGAAGCCTCCAGCCTGACCACGGATTTGGGATGTTCTACTGTCTACAACCTCATGAGCCATTTCCTTGATATAAATCTCTCTATAGCTATTCATATGGTTCACTGGTTTTGCTTCTCTAGAGAACCCAGCCTAAGACAGTCAAGGAAGAATTTCATTTTACTTACACTGTTTGAAGTTTTTTAATCCAATTAGCATACATTCCTCTATTAAGTGTAAAAATATTATTAAATAAAATCTTTAATCCATGTGGAATGTATTTGTGTATAAGGTAGGATCTAACTGCCCTACTCTCAAACCATACATCCCATATATGCTGGAACCTACTTGTGAGTTCTCTCTTATGTTCCTTTTGTCTATTACCGCATCACTTATACTTGCTATAGTTTCATAAATTTTTTAAGTGCTTTTCAATGTTATTTTTAAAATTTGTTAACTTTTTAATCCATTTGGAGTTTTCCTCCCATGGTACACATTTTTTTCATTTTAGTTTGGGTCAGATGTACCCATGATCTGAACTCACATTTCAACTACTCTTGGTTATCTAACTACCTAAGAATTAATCTCTTTCTAAAAAGTATGGCATTGATTTGGAAATTCACCTGTGGTAGGGACATGGAGTGTTCTGGTCATTTCAGTTAACCCACTGTTAAGACACACATAGTATCTCAGAGATAAATTCTAGCTTTCAAATGTCAGACATGCTATTAAAATTCACTGAACACTAAAACCATGGAGAATACACTCTAAAGTTTGTTAAAAGGCAGGAGGTACTTAGTTAGGGTTGATGTTTACAGCTTGAGTGAGATCTCCAGCATCTCAAGTTCCTCACTACCACAATAAGGGGCTGGACCTCCCAAGTTCCATAACCTACTCTAATATTTGATGGTTATTAAATTATCTTGTGTGGAATGAATGTAAACCTCTGCCTTTTTGGGGTGATAAAACTTATAGCATATACAAAAATTACTTCAAAATAAACGACCTAAAATGTAAGCCTTCAAACTGTAAAACTCTTAGAAGATAATATAGGGTTATAAAACTAGGAGACCTAATTTTCGTCATAAATACTCTATCGAACAAAACTAAAAAATGCATAAGTGAAAGAAGATTAAATTAGATAACTAGGACTTCCTAAAAATTAAGTACTTCAACTCATCAAAAGACTTTACCAAGACAGTAAAAAGAGAAGCTACAGACTGGGAAAAAATCTTGGCAAGGACATATCTGATAAGGGTCTAATCTCTAAAATATATAGAAAATGTCAGCAACTCAACAACAAAAAGAGAAACAATCCAATCAAAAAATGGACAAAGGCTATGAACAGACACTTCACCAAAAAGGACATTCAGGTGGCCAACAAATACATGGAAAGATGCTCTTGATCAGTAGCCATTACCATCAAGTTGATTCTGACTCATCACAGCGACCCTATAGGACAGAGCAGAACTGCCTCATACGGTTTCCAAGGAGTGGCTGGTGGATCTGAACTGCTGACCTTTTGGCTAGCAGCCGAACTCTTAGCCACTTCGCCACCGGGGCTCCATTAGCCATTAAAAAAAGCCATTAGAGAGATGCAAATAAAAACTACAACGAGATACCATCTCACCCCTGCAAAAATGGCAATGATAAAACAGAAAATAACAAATGCTGGCAAGGTTGTCGGGAGATTGGAACACACTGCTGGCGGGATTGTAAAATGTTACAACTATGGAAAACAGTGTACTGTCTGGGTATATATCCTAGAGATATAAAAGCAGTGACATGAATAGACATACGCACACCTATGTTCACTGCAGCATTATTCACAATAGCAAAAGGATGGAACAACCTAAGTGCTCATCAACAGATGAATGGATAAATAAATTGTGTTACATACGCAACAATGGAATACTATGCAACTATAAAGAATAATGAGTCCATGAAACATAACATGGATGATTATGGAGGGCATTATTGCTGAGTGAAATAAGTCAATCACAAAAAGGCAAATATTGTATTGTTCCATTATTACAAAAACTCAAGAATAGATACAAATGGAAAGCAAAGTTCTTTGATGGTTACCAGGGATGGGAGGGAGAAAGAGGCAGTATCACTTTCTAGATAGTAGATACTTGTTACTTTTGATGATGTGAAAGAAAATTCCAAATATGGGTGAAGTCACCATAACCTGACCAAGATAAATAAAGACACTAAGAAGTATATGAGAATAAAATAATAAACATAAAATAAGATAAAACAAAAACAACCAAAAAATATGTATGTGGTTATGTAGGCAGATATGGATGCATAGGAAGGCAAAATCGAGTAAATGAACATGCATGTATAGATGTACCTGTAGGCATATGCGCACACATGTTTTTGAGTGCTACAGATAAAAAAAAAACACATATATAACAGACCACATAGGCAGCAGAGTTACGGAGGCTTCCTAGACATAACCAAACAATTTACGGGATTGGTTTACTGGGTCAAATAGCTTGGGACCAGAGCCTCAGGGGGAAAGTTAAGTCAACTGGCCTAACGTAGCTTACAAAGATAATGTTCCACATCCTTGTTTGGTGACTAGTGTATGGCGTCTTAAAAGCTTGCAAACAACCATCTAAAATACAACAACTGGTCTCTACACATATGGAGCAAAAAAGAGAATGAAGGAAATCAAAGGCTCAAAGAAGAAACTAGTCCACATGAACCACAACCTCTTCTAACCTGAGACCAGAAGAACTAGATGGTGCCCCAGCTACCACTAACAACCTTTCTTGCCAGGGGCGCAGTAGAAGGTCCTGGGTAGGATGGGAGAAAAATGTAGCACAAAACTCAAATCACTAAAAAAAAAAAAAAATCAAACCTATTGGACAAATAGGGACTAGAGAAACCCCCAAGACTATCAACCTAAGATATTTGAACTTGGAATTTAAGCTATTCATGCAGGTCACCTTTCAGCCAAATAACAGACTGGATTATAAAATAAAGCACCAAAGAGTAATGTACTTCCTTAAACAATTAACTATATGAGACCAAATGGTCAATAGTTACCCAAAAGCAAAGACGACAAGGCAAGGAGAGGAAGGGAAACTGGATCAACGGAAACAGAGCAAACAGAACGAAAACAGTGAGAATGCTGACACATTGTAAAAACTGGAGCCATAGGTATGGAAGAATTTGTATAAAAATTGTTCACAGGAAACTCAATTTGCTGTTTAAACTTTCACCTAAAACGTAATACATATTATTTTAAAAACTTTCAGAAGAAAACACTGGCATAAATTTTTGTAACCCTGGCTTAGGATACGATACCAAAAGCACAAGTAACACAAAAAAGACATAGATAAACTGGATTTCTTCAAAATTTAAAACTTTTATGCTTCAAAGGATACTATCAATATAGCAAAGGCTCCAGCAGCAAAAGACAAAATGGATAGATGGGACCTCGTAAAAAGTAAATACTTTTTTATATGAAAGGAATTTATCGACAAAACGAAAAGACAATCTACAGATTGGGAGACGATTTTCAAGAACCATACATCAGATAAGGGCCTAACATCCAAAAGAGATATGAAAATTCTACAACTTAACAACAAAAAGACAAACAACCAGGCAAAGAACTTGAACAGACAGTTCACCAAAGAGGGTATTCAAATGGCCAACAGGCACGTGAAAAGCAGCCCAACATTACTGGCCATTAGGAAGATGCAAAAACCACAATAAGATTATCATCTCACTCCCGTTAGAACCGCAATAATTAAAAAAGTGTTGACACGGTTGTGGAGAAACCGGAACCCTCATTCATTGCTGGTGCGGATGTAAAATGGTACAGCCACTTGGAAAGTAGTTTGGTGGTTCCTTCAAAAAGTGGAACATAGAATTATCGTTATGACCCAGCAACCCCAATCCTGAACTGAAGGCAGGAACATAAACAGAAACTGTATATCTGAAGATGTTCGCTGCAGCACTTTTCACAACAGCCAAAAGGTAAAAACAACTGAAAGGTCCAACAGCAGATGAATGGATAAGAAAAATGTGGTATATACATTATGTCTTGGTCATTTAGTGCTGCTGTAACAGAAATACCACAAGTAGACGACTTTAACAAAGAGAAGCTTATTCTCTCACAGTCCACTAGGCTAGAAGTCCGAATTCAGTGCACGGGCTCCAGGCGAAGTCCTTCTCTCTCTGTTAGATCTGGAGGAAGGTCCTTGTCATCAGTCTCCCTTGGTCTGGGAGCATCTCAGTGCAGGAACCTCAGGTCAAAGGACACGCTCTGTTCCCAGCGCTGCTTTCTTGGTGGTACGAGGTCCCCAGTCTCTCTCTCTGCTGGCTTCTCTCTCAAAGAGACTGGCTTAAGACACTATCTAATGCTGTGTATCTCATCAATATAGCTGCCACTAATCCATCTCATTTCATCATAGTGCTAGATTTACAACACGCAGGGAAATCACATAAAATGGTGGACAATCACACAACACTGGGACTCATAGCCCAGCCAAGTCGGCAGATGTCTTGGGGAGACACAATTCAATCCATGACAACATACAACAGAATATTATGCAGCAGTAAAGGGCAATGAAGTTCTGATTCATTGCACAACTTGGATGAACCTTGAAAACATTATCCTGAGCAAAATAAGTCAGTCCCAAAAGGATAAATACTTCATGATCTCACTTGTATGAAATAAGCTTATATACAGAAACCAAGGATTATTAATGGTTACCAGCAGTGGGAGGAAAAGGAAAAGTGACAGTTTTTTTTTTGGGGGGGGGGAGGGGATTAATTTTATGTTAACAGTAATGGAACATTTTGGAAAAGGATAGCAATAATGGTGGTGTAACATGAAATAAAAAGAGAAAATTATCTTGCACAGTATTTCTGGAAATAAGCTTGAATCTTTACGAGCAAGTGGCACAAGCCAAACAAACAGTGGTTCTCTACCCTGGCTGCCCAATAGAATTACCTGGGAGCTTTTAAAAGGTGCTTGGATCTCCTTCCCAGGGACTATGATTCAGTGGGCCTGGGGGCCAGGGGCCAGTATTTTTGAAAAGCTCCTAGGTTGGAACTGCAGCCAGAGTTGAGCACTCTTGCTCTAGAGTTTGAGCTTTAACTGAGTCCCTGGTGTTAGTTTAGGTATCTTATTTTTTTCTTTCTTATAAACATGAGACAAAGAAAATTTAAATGGCTCAGAGTTTCTGGTTGTTAGAACTGGGATTTATTGTACTGTCTCATCCAATTTTTTTTTTTTTTTTAAGATCAGCAGATTGCCATTTTATAGACAGAAAATCTGAAGTACAAAATGGCTAAGATACACTGAGGTCACTATAGTGGGGCAGGGGGGCCAGGGGGACAGAAATATTGCAGTTTCTTCTTTGGGACCCTAACTTAGATCTTTCCCTTGACCCGTGAGGGACACTGGGACAGGTGGCGATTCTGTCACTGGCACAAGAGGCGAGGTAGGAACCTCGAAGTTTGGGAAAACTGCAGGCTCTCAAGCCAACCATCTTCACCTTCTCATTTGGTAAACTGGGAATCTCCTCCATCCAAAGAAGACTGCTTCCTTACAGGACTGGGAAGCTGAGGTTTATTTTACCTCCTCTCACACGTAAACCACCCCAAAGTGCTCACTTGTCTGGAATACTGCTTGTGTGACTTCCATTATCTTCTCATAAGCTGGTGAAACCCACGTGGGGTCTGTACTAGGGTCTGCATTAGGATTGGAGCCCCAAGCTGTTTCCAGTCGGCGAAGTCCTGGTCACTGCAGGCTGTTCATCAGTATATTGGTGGGAAGCTGTCCAGACCCCAGCCCAGCCCCTGCCCATGGGAAATTCTTCCAGATCAAAGAACCTCCAGGCCCCTGAAACCAGAAAGAGGGAGCCATCTCCACCACTCCCTCGGCTCCTGCTCAGGGCTCCTTCCCGGACTCTCTGATTCAAGGAACACAGACAGAGGCTGCCCGGATCCTAATTTTGTAGAGTAATCCCTTGGTGACTTTGTACGCCGTTCTCTGGCTCCTCCATCCAGCATTCCCTCTCACTCAGCTATTTTATTTATAAACTGAATTCTAATCTGAGTTTCTTCACAATGTAGCCTTTGACTAAAAGCTAATAAAATTCCAAACAGGAAATTTAGGAGTAATGGAGACGCCGCATGACTGCAACCTAAGGTTGTTGATCAACCTGATTTGGTTTCCAAGCTTGTACACCATCTGGGGGCTTTGCTCCCCACCCATTTTGTAGCAATGAGGGCCTATCCCATGCAGAACATGAGGGTTATCCCTTTCTCAGGAGGCCTGCAGACAACCTTGCAAAGCTCCAGGACCAGGCATACCATCCTTCCCTCTTTCCTTGCTCCACACACTGGGCAGAGGGCCTTTGCCCTGCTCATCCACGCAGTCACCTCCACAAGAGTCTGGGTGACCAACTGGCTGGGCCACAGGCAGGCTCCCTCACAGAGCCCTGCTTCATCCCTACCACCTAACCAGGCAGAGGACATGATGCTGGCCACTGTGGACAAACAGAAGGCTGCTCAAACAAACTCTCCGCAGAAGAAGCCTGTTCATAAAAGACTAAAATCTCACACAAATCCCCAATATAAAAAAAAGACAAATCAATAAGAATAACAAAAGTATTTGAAGTAGAGAAAATAGTTTTTCTCCAGTGTTTTAACATTAAAGTAAAGAGAATATATTTTCTTGTTTAACATAGCTGTATAAGCTGTGATTAATCTCTAGTCTTTAGAAAATGACATATGTTCTGTTCGAGATATGGCTGAACAGCCTGTTCCACTCTTAACACCCTAATACCTTATAACATGTTTTCTCCTATTCACAATGGGTGATTGAGAACTTGACATAACTAACTCCACAATGATGCTTTAAGTAATCTCTAAAAACATTTTTTTATTACACCAGCTACACCGATCCCTTCTAAAGGGGTGCGTAGCTCTCTCAGCCCCTGTGGCCTTGGTCTCTCTTCTCTTCTTTATTCTCTTGAGAAATGGCCTTCAGCTTATAAGACGGCTGCTAGAAAAGATACCTGGCATTTTAAATCTACAACTTTCTTTCTGGCTCCCTATCTCTGCCAGAGTGGACTTGACAGAATAGTTCCACTAGCCGAGAGATTCTTATGTGAGTTTTTTTAGCCTGTTACAAACATACTGATTAAAGAGTTCAGATGTCCGACACACATACCTTTAGTTTAATAAAGAGTTTCTTGTAGTTGTTTTGTGATGTATAAGACCATCTCTGGACTGCGTGATCAAAACATTAGGTAACCCTGACCTTCCCCCTATAAAACTCTCCCACTAGCTCTTTAGAACTAGACAGAATTTGAGAGAAATGCAATCCCGTCTGTTGAATACCGGTATTCAATAAAGCCCTCTTACTGCTTACCGCTTCCTGTCTCAGTGTTAGCTTTGCAGCAGGTGGCTCAAACCCGTGATTTGCTGTAACATATTTGTTGCATATTTGCGTGTGATGTTAATGATATTGTTCTAATAATTTGCACATTTGGTTGGATCACCTTTCTTGGGAATAGGCATACATATGGATCTCTTCCAGTCAGTAGGCCAGGAAGCTGTCTTCCCTACTTCTTGGCATAGATGAGTGAGCACGTCCAGCGCCCCATTTGTTTGTTGAGACATCTCAGTTGATATTCCATCAACTCCTGGAGCCTTGTTTTTCACCAATGCCTTCAAAGCCGCTTGGACTTCTTCCTCCTGCACCATCGGTTCCTGATCATATGCCACCTCTTGAAATGGTTGAACATCGACTAATATTTTTTGGTATAATGACTCTGTGTATTCCTTCCATCTTCTTTTGATGCTTCCTGCATCATTTAATATTTTCCTCATAGGATCCTTCACTATTGCAACTCGAGACTTGAATTTTTTTCTTCAGTTCTTTCAGCTTGAGAAACGCTGAGAGCGTTCTTCCCTTTTGATTTTCCATCGCCAGCTCTTCGCACATATCATTATATTTTACTTTGTCTTCTCGAGAGGCATTTGAAATCTTCTGTTCAGTTCTTTTACTTCATCAATTCTTTCTTTTGCTTTAGCTGTTTGACGTTCGAGAGCAAGTTTCAGTGTCTCCTCTGACATCCACCTTGGTCTTTTCTTTCTTTCCTGTCTTTTCAATTACCTCTTGCTTTTTCCATGTATGATGTCCTTGATGTCATCCCACAACTCGTCCAGTCTTCGATCACTAGTGTTCAGTGCATCAAATCTATTCCTCAGATGGTCTCTAAATTCAGGTGGGATGTACTCAAGGTCATATAGAACAATATCATTAATATCACATGCAAGAAAAACTTTGCTGAAGATCATTCAAAAATGGCTGCAGCAGTATATTGACAGGGAACTGACAGAAATTCAGGCTGGTTTCAGAAGAGGATGTGGAACCAGGGATATCATTGTTGATGTCAGATGGATCCTGGCTGAAGGCAGAGAATACCAGAAGGATGTCTACCTGTGTTTTATTGACTATGCAAAGGCATTCGACTGTGTGGATCATAACAAATTATAGATAACATTGCGAAGAACGGGAATTCCAGAACACTTAATTTTGCTCATAGGGAACCTTTACATAGATCGAGGCAGTTGTTCAGACAGAACAAGGGGATACTGACTGGTTTAAAGTCAGGAAAGGTGTGCATCAGGGTTGTATTCTTTCACCATACCTATGCACTAGTTTTTTTTTTTTTTTTTTTTTTTTATTCAATCTGTATGCTGAGCAAAGAACATGAGGAGCTGGACTATATGAAGAAGAACGGGGCATCAGGATTGGCGGAAGACTTGTTAACAACCTGCGTTATACAGATGACACAACCTTGCTTGCTGAAAGTGAAGAGGACTTGAAGTGCTTACTAATGAAGATCAAAGATCGCAGCCTTCAGTATGGATTGCACCTCAACATAAAGAAAACAAAAATCCTCACGACTGGACCAAGAAGAAACATCATGATAAATGGAGAAAAGAATGAAGCTGTCAAGAATTACATTTTACTTGGATCCACAATCAACAGCCATGCAAGGAGCAGTCAAGAAATCAAAAGACGCGTTGCACTGGGTAAATCTGCTGCACAGGACCTCTTTAAAGTGTTGAAGAGCGAAGATGTTACCTTGAAGACTAAGGTGTGCCTGATCCAAGCCATGGTATTTTCAATCGCATCATATGCATGTGAAAGCTGGAGAATGAATAAGGAAGACCGAAGAAGAATTGACACCTTTGAATTGTGGTGTTGGAGAAGAATAAAGAATATACCATGGACTGGCAAAAGAACGAACAAATCTGCCTTAGAAGAAGTACAACGAGAATGGTCCTTAGAAGCAAGGATGGCAAGACCGCATCTTACATACTTTGGACATGTTGTCAGGAGGGATGAGTCCCTGGAGAAGGACATCATGCCTGGCAGAGTACAGGGTCAGCAGAAAAGAGGAAGACCGTCAACGAGGTGGACTGGCACAGTGGCTGCAACAATGAGCTCAAGCATGACAACAATTCTAAGGATGGTTCAGGACCGGGTAGCTTTTCATTCTGTTGTGCATAGGGTCCTATGAGTCGGAACCAACTCGATGGCACCTAACAACAACAACATTTGTTGCATACTGAAATCAATAATTATAGTCCAGAGTTGTCTTGTATCAGCCACCAAAAAAAACCAGTTGCCATTGAGTTGATTCCAGCTCATGGCTACCTCCTGTGTGTAAAGTAGAACTGTGCTCCATAGGGTTTTCCATGGCTGGTTTTTCAGAACTAGATCACGAAGCCTTTCTTCTGAGGTGCCTCTGGGTAGACTCGAACCTCTACCCTTTAGGTTACCAACCAGGTGCAGCCAAGCTGGTTTGTACCACCCAGGGACTCTCAGCCACATCATACAGTAACTTCTTTCTCCATTTTGTTTAGATTGCAGAGAACTGAGAAAATCTCAATTTCCACAGATAAGTGGTAGCAAATGCAAGCCGACTTTTAGTAGACAGTCTTCTGGTCATAGGAAGATGGTCTTCAGTGAAATCAGTGTTTCTTTCAGTACTGCCCCCTAGAACCTTGGTAGACAAGGCTAACTGCCTAACTGCACCCTCTGCCATGAAACCCTCATACCACTGATACATGGGATATCTCTTTATGTACAATATAGGGCCACATACCATTGTCACAGCTGAGGCTTGTTTGCCACTTTGTGGGCGATATCACTCCCACTGAGAATACAACAGTTAAACTGATCCAAAACTGACAGAAGAATTCTATTCCAAAGTAGAATCATTAAAATAATACTAGAAACAATAGCAAATTCTTACAGAGTACTTATTATTTGCTAGACACTGTTCTAAGTACTGTACCTAGATTTATTCATTTAGGCTAGTTACATTAGGTTAGTAGTGTTATTACACTCATTTGCCAGATGAAGACAATGAAGCACAGAGAAGTTAAATGGTCTGCCCAAGGCCACACAGGTGGGAATGCCAGAGCTGGGAATTGCACCCAGGCTCCACACCCCCAGCACTCGGCAATACTGTCTTCTGACGACAACTGAACAATTGCCTGTGGTTCCTTGCCACAAATACAACAATCAGGCAAGATGCACCCGACACCTGCCATAAGCACCAAACCATCCATCTTGTGACAGCTCTACAAGGGCACACACTGTGCTGTGGTGACACCCCAACCTGCCTGATTCTTCCCTGGCATCTAACTGTGCCAAGGGCATGTGTGCACATCTGGATGACTATGACAGCAAACGTATGTGTGCCGGAATCCTTAACAAAATTGGTGCTTGGCTACAAGCTTCATAATCAATGCCACATTTACCAGGAATGTCAGTAGAGACAGAAAATGGCAGGGCACTCACCAGCCCAAACATGAGCCACCCTGGCAGTGCCAGTTAATGCACTGGTGGTCTCCAGTATGCTGAAATGTGGGATATTTCATCAGCCATGTTTTATTTTTGCTGCACATTTTTAAGTGGCAAAAATAGAATTAAAAAAAAAATCAAGTCAAATGTCTGAGAAATTTCCAAAGCACAGGACCCATAACAGGACACCTGAAATTGCCTGATGACCTTCCAGGGCACTCTGGTCTCGCAGTGAGTGCTGTTCTCACACGTTGGGGCACCCCAGGTCCAACCTACCACGCTGTCAACAGCACCCAGCTCCCGCAGGGGTACCCCTCTTCTTCCCGTCCTTGTCCCTAGCCTCACTGTCTCCTTTCACCAAATACCCATGCCTGGACATCACACGATTCAAGCTGAGTAGGGAGCTGGGACACAGCAGCGCTAGTTTTTAAACTCCACAGGTGACTCTGATGTGCTATTTCAGGTTTGAGAAATACAACTCTAGTCCTGGTTTACAGCCCCATTTTCAGGAGGTAACTCCAACTCTCGGCAAGATCACACCCGCTGGCCCAAGCGCCTCTCGTTTTCACCTGAAACTGTTCCATTTCTAAGTTGGTCCTTACCCCTATCACCCTCAGAGAAGAAAGTTCTCTGAACTCTCTACCTGCAATACGCTCTGTTCACTGTCTTCCTTTCTATTCATTCAGCTCTCATTTTCTGAGTGTCTCCTAAGTGCCAGTCGTGGACACGCGATTACATAATCACCTACTATTTCTGGTCTTCTGGTGTTACTAACAATGCAGAAGAGAAATTAGATAACTGCAAGCTCCTACAAGTCAAACACCTATGCTCATCCAAAGACTTCACCAAAGAGTAAAAAGATTACCTACGGTTTTTAGCTATGACATTTCCGTTCAGTGCCTGATCTCTAAAATCTACATGATACTACAAAAACTCAACTACAAAAAGACGAACAACCCAACTAAAAAATGGGCAAAAGATATGAACAGGCACTTCATTAAAGAAGACATTTTCTTTCTTTAGAGTGTGGCTGGACAAGTAATGAAAATTACCTAAGTGACAGATGAGGGTAACAACGCTCCAGGCAGAGCAAACCCTGGGTGTGAGATGGGACAGTTTGGCCAACCTGAAAGCAGGCCCATGTGGCCGTGGCCGGGAAGTATAACTGGGCTGGGAAAAGGGCAGGGCTTCCTCTCACCTGTCCAGGGAGGCCTAGTAAAAACACTGCAGTTGGAGTGATGGCTGGGAAGTCAAAACACCCAGCTGTCTAGTCTACCCGCTGTGTGACCTGGAGCGAGGCAGCAGCCCTCTCTCAGGACTGGTTTCCCACCTGTAAATTAGGAGAATAGTACCTACCCTAGGTGAGTGTGTGACTAACTGCAGCTAGCCTTCAGAAGCAGTGGTTATCAGCCTTGACTATACGCTGGAACCACCTGGAGCTTTATAAAGTCCTGATACCTGGGCTGTACCCCAGCATGACCTGGGCACCGCAGGTTGTCAAAACTCCCCCAGGTGATTCTAGGTGCGGACAGGTAAGAGACACCACGAGAGCATCAGCAGAATGCCAGGTATGGGTAAGTGCTCAAAAAGTACCAGTGGGACCATCATTAGTGTCTCCGTCTATCCCTCCAACCGTCTTTAAAAATGTCCATGCTCCCGATGACATGATCTTATAAAACAGAAATCCCTAAAGAATCCTCAAGAAAACAACTGAAACTAATAGAAGAGTTCAGCAGAGGATCAGGAGACAAGATAAACATACAAAAGTCAGTTGGATTGAAAAAGAACATTAAAGAGGAAATCACCCAATCAATACCATTGACACTATCCCCCAGGAAGATAAAATACTCAGGAATAAATCTTACCAGAGACATAAAAGACCTATACAAAGAAAACTACAAGACACTACTGCAAGAAGCCAAGAGACCTACATAAGTGGAAAAAAATACCTTGTTCATGGATAAGAAAACTTAACATTGTAAAAATTTCTATTCTACCAAAAGTGATCTGTAGATACAAGGCAATTCCAATCCAAATTCCAACAACATTTTTTAATGAGATGGAGAAACAAATCACCAACGTCATATGGAAGGAAAGGGGCCCCGGATAAGTAAAGCATTCCTGAAAAAGGAAAACAAAGTGGGAGGCTTCACTCTACCTGATTTCAGAACCTATTGTATCACTACAGTAGTCAAAACAGCCTGATACTGGTACAACAACAGACACATAGACCAATGGAACAGAACTGAGAATCCAGACATAAATTCATCCACGTATAAGCAGCAGATATTTGACAAAGGCCCAAAGTCAGTTAAATGGGGAAAAGACAGTCTCTTTAACAAATGGTGCTGCAAAACTGGATATTCACCTGCAAAAAAATGAAACAAGACCCATACCTTACACCATGCACAAAAACGAACTCAAAATCTATCAAAGACCTAAATATAAAATCTAAAATGATAAAGATCATGGAAGAAAAAATAGGGACAATGATAGGAGCCCTAACACATGGCATAAACTGGATACAAAACATTATTAACAATGCAGAAGAGAAATTAGATAACTGCAAGCTCCTAAAAGTCAAACACCTATGCTCATCCAAAGACTTCACCAAAGAGTAAGAAGATTACCTACAGACTGGGAAAAGTTTTTAGCTATGACATTTCCGTTCAGCGCCTGACCTCTAAAATCTACATGGTGCCGCAAAAACTCAACTACAAAAAGACAAACAACCCAATTAAAAAATGGGCAAAAGATATGAACAGGCACTTCACTAAGGAAGACATTCAGGTAGCTAACAGATACATGAGGAAATGCTCACAATCATTAGCCACTAGAGAAATGCAAATCAAAACTACAAGGAGATTCCATCTCACTCCAACAAGGCTGGCATTAATCCAAAAAACACAAAATAATAAATGTTGGAGAGGTTGTGGAGAGTCCAGAACACCTATACACTGCTGGTGGGAATGTAAAATGGTACAGCCACTTTGGCAACAGGTTTGGTGCTTCCTTAAAAAGCTAGAAATAGAACTACCATGGGATCTAGCAATCCCACTCCTTGGAATATATCCTAGAGAAATAAGAGCCTTTACACGAACAGACATACGCACACCCATGATCACTGCAGCACTGTTTACAATAGCAAAAAGATGGAAGCAACCAAGGTGCCCATCAACGGATGAATGGATAAATAAATTATGGTATATTCACACAATGGAATACTACACATTGATAAAAACTGATGAATCCGTGAAACATTTCATAACATGGAGGGATCTGGAAGGCATTATGCTGAGTGAAATTAGTCAATTGCAAAAGAACAAATATTGTATAAGACCATTATTATAATAACTCAAGAAACAGGTTAAACAGAGAAGAGAATATTCTTTGATGGTTATGAGAGGGAGGGAGGTGGGGGACTGTTACTAATTAGCAGATAAGAACTATTTTAGATGAAGGGAAAGACAATATACAATACGGGAGAGGTCAGCACAACTGGACTAAACCAAAAGCAAATAAGTTTCCTGAATAAAGTGAATGCTTCGAAGGCCAGCATAGCAGGGGTGGGGCTTTGGGGACCATGGTTCCAGGAGACAGCTAAGTCAACTGGCATAATAAAATCTATTAAGAAAACATTCTGCATACCACTTTGGAGAGTGGTGTCTGGGGTCTTAAATGCTAGCAAGCGGCCATCTAAGATGCATCAATTGGTCTCAACCCACCTGGAGCAAAGGAGAATGAAGAACACCAAGGACACAGAGTAATTTTGAGCCCAAGAGACAGAAAGGGCCACATAAACCAGAGACTACATCAGCCTGGGACCAGAAGAACCAAATGGTGCCCAGCTACAACTGATGATTGCCCTGACAGGGAACACAAGAAAGAACCCCTGAGGGAGTACAAGAGCAGTGGTATGCAGACCTCAAATTCTCATAAAAAGACCAGACTTAATGGTCTGAGAGTGGAATGACCCCGGTGGTCATCGTCCCCAGGCCTTCTGTTAGCCCAAGACAGGAACCATTCCCAAAGCCAACTCTCCAGACTGGGATTGGACTGGACAAGGGGATAGAAAATGATACTGGTGAAGAGTGAGCTTCTTGGATCAAGTAGGCACATGAGACTATGTTGGTATCTCCTGTCTGGAGGGGATTTGAGAGGGTAGAGAGGGTCAGAAGCTGGCCGAATAGACACGAATAGAGAGAGTGAGGGGAAGGAGTGTGCTGTCTCATTAGGGGGAGAGCAACCAGGAGTATATAGCAAGGTGTATATAAATTTTTGTATGAGACTGCCTTGATTTGTAAACTTTAACTTAAAGCATAATTAAAAAAAAAAAAGCCCATGCTCCCAAAGTCATCTCCCAGCCCTCTAGCCTGTGTGATGAAACTATAAAAACTGCTCAAAATACTGTTCTCTTATATTTAAAATGTCTTCAAATGTCCATTAAAAAAAAAAAAAAAGTTGCTGTGTTGTCACTTCTGACTCACAGCGACCCTACAGGGCAGCAGAACGGCCCCGCAGGCTGTAATCCAGGCTGTAATCTTTATGGAAGCAGACTGCCACATCTTTATAATAAGGATTGGCTGATGGCTTCAAACTGCCAACCTTTCGGTTAGCAGCCAAGCGCTTAACCACTGCACCACCAGGGCTCCTTTAAATGTCCGTAGAATATATAAAACGTTAACTTGAAAAACAATACAAAAAAATAAATTTACACTTTTCCATTTCTAAGAGCCCATCCAACAGGAATGGCACACTTGTGTACAGGCATGTGTACAAGTCTGTTCTGTGGGACATGATGTAAAAGGGCAAATAACTAACAACCTGATAGTCTATCTCTAGGGGCGTGGTTAAATAACTTAAGATCCATCCCCAAAACACTATGCCACCATTAAGAAGAATGAGGTAATTGTATATGCGGACACAGCTTACCAAGACACTACTGAATGAATGGCACTAACCAGGGAGACACCTGCCTCCGGCATCTCAACTCCCTTCCTGTGTTTAGGTGTCCCGGACTCTCTTAATGACACCTGGTAGGAGACAGGGTCCACAGCCCACTCTGGGAGCTGAAACTTCACCCTCCCTGACTCCCGTTAGACACCCATGGCTGAGCTCCGGATAGGAGACAGGGCGTCAGTGCAGGGGCTTGGAGAACTCCCCAGGGACATGGCAGCAACATCAATAGTGGATATGTCCTCACCGCTCAGGTTTTGTGTGTGATTGTGGCCACGGTCTTGGCAGCTGCCTAGTGTCCCCCATTGGAGCCCACAGCCTTCCCTGTAGGTATGGAAGCCACCCCAAAGTCCCTTAGAGAAATCCTCTTGCTGCTCCTGTTACTCGGTTGATATCTAATGCTTGCAACTAACACAGCAGGACTCCTTTCATGTTTTTTTAAAAAGAAATATAGGCCCTTATATGTCAAGAGACACCGGTAACTACCGTTGACCGAGCGCTTACTACGTATGTACCAGGCACTCTTTAAGCTGTTTTCACGTACCAACTCTCTTAGTTTTCATAACAACCCTATAATGCCTGCACCATAATTATCCCCACTTTATGGATGAGAAAATAGAGGCACAGAAATGGCTAAGTAACTTGCCCAAGGTTACAAAGCTTGAAAAGCAGCAGAGGTGGCTCCAGAGCCCGCACATGCAGCCACCATGTTGTACTACAAATGCTCTGAAGGACCGTGGGAAGACAGCATATATCCTCTCTCTCCCTCTCTTCATATATCCTGAACCATTTCAGCATGAGGTGCACACATAATGCCCCTTTACTTCTAAATACTTCAGTGTGCATTTCCTAAAAAGGACATTCTCTTACATTAAAAAAAATCAGTTGCTGTCAAGTAAATTTTGGCTCACGGCGACCCTGTGTATGTCAGAGTAGAACTGTGCCCTGTTGGGTTTTCAGTGTCTGGTTTTTCAGAAGTATCAGATAGCCAGGTCTTTCTTCCAAGATGCCTCTGGGTGGATGTGAGCGTCCAACGTTTTGGTTAACTGTTGATCGCTTGCACTGCCAGGGACTCCTTATCTTCTGTAGTTGTTAGTTGCTGTCAAGTCAATTCCTTAGGAATCCTATGTGTCCCATAGGGTTTCCAAGGCTCTGACTTTTCAGAAGCAGATAGCCAGGTCTTTCTTCCAAGGCGCCTTTCTGTAGGTTCAAATTGCTAACCCTTCTGGCTAGTAGTTGAGGGCTTAACCTTTTGCACCACTCAGAGACTCCTATCGTACGTTACCAGGTTGTTTATCCTAGTCAGGAAGTTGATACAATAATATCATCCCATCTATAGACTTTATTCAAATGTTGCCAACTGTCCCAGTAAGGAGGAAGTGGGAAAAAAAAAATCTGTGGTTCAGGTTCAAATCCAGGATGGACTGAACTTGGCCACTTTAAGATGTGTCTGAGACCTTTGCCCTGGATGGAGAATTGCCACTATTCACCCAGCGGCCAGCAGTCACTTTCCTCCATATCACTCATGAGGATAAAATGACTGAGAAGCCAAGGACATTCAGCCTAAGTGCTGTATGCAGGCCACCAGCTAACAGGGGTTTAACCAATGTAGCAACCTTCAGCTTCTCACAAGCAAAGACAAAATTCATCCCAGTGAAAACTTAGAAGCTAACCTCACCATTTCCACTGTTACCCTCCCTTTGCAGATGAAAAAACAGAGCTTGGAGGGGCTGAGTAATTTGCTCAAGTCTTTCCAATGCTTGCTTTCGGGATTAGAAATGAGGAGGGTAAGAAACACATCAGATCCCACTCAGCCCAACCAATCTTCTCTAGGCTAAAATATCCTTCCTCCTTACCCACTGCCATCCAGTCAACGCCAACTCATAGCAACTCTCTAGGACAGAGGAGAACTGCCCCACAGTGTTTCCAAAGCTGCGCATCTTTCTCCTGCGGAGCAGCTGGTGGGTTGAAACCTGACCTTTTGGTTCACAGCCAAGTGCTTTAACCACTGCACCACCAGGAAACAGAAGCTCTGGGGTGAGACACTGGCTGGTTGGTTAACCGGGTTGCAGTCAGGCACAGAGCCCCTACAGCTGCATAGCATTGGGGCACCCTTGTCATAAGCATATTGAGGCCAAGATACCAGAGGCCCCCATGTGAGGTGAAACTGATTCTGGGACCACAGTGAAAACAAAACTACACCAAGTTCCGTGCTGCAAGGTGACTTTTCTTGGTGCTCTGGAGTTGAATTTTTGTCCCCTCCTTATTAAGAGCCATGCCCCGCCACCCCCCACCTTTAACAGGAAGTCTCTGCCCTTTGCAGGACATTGGCCACATGCAACAAAGAAACCAACTTCTAAATGCAGTGAAGGTAATGGTACTGAGCTCACCTATGCACCAAGCGCTGAGGTAACTCTGCGAGGCAGGTGCGGCCCCATTTACAGCTGAGGGAGCAAAGGCCAGGCAGGGCTCAGCCACCTATCTGCCAGGACAGAGCTGGCACTGGACTCGGGTCTGTGAGACCTAGCAGCACCTGCACCTGTCAGGAGAAGCTATTGGGGCCAGATATTTTGAAGCCAGTGGTGTGTTAAACAGATCCATATCCCTTCATTAGCTAGGAAGCAAGTCAACTCCTTCCTCATGAGGAAAGGCCACACATGTGTCCCACTGGGTTTGTAGTCACTTCTCCAAGTTAACTGACAGGTGAAAGCTTTTCCCTACCTGTCCCGGGCACATATGTGGCCACCTTTCCAACTGCTGGCAGTTTTGAAAGCATTTCTCTGTTGCTTGTTACGTTTCCCCAGGTACATTATGAAGCTCTGTAAAATGTCTTTAATATGTCTACCTTTTGAATCCCATGGCCCTAATAAAGATGTGTGCTTCCCTTCCTTTTGTTTTTATTTTAAAACTGAGTAGATACTATGAGGATAACTTGATTCCCGCTTCACAGCAATGCTGCAGGAGCCTCAATCTTAGTTGCTAAGACGCTCACTTTGGGAAGCTACCTAATATTTCTGAGCCTCAGTTACTGCATCTGCAAATAGGAATAATAATGGTTCCTACCTTCAAGTGGAAACCCTGGTGGCGTAGCAGTTAAGTGCTACAGCTGCTAACCAAAGGGTCAGCAGTTTGAATCTGCCAGGCGCTCCTTGGAAACTCTATGGGGTAGTTCTACCCTGTCCTGTAGGGTCGCTATGAGTCGGAATCGACTCGACGTCACTGGGTTTGGTCAGTACCTTCAAGTGCCTAAAGCACTTATAATGCATACACGAATATATTTTAGAAATATAAGGAGCCCTGGTGGTGCAATGGGTAATGCTCTGCTGCTAATCATAAGGCTGGTGGTTTGGAAAAAAAAAAAAAAAAAGACCTAGTGGCCTGCACCCATAAAGATTACACTGAGGGACCCCTGTGGGGCAGTTCTACTCTGCGACACCGTGAGTCGGAATCCACTCAACAGCACTCAACAACAATGTGTGTGTGTCTCTGCCACTTTAATGGCTTAAATGAAATGAAGTATGATGTACAAAGCACTTGGCCCAGTAAGTTCTCAACAAATGGAAGTTTCCGCTATTTCTTCTGCTATCGCTGCGACTGCCGTCCCTATCCCTCAAACACAATTTTGTCAATCCTGGGAACACAATGGCTCCGTGGTGTCTTGGCTATGTTTTTCACCCCTTCTAGTCTCCAGCACTGGCCCTGGGGAGCTGCCTGTCACACAGTGGGCATGAAAGCCAGAGCTGAAGCCAGAGGTTTTGAAGGTGTTGGCTGCCCCCCAAATCCACATATACCACCCACTCTCCTTCCTGCAAACTGGTAGTCCAAGGCCTCAGGCACTCCTGACATAGCCTTTCAGATTCCAAAAGGCCCTTCGTCAGGATCTCAAACCAGGAGGTGATCCCAGTCCTTTCAGGAGGTCAGCCTACACTGCCAAAGGCAGAGTATCCTGAGGTCTCTGCCAGTGATCATGAGGTACACCAAGGCACGCTGGGGCTAAGTGGAAGGAGCACCAATTCCATTCACTCATTCAACAAGCACTTATTGAGTGCCTCGGGTATGCAGGTCTATAAAGATTAAAAAGATAAGGTTTCTACCCTTAAGCAGGGGATCGGCGGGGTGTACACAAAGATAAAAGCTAAAGGTCAGAGCCAAATCTAAGCTCCAGCAGGCCTGGGCTGGCTCACTCCTCCCTTGCTGCAAGGTACTCCCACTTCTCCTTTCCAGAGCCCCCAAGTGCAAAGAATGAATGAGCCCCAAATCACTGTCCAATGTCACCCCTCAGGGCTCAGTCCTGGGCCCTGGGCTCTGCAGAACAATCAGGGGTTTCTGGAGGCAGGCCGAGTAGGCCATTTTCATGTGCGGGGCCTGCAGCGCCCCTCTCAGCTGATTGTGTCCAGGCTGGGGTCTCGGTGGCGCATGAATGCCCCTGAATGGGCCCATTCAGCCTGATGGACAGGAGCTGAAAGCTGCACACATACAAAAGCCACTGGGCAGCCGGGAGGGCTGGAGCCCTGGGGGTTTGCCCACGGCAAGGGAGGCCATCCCAACCACAAAGAGCAGTGTGAAGACTTCTCCACTTTTCAATGGCATCCCCGGCACCAACTACAGCAAGGCTTGCTCCCCCTGTTCCACTACCTCCCCCCGCCCACCTCCGTCGTAACAGCAGCAGAGAATGTGCCACACCTAGAGGGCTAGAGGCAGAAATTAAAACCCAACAACCAAACAAACCTTTTCTCGAACAGCAAGCTGGGGATCTGGGCCACAGGAGCAGAGGGGTGCCTCGTGCCTGTCTCCACATTTGTTAAGGCTGCATTCCTGACACCCACAGTGACCTTTAGGGACTCTGACTGACCTGAGATTGTTTAACATGTCACCAAGAAAAATGATCTCAAAGGACATGGCCAATATTTAAATGAGGACCGGAGGGTCTCTGTCTCATTCTTGTGTCACTCCCTCAGTACGTTCCAGGAAGAAAAAAAACAATCTCTGTAACAACATTTGTATTTTGAAATAGGACCAGGAAGGGGATGAGCCACCCACCTGGAATTCCTTTAATTGCTTGGGGCAGGGGGGAGGCTCTGCCAGTCAGAGGAGCAGGAAAGCCTATTTACACTGTTCCACACAAATATTTTAAGTTCACAGTCAGGTGGCTACTCTGGGAAGGCTGCCTCTCAGCTTCCAAGATCACATTACTTTCAAAACAGCCCCCCAAAAAGATAATTAAAGATAGCTCCTCCTCATAATGCAATACTATAATGAGCAATTAAAATTAAATTAGGTTGTCACAATAAAAAAGATGGATTATGTTCTTAGGCTTCTCAACCCAGAGTCAGTAATTCATGGGAAGAAGACTGTGACTGGGTGGCAGCTTGACTGAGGAAATATTAAACATTCAGGCTGATTTTGTGAACAGACCATGATAACATGCTGTGTCCAAATATGTACCCCGGCGTAAGTACTGGCTTTGTTTACATCTATTTTTCAAATAGTGGAATAATTCAAATGCATCAAAAAGGATAGATAAAAACGTAACAAATATCCATAAATCCATCATCCCAAATCCACAATGTGATCGTTTTGTCATATTTGGTTCAGATCCAGATTTTTTTAAAGAAATAACATGTTATGGAACCAGATGAATGCACCATGTTCCCCTCCCCCCTTCTTTCTGCAGAGGCAACCACACTGTCCATATTCTTACAGACGTGCTATAAACAGAACACAACATTGTTTTGTGTTTTTCTTTTTCTTTTTGAAATAATGATAGACTTAAAGGAGACGGAAATGTGCAGGGAGTTCCTACGTACCCTTCACCCAGCTTCCCCCAATATTAATGTCTTGTATAACTAACTACGTTATTGTTGTTAGGGGCTGTCGAGTTGATTCCGACTCATGGTGACCCTGTATGTGCAGAGAAGAGCTGCTTCCACAGGAGTTTCAAAGTTGTGGCCTTTCAGAAGTAGATCGCTAGGGCTGTCTTCCAAGATAGCCAACTATTAAAACCAGGAAACTGACACTGGTACAATCCACAGAGCTTATTCAGAGTTCACCAGTCTTACAGGTAAAACTATGTGTGTGTATATATGTATGTGCGCATGCAACTCAATGCAATTTTATGTGTATAGCTTTGTGCAACCACCATAATCAAGATACTTAACTTTATCAACACAAGGTCTTTATAGCCACATCCATGCTATCCCCCATCCCTAGGCCCTGTAACCACTAATTGTTATTTCAAGAATGTTATATAAATGAACTCATACAGTACACTGTATTTTTACACAAATAATGTGCACATTGTTTTGTTTTTTGGCAAACTGTGCAAATCCCTCCTGCGTTATTTTCATAAGCATGCTACACCAATACAATAATTTTTTACATGTTGCTGCCTTCGATTTCATTTTTTTTCCCTGGAATAAAACTGATCTCATGGAAATTTCATTTAAGATAGGTATTTTCCTAAACCAGGTACAGCCAGTGATGAACCGAACAGGCTCCTGATGGAAATGGGACTCCATGTTGAAGCCAAAGAGCTAGACATCAGTAAGCAAGAGATGACCCTAGGCCTAAAACTACCAAGAACACGATGTTTATATTTTATCGCTTTCATAAATCTTAAACTGAAACATAATTTTTGATAATCAATGTCTTTGAAATCAACAAATTTACCGGAGTAATTGTGTTTTCAACACAAAATAGGCCATTTTAGTTCATCCATTATCATCATCAGTGGTTGTCATTCTGACTTTTCATGAATTTGGAAATCCAGGTGAAACCAGCCTTGAAATCTGGGATTCCTCTTTCATTTGCCAGAAGCTTCACTTTGATCTGAATCTTAACAGTAGAGACAGCTTGATTTTGTTCCCTTTGAGAAATAATCCATTCTTTCAAGTTGTTCTCTAATTCAGGTCATTTTGCTTTGGGCCCACGAACTGCGCATTTTTGCGGATTCATTTTCTCCAGCTCCTTCTCCTTTCTCTACTCACAAACGGATGACTTTCCAACCTTTGGCTCTCTCACTGCCCCTCTGCTGTCGGTTTCTTCAGCCCTCGCAATGACTTTCAGTTTGAAGTTGGTGGTGCAGGACTTGGCATTTAATTCCTGTCATGATCCTATAGGATCCTAAGATTTAGATTTATAAATTGAAAAAAATGTGCACAATATAATCGATACCTGGCTGGTTTTAGTAAAGAGATCACAAAATTCGAACGTAAGGTGTACAAGAAACAAGGGTCTTTTTATATGTTCACAAGCATGTGACTAAGGTGACATGATCATTGATCAAGTAATTAGATATAATTAGACAATTAGACATAAGTAAAGAAGCAGACCTAACATAGCTTAACGGTTTAACATAAGATCATCAGATAAATTTTTCACATTCAACTGTTAAGCCAAGAGCGACAGTGCATCAGTTTTGCTTTGTTCACTCCTCCAATTAAAAGCCAGAGTTGGAAGATAACTGTGATAATTATGTCAATGCAAACTGAATTGAGATTCCTGCTGATAGCTACTCTCAATGCCATTTATACCAACGCAGGCTTGCTGTTTACACTTTCAGTTGATAGCATGTGATTTAGACAGGCTTCAGTAGGTTCAAGGTTCTGACTGATGACTCAGAAGTGATGGGAATGTAATTATCAACTTAATAGAAACAAACGTACAATTTCAACTGTTCATTTTATGATTACTGGGGTACTACCAAACTCGGTCCATGACTTCTTGACCATGGCTTATACCTTTATTATACAAATATGATCAAAACTAATATTTTTGGACTATTGAATGAGGGTGAATGAGACCAAATTTACGTCTGGAAATGTCATGAGACATGTGCAGTATATGCATGGGGACGCAATGCCAGAACTTTTGAACATAATTTTGTCATTTCTGCTTGTTATACGCGTGCACATGTTATTTATGTAGGTGTGTTATTTGAGACAAATACAGTAGCTTTATGTCAGCTATTATTAATGCAAGTGCTTTGTAAAGAGAGACTTTGAAACTATGTGAATATCCTGCTTCTCATCAAGATTTCCCCCACTAGTTTCAGCGGGCATTGATGACTTTCTACTCCACCATTCCTTCTGTTGGTTTTTGTTACTGAAGTTTAGCTTCTTTGAAATTCTGACTCATTCTCCACGCCCCCCCCCACCAGCTCATTAATC